>NW_024038906.1:0-600000 GCF_016077235.1 Cyprinodon tularosa | reverse complement strand
TTAGCCTTTAGATGTAAAACCCCATCATGCACTGCAACATATTTTTGCAAAATATTCGAATACATAAATTCGCCAAATATAAGAGGAACATCGTAGTTTGGTTTAAAGAAAGCATTTTAGTTTTATTATAATTTAGTTTGTTTCAAGGATTTTACAGTTTCAAGAAATAAAAAATTACACCATATTCCAACCGTCACAAGGAAGTGCATGACAAGGAAGGGCTATATATACTGCATGCATCGTTTGGGTAGTTAACATTGTATTACTTCTTGAGCTCCCTAAATTATTTACGGTCACAGGTCTGTGCTTTGGATGGGGAGTACAGGTGCTGGTCATAAAATTAGAATATCATGAAAAAGTAGATTGATTTCAGTAATTCCATTTAAAAAGTGAAACTTGTATATTATATTCATACATTACATACAAACTCATATATTTCAGATGTTTATTTTGTTTAATTTTGATGATTACAAATGACAACAAATGAAAATCTCAAATTCATCATATCAGAAAATTAGAATATTACTGAAGACCAATAAAAACAAAGGATTTATAGAAATGTTGGCCAACTGAAAAGTATGAACATGAAAAGTATGAGCATGTACAGCACTCAGTATTTAGTTGGGCCTCCTTTGGCCTGTATTACTGCAGCAATGCGGCGTGGCATGGAGTCGATCAGTCTGTGGCACTGCTCAGGTGTTATGATAGCCCAGGTTGCTCTAATAGTGGCTTTTAGCTCTTCTGAATTGTTGGGTCTGGTGTATTGCATCTTCTTCTTCACAATACCCCATAGATTTTCTATGGGGTTAAGGTCAGGAGAGTTTGCTGGCCAATTAAGAACAGGGATACCATGGTCCTTCAACCAGGTACTGGTAGCTTTGGCACTGTGTGCAGGTGCCAAGTCCTGTTGGAAAATGAAATCTGCATCTCCAAAAAGTTGGTCAGCTGCAGGAAGCATGAAGTGCTCTAAAACTTCCTGGTATGTGGCTGCGTTGACCCTGGACCTCAGAAAACACAATGGACCAACACCAGCAGATGACATGGCACCCCAAACCATCACGGACTGTGGAAACTTTACACTGGACTTCAAGCAACGTGGATGAAGTGCCTCTCTTCTTTTCCTCCAGACTCTGGGACTTTGATTTCCAAAGGAAATGCAAAATTTACTTTCATCAGAGAACATGACTTTGGACCACTCACCAGCAGTCCAGTCCTGTTTCTCTTTAGACGCTTCTGACGCTGTCTGTGGTTCAAGAGTGGCTTGACACAAGGAATGCGACAGCAGAAACCCATGTCTTTCATACGTCTGTGTGTGGTGGTTCTTGAAGCACTCACTCCAGCTGCAGTCCACTCTTTGTGAATCTCCCCCACATTTTTGAATGGGTTTTGTTTCACAATCCTCTCCAGGGTGCGGTTATCTCTCTTGCTTGTACACTTTTTTCGACCACATCTTTTCCTTCCCTTCGCCTCTCTATTAATGTGCTTGGACACTGAGCTCTGTGAACAGCCAGCCTCTTTAGCGATGACCTTTTGTGTCTTGCCCTCCTTGTGCAAGGTGTCGATGGTCGTCTTTTGGACAACTGTCAAGTCAGCAGTCTTCCCCATGATTGTGTAGCCTATAGAACTAGACTGAAAGACCATTTAAAGGCTTTTGCAGGTGGTTTGAGTTAATTAGCTGATTAGAGTGTGGCACCAGGGGCCATCAATTTTGAACCTTTTCACAATATTCTAATTTTCTGATATGATGAATTTGAGATTTTCATTTGTTGTCATTTGTAATCATCAAAATTAAACAAAATAAACATCTGAAATATATGAGTTTGTATGTAATGTATGAATATAATATACAAGTTTCACTTTTTAAATGGAATTACTGAAATCAATCTACTTTTTCATGATATTCTAATTTTATGACCAGCACCTGTAAGTGTTGGGGCCGGTATGATTTAAGGAGGGCCGGCCCTTGCACGCTAACATTAGGACTGTCCCACCAGGCAAATGCCCGCTATCAAAGATTAACAGTCCGAGCCTAATGAAAACTAACACAATCTAAGATGGCTGTCAAAAACAACACTGCCTACAGCATGTGCTGGGGTGGTTTCCAACCACGAAGCAGCTGGAATGTGGATCAGCTTCATCCCAGTCCCAGGCAGTAGCTTTCTACTAGTAAAAGGTGTCTAGAGAGTTTCTGCCTTAAGTAGGGGAGTTCAAATGTGATGCTCCAGAAACTCAATCTGCTCAAAGGAAGGTCAGTTTTGTAGCTTCTATAACGAGCTAAACTGTTTTCAGATGTGTGAACATGATTGCACAAGGGTTTGCTAATCATCAATTAGCCTTCTGAGCCAATGAGCAAACACGTTGTAACATTAGAACACTGGAGTGATAGTTGCTGGAAATGGGCCTCTATACACCTATGTAGATTTTACACCAAAAAACCAAAATTTGCAGCCAGAATAGTCATTTACCACATTAGCAATGTATAGAGTGTATTTCTTTAAAGTTAAGACTAGTTTAAAGTTATCTTCATTTTTTCCTTCAAAAATAAGGACATTTCAGTGTGACCCCAAACTTTTGAACGGTAGTGTATATATATATATATATATTGAAAACTGATTTTGATTTATATTCAGAGACTTTGAGAGTGACTGAATCTGAACAGCCAGATTAACATCTTTGTTGGAACATTTTAACTTAATATAATGTTGCCCTTCTATTTTTTTTTTATTGAAGTTCTGGTTTTTCTTTTTTTTCTTTTTCTTTTTTTATTGGTCACATTTGAAATGCTCCAAGTTTGTTATTCATACTGTCCCATACCCCTTTGGAATTTGATACTCTGTTATGGCTCTTATTTGCATTTATTGCTGCCTGAAGATTATTCTATTGCATCTAATTTGCTCCTATTTTTCACAAGTCACTCTCTCACTTAATCTGTTTTGATGTTGAACTGATTTGAAATGCTTGTATAATTTGCCATGTCTTTGTTTTGTACTTTTTTTTTTTTTTTTTTTTTACAATAATAGTAAAAAATCTTTATCTCGGGGAAACAGAGGAATGGCAAATATGAATACTGTGGGGTAGATTAAACTATTGAACATGTGATGTTGTACTGTAATACGGTAAATATGAGGAGGAAAGACAGCAATTAATTTAACATTTAAGTAAAGTAAAAGTTGAATTAGATTTATTTGAATTAATTAGAACTTTTTCAAAAAGTAAAATTTACAGGATAATATTTCGATATCTAAAAATAACACATTTGTATAATAATATTTAATTTCTGCGAGTCATTCTGGTCCACAGTCCATACCAGTAGATGGCGGAAATGCATCAATTTGTTGTCTGTCAACCGCCAAAAATTTCAAAGAAGAAGAAGATGACGACGTCATCCGGGTGAGTTCAACAAGCTGCAAAACAAGGAAGCAAACCTCACTCCGGTAAAAGTAAATGCCTCCCTTATAGCACAGGTAAGAAACCACATGAATTTATCGTTTATCTGACCTTTTTAAATGTCTTCCCTCATTTTATAGCCGGAAAATACATAAATAAAATAAAAAAACACCAACATGCTAGCACTTTGACAGCCTTCAAACTAGCTTAGCTTCTGCTTTCACTTTCTAGCTTTACATGACAGCGCTGAACAACAATGTAGAAACTTCGGGTAAAGTAGACATTAAATAAAAACTCCGTCACTATGGCGCTGACAGCTGTTAGCTTCAGTATATCAGGTTAGAACATTAGTTTGACACTTTGGTCAAACTGATAAGCTTTCCTCAAAGGCTGACAGAGCTGCAGCAGTCTGTAGGCCCTGCTGGATTTATTACTGGCAGCCGGAAGACAGACTTCATTCCTGAAGGAAAGAAAAAAATCAGGTAAATATTAACCGACTTATCTCACTTAAAGTGCGTTTTAAGAGATGGTTCAGATCTGAGGACTGTGATCCTGATAGTGAAACAAAAGAAGTGTGATTAAATTATAAAAGCTTTCAATAGGATTTCAGGATTATATTTATTCTGAAACTATTTGAAGTTTATTCCTTTATATGGCACTCAGAGAAATACTTTGAAGATCAACATTTAAAGCCAAATAGTGTTATTGGAATCCAGGATAAGACCTTATTATCTTTGTAACATTCAAAACATCTCGATATTTTGATTGCAAAAATTAATCACAATGTAATAAGAAGAAACGCCAACCTGCCTGAATATAATAAGAAAAATAACAAAAGTGCTTCTATAAGAAATTCATGAAAACACTCTGAGAGTTAAAGACTTTTTTTTTTTTTTGATACAACATAACCTTAGAGGCATTAATGTTGATACTGGCACTCATATTTTTTTAGTTATAAACCTAAATATAATTGTTAACTAGGCTTATTAACTTTTTAACTTTACTTTTTAACTTTTCAATGAACTTTTTACCTTTTTTTTCTTGACTTGTTAACTTTTTTTCAACTTAATTTACAGTAGGTAATATATCATTTAAGGGCTCATCTAATTGATCAATTTATGCTTCTGATGCATAGCCTCTGCAACAGTCAGATCTGTCTCTGTGTGTGACCACGCTCCCCTGTGCAGGGGTTCTGCAACCATCGTTTCAAACCTCCAAAAAAATCCTGACTATGCGTCGGATGGTCGCAAACCCGGACCTCAAGCAGAAGTACGCAGACAAAAAGCAACTGTGATTGGTCCTTGTTATGCCTTTCCGGCTGTCTGCGTGATCACTTTGTTAACTGTTATTACTTCATTTAGTGAATAAAACTCACTGCAGTTCAGGACTTGGGGCAAAGAGGGAGTGTTGGCCTGGTGCGGAGGTTATGGATTAGCGGACTGCGGTCTGGATCCGGACCCACCTGCTGGCTAATCCGGACCCAACCTGATTTAAAACATTTATAAATAACCGCATGTTGTCCGACGTCAGTAGCTACGTTTACATGGACACAACTAATCGGATTGAAGGCCTGATCAGATCAAAAATGTTTCATGTAAACATGTCAGACTGAAGATTCTAATCCGATTCGGTCCGATCGGATCTAAATTTAATTCCGAAAGAGAGAGGTGGTTTTTGCCGATCGCCATTCCGATTGGCGTCCATGTAAACACCCATTCGGATCTTAAGAGTAAAATAATCTTCACTGCGCATGTGTGCGATGTCAGCGTGACGTTTTTCCGCCTTGTCAACAACAGGAAACCACCGGTCGCTCTCGCTCTCGCTGTGAACAACATGGCGGGAGGAGTCTAGGAACGCCGACTTATACACTCAAGTTCATTTAAAGCTGCAGGAAGCAGGAATTTATCCTCCTCCTCTTCCTCTTTTCTCTCTCCACAGCCCACTCGCTCTCCCACGCCGGTTCAATCGCTCATTCTCTACATTTTCTCTCGGACATTTCGCTGCCAAGCGCTTTTTTCCTCCTCTCTCCATTTTTCTTTCTGCTCGCTCCGAGCGCATCGTTTGTCAGGCCTCCCAAAAAACAGACGCAGACAGAACTGCCAAGTTTGGCAGGAAGTTCTGCGCATGCTTAAAAGATTTAATCTGATCCAACGCTTGGTACATGTATACACACGTCGTTATCGGATCATTTCATTTAGTGTCCATGTAAACGGAGATTTTGAATTTCCGATCAACCAAGGTTTGGATCGGATCGGGGAAATTTTGCGCATGTAAACGTAGCTAGTGTCTAACTTTACTTGCGCCGCTTCTCCTGTTAATATGGTAAAGCCCTCCAGAGTGCCCGGGACCAGGCTACTCGGGATCCAAATGAGCCAATGAGCTGCTGTCAGTCTGGGTTGCTGCTGCTGCTACTTTTAGACACAGCAGGCAAACCTGTGGCAAGCTGGGCGATGGGAAAGAAGGAGAAGAAGATGAGAAAAAGAGAGCAGAGAAAGTGTGGACTGCTGGAAGAACTGCGGTTAACTGTTGAAAGAAAAGTGAAATGGTGCTCAAAGATGACCCTGCACATTTTGAGGATGTTTGGCTCAACCTGCTGCTGGGAAGCAGGATTCTCCACCATGAACAGAAACAAAAATAAATATGAATCCAGACTCATGAGCACCTTGAAATGTTCTTTAGAATGGCTTTGTCTCCATTCAAACCAGGTTTAAAGCCTTGCAGGGCAGCATAAAGCCCACTGCGAACATTAAGAAAGTAAAAAAGAAGGAAAAAATAACGGTCAGTTCAGGTGTTTTAGAAAATATGTGAATCAGGAAATTGTCTTTATACCAAACTGAAGGATTGTTCAAATTTTAAAATGGGAAAATGTTTTATTTTATATTTTTTTAAGTGTATAACATGGTTGCATAGACACCTTATTTTGTTTCAGTGTTAAAGTCTATTTAAAGTAACAGATTATAATAAAAAATGTCTCCAGACCTTTACTGGTTGATTATTTTCTTTTTTTGGACCCTGTTGATTTTTAATTGGTTACCCCTGCAATAGCAGTTAGAGTAGTGCTCTTGTGCTCTGAGAAGGTTGCAAGTACGCAGTTGATCACCACAGCCTGCACTCTGGGTCCCTGAGCAAGACCCTTAATCTCAAACTGCTCCCCAGTCGCCGCACGATGGCAGCCCACTGCTCCCCAATGGGATGGATAAATGCACAGAGTGAATTTCCCCCATTGTGGGACAACAAAGCGATTTACATTTCAATTAAGGAGTTTTATGTTTATGCTAAGAAATAAACATAATTTTTCTAATGGATTAATTTGTCAATTATTCTTTCAATTAATTTATATATATAGCAAATAGTTTGTCAAATATATTTTATACAGAATTTTAAGCAGGTGAAGCTCAAACTAAACCTTTTGAGGATCTGGATAGAACATATTGACGAACAAAAACATTTTTCCATCTTAAAGGGAAAACGTGTAAAAAAAAAAAAATGTATACTATTTTGGTATAATTACTCCTATGTGTGGGTTGCTCTCATAGATAATGGTATGTTTTCTATACTTCGGACTATGATTAAATTACTAGATAAATTGAAGATTATCGATAATTGATTGATCATGATTAATCTGATTAGTTGTTTCAGTCCTAGTCTCCTTATCATAGTGTTAATAAGTTTTAGATCTTCCTGAATGTATCCTAATAATTTCCTCATGGTGTCTGCTTTTGTTTTTTTTTCACTGCTGGAGTGCTGTTTAGTGCCTCAAACCTTCCAAAGAAGTAGTTTAGCGCATTTTAGGAAGTCAGCATCAGCTGGAGGGTGTGTTGTTGTCTGTGATTGCCCGTATGCCTCGCCACATCCTCTTGGTGTTCATGGCATTGTGGAATAGATTTTCTGGCTGTGGTTTTGCTTCACTGATCTGATGGCACGGTTCAAGCTGGCACGGACCGTCCTCCGTGCCTCTTTATGACCAGACTTGAAAGCTGAGTTCTGTGCTTTTAGTGATTTCTGAACCTCTCCGGTCATCCAGGGTTCTTGGTTGGCCCGGGTGATGGGAATGTTCTTTGTGATGCTGACATCGTCAATGCATTTGTTGATGTAGGCTGACACAGTCATGGCATACTCATCCATATATAGATTTTGTTGTAATATGACATTGGTTGCTGCAGCTTTGAACATGTCCCAGTCTGCAGAACCTGATGTGGTACTGGGCGCACAAAGAAACCACTGGAACCAGCAGCACGGGGGCTTAAAGGAACAGAGAGGGATCAGTTCTCCTGTGCAAAATTTAAAAAAAGCTTAGATGCATTATTAAGTTTATATGACGGAGCATTAGGGTCAGGTTAGAGATTTTGTTTTATTTTATTATATTGAGAATAAAGTCGTGACGTTACCAGAGTGAAGTCGTGACGTTACCAGAGTGAAGTCCTCATACCACAACCCGTTACAGAAAGAAAGCTTCGATTTTCGACCAGCATACGTCGGCCGACAAGACGGCAACCTTAGTCCACTTTGACATTCTGTCTAATTTGATGCTGATGCTAAAACATTTCCTTATTTGTCAAACCTGAAGCCAAAGTATAACTTCACATGATGCTCCACATTCCTCATTTTAGGGATGAAAATGCCGCTTGTAAAAACTTTCATGAAATACAACTTGTTTCTCATAAGTTTAGGACTTTATTCTCTTAATATTACAACTTTATTCTCGTAATGTTATAACTTAATTCTTGTGATTTTATGACTATTCTCGTTGCAACTTTACTCTCGTAATTTTACGACTTTATTCTCGTAATTTTCCACTTTATTCTCGTTGCGACTTTACTCTCGTAATTTTATGACTTAACTCTCTAAATTTTACGACTTATTCTCATAATTTATGACTTTATTATCGTAATTTTAAAACTTTATTGACAAAAGAGAAGAAAGACAATCTCTAGCCTGGCCCTTATACACCATCGTAAGATTAGAATCCAAGATAAAAATGAAAAGATATAATTCTTGCCTCCAGACAGTCTTAAACTGAGAGCAGCATGTTTGTAAATGTTTCTACAGACTGAAGATGGTGGAATTTTTTTATGGGAAGACAAAAATTCATTACCTGTGTGGCAACAAATAAACTTCATTCTCTCCGCTTGTTGCTGGTTACCAGGACAACCAGTCTCAAAATCTCTAAGACGTTTTATTTTTTAACACGTTTAATTTTACTTTAACAGTGATGATATGATGAATCTATCTCAGTCATCAGTGGAGTTGTTTTGTTTATTGAAGTGTAATTCTGTGGTCTTTCAGGATGTCTGCTGTAAGCGTGGAGGAGAGGACGGTGGAGGTGTTGGAGCTCCCTGGAGGAGTGGATGAGGAGCTGCTCTACCTTTACTTTGAGAACAAGCGTCGCTCTGGAGGAGGTCCGCTGGAGTCAGTGGAGATCAAGCAGGACCGAGTGGTGCTGGTGTTCGAAGAGGCAGAAGGCAAATCATTACAACCTCTATTAGCTGAGTCGAAAAATGCAGCTCTGACTTCAAAAAGTGTTTCTGTTAATGCTTTTAGATTTGCTAGTTGCACATTTTAAAATTAATTTTAGTTAAGTTTTTCCTGGGACATCTTTTTAAATGTTAAACTATTATTTTTGGATTGAAATTAGGTGAAAAATGTATATTCTGTATGAGTCTTAAAATGCAGAGCTGACTTTCAGCTAAATGCTTTTTAACAAGCAAATTTAACAACTCATACTGAATTATGGAAACTTTTTTTGGGATGTCTATTAAAAATGAAATGTCAAACCTGTTTTCAGCGTTTTAATGAGATAGCAGATGTTGAAGAATGTTAAATCAGCCCACGTCGTCGTTGAGCTTTTCCAAAACAATCGGCTTATTTTACTTAAACATTTGAATGCAGCTTCCCCATATAATCCACCTCTGAAACACAGCTGGCGGCAGCTTCAGCTTTCAGATGATTATATTTGTCACCACTTCTCCAATGAAGCAGACTGGCAGTAAAAAGAAAAACTGAACTGAATAACTGCATCATTCATTCTAAACAGGAGGATTTTAAGTTGCCTACTGATGAGGTTTATCAACAATTGGATTGAACTGGAAACGTTTAGTTGTCCTTTTTTTCAGAGCTAGTTAAGGAGTTGTTTAATTTATTATAACCTTGTGTGGAGATAGACTTTAAAGTTGTAGGGAAGTCATATTTAAATGTCATATCATTCTGGCTTAAACGTAAATGTGCTCTTTATCAGACAATATTTGCGTCTAAAAAGAAAAGGCAACAACTTATTTGGTCAAAGACATGGCTGAGCAAACGTGGCTACTACGGTCTGTGAATTTTACAGAAAAAAACAATTTTCCTGGCACCCCCGCCATGCTTCTGTGTTTACATCTGAGAGGAAGAAGAAGAACAATCCTTGTTTGCACACTGAGCGATTTGCCCACGACGGCCGACTGAAAATCAAACATGTTTGATTTTTCTCCTGACCTCACGATTCCTGATCGTGAGAGACTGATCGCCCCTCGTTACCCCCTGTACTCTACACCACGCACAATCCGGCTGAAAGTCGGGTGGATCAAGAAATTCTCGTATGACTGGAAAGTTGGCCCGAAAAGGGCAAATTAAACGCACAGTGTTAGCCCGGCTTTAGGACGAGGAAAAACATGCTTCCACACTGGTTGAATTTTTTTCACAGAAGCAAAAAAAAAAAAGTAAGGCTGATCCCTAAGACTATATTAGAAAATAAGAAAAGGGAAATGCTCAAGGCTGAAGTTTGTTAAAATGGACTTTCTACTTTGTCAGACTCGTACGCCCGCTTTTTTTTTCTTCCCCCTTCCTCCTCCTACAGCTTTCTGGTAACTTTGCAAAAAGAAATAATCTGAGAAACATCAGGTATTTATTGTTGTGCTGTGCTCAGATCTTAACGCCATCGTCTCTGCTAATTCCTCTTGTATTCTTCCTTTCTGTCGACAGCTGCAGCCAGGGTGCTGTCGAAGGGGCATCATGTGGTGCATAACTCAGAGCTGAGCGTGAGAAAGCCTCCATCCAAGGACCCATGTCGGCTTCTGCTGCGGGGAATCAGCCCCTACACCAGCGTAGAGATGGTGGAGCTCTACGTGGAAAACATGATGGATCTGAACGACACGGATTACACCCTGATGCCGTCACCAGAGGGCGGCTTCTTCCTCATCCACCTCAACCAGCCTTTATCCAAAGGTCAGATAGGCGGACATTTTTACAACCATGCATGAAAAAGTTACTGTTTACAAACCTGCCTTTGTCCGTATAACCATATACACCATGGATCACATCACAGGGTGTATTTGGAGGGCTGTATACTGAAATTTACAATAGAATAAATAGATAAAACTTTTATTTGTGTATTTACATGATTCAGATACTAAATATATCTATAAATTGTAAAATGCACTTTTAAATGATTAAATGTCTCATTAGATAATTAAAACTACATTTAAAGTGATAATTTAACTGATTTAAATTAGAATTTAATGGAAAAATTTAATAAAATTATGAAAATACATTATATATAATAAAAAGAATAACACTAAAACTAAATTATTTCAAAATAAATGTAATTTAGAATTGGTCAGTTAATTTATTAAATTGATAACTATTTTAATTTGTTTGTTATGAAATATGATTATTTTACTATAATTTTCCAAAGTTTGAATTTCATGAAAATGAGTCGCCTCCCTGCAGGGATGATTTAAAACAAAGATCGTTTTTAAAAGCAAAGTATGTCGCTTTCCATATTTATTACAACATTTAAGGTAGAAAAAACATCCATTATTCATATTTGGTTGGAAAAAAATCAGAGATTAGTTTTTTAAGCCCTAATAAAATTCCATCAATTAATTTTCTATAAATATAAATACAGTTTGTGCGCTTTTTAGAGTTATAGGCTTTAGTGTCTGCTAACCTCGGGTTAAACTTAAGTTCTATATTTGTTTTTTTTTTAGATTTCCAGACGCTGAGCGCAAGAATCTCCAAAAGGAAGCTGGACGGGTCCGAAGTAACTCTGGAACAGATTGTCCAAACAGACTCTGTTTTGGTGGAGAACCTGCATCCCGGCACCACAGCAGAGCTGCTAACGCTGTACTTTGAGGGCGAGCGGGGCGGGAGCCAGAAGGTGAAGGAGGTCACTGTTCTCACAGAGGGAACAGCCAAGGTCACCTTTACACATTACGAGTGTAAGTAGAAGAGATGAAAATCACCGCTTTTGGTGATAAACCCATGTTTGCAGATATTGCAAAGTCTGAAATAGATTCCGTTACAGAATCTGGAATCAATATGATGTGATTATTATAAACTTATGGAGTGAATTCTGTTCCATTATTGTTGAAAACAACATGTTTTGTAAATGGAAATTAAAATAAATGCAAGCCAGAAAAAAAAAAAAAAAAAAAAACGTAAAATGGAGGAAATAAGTTTGCTATTTACTGAAATAATTTAATTTCCTTTTTTTTTTTTTTTCAAAGAAATTTTTTCATATTTTTTTTTTTTATTAGATTTAACAAATGTTTTACTTTTTTACATATGCAAATATATTTTTTTAAAACTGAGATTTTGTATTTTTATATTTTATTTTTTCAACTTTATTATTTTTATTTTTTATGTTTTCCAGATTCCATATTTGTATTTAATTTTATTTTTTTGTCAATTTATTTATTTTTTTTCTAATCGTTTTTTCCAGATTATTTTCTCTTTACTTTTGAGGACAGGCTTTCCTCAGGAGTGAGGAGCAAAGATGCATTTCTATTGGTCTTCTGGACATTTTTAAAACCTTTGACAATCAAAAAAAAGTTTTCAGAGTAATTTTCTGTTTCTCAGATAAAAAACAAAAAACAAAAAAAACACTTTTTCTATATATACTGGGTTTCCGTGTGTCATTAAAAGTCATAAAATTATTATTTTTTAAATTAAGGCCTTAATTGGCATTAAAATTCATTAAATATGATTATAATGGCATTTAAAATGCTTTATTTAAATAAAAAAAAAACGTTAATAAAAAAAATGTATTATATCAGATATAACCGGTTCTCTGTGGAAACTCGTTTCTGTTGGTCTGGATGGATGTTGGCAACAAATAGCAACATTAAAATAACCACAAATAAAACGGGAAAATATAAAATTTGTTAAAAATGAATTTATCACAAAAACTTATTTTTTTTATTGAATTGTTTTTCAAAGTTTTATTTCAGGATTGCAATTTTTTTATTTATTTATTTATTTATTTTCTAATATACAGAATATGTTCTTTTTCCTTTATTTTCTGTTGGGAGGATTCATTAAAACTTCCTGTTTTTTCTCTGTGGTTTTAATCTGAAGAGCCTGAATGGATGTGAATAGACCTGCAGCTCCATGCAGGAGCCCAAACATTAAACCAGATTCCTTGTTTTTTTCTCTTACAGCTGTTGACTCTGTTCTGGGTCGTCCTCATAAAGTGAACGACACCGAAGTCGTGGTGAAAGCCTACTTTGACTTTCTTCAACCTGCGACGCCAGATTCTGAAATCGAAAGCCAGGATGTGACTGAAAGCATCTCTGAGGAGCTGAACAACGTGGAGATGCAGGCCAATCGGCTGCCTGAGGAGGCGGAGCAGTCAGACAGCAGCCGGTCGTCCTTTCGGACGGCCTCAGAGCAACCCGGCGCCAGCGCGTCGGTGGAGGCGGTCATGGAGGATCAAATGGAGGAGGTGGAAACGCTATCCCACCACATCCCCATCCCAGAGCCGGTGAAACATGCTCTGTATCAAAGGAGCAGCATTCAACAGGATGTGGAGGAGGCGCATCCTAGTCTGAGTATCCAGCTGAAGGCTGACGGCGTTTATATCGCAGGAGCCAACAGCCTGGAACTGGAGCAGATCAAACGGACAATTTCCAGCTTTATGGGGAGGATAGCAGAGATTCATTACACCGTGGACCTGGAAACGGCTCAGTTCCTCCAGAGAGAAGACGTTAGGGAACATTTGCTGCAAACTGTGAGTCAGATGGGTTTGAACGCAATATACTCCGTGTCGGATTCAACCGCATCTGTAGCTTCCACGACCCAAAGCTCCGCCGAGCAGGCGGCGAGCTTTTTAAAAACCCAGGTGTGTCCGTTCAGTGTGCCTCTGGAGCCGGAGCAGGAGGCCCTGCTGTGCTGCAGAGAATGGACGCAGTTCCTGCAGGATCTGGGCCTCACCGCTGCCAAGGTGTCGGAGAGCGCTGGGAACCTGGACGTCCTGACGCTGAACGGTATGGAGCAGGAGAAGAAGGCCGCCATCTTGCACTTTCTGTCCACACCCATCCAGAGGGAGTCGGTCCTCTCCATGGAGCCTGGCACGCTGAAGTACATCCAGATCCACTGCCATCAGCTGCTGGCCGAAATGGACCAGGTGTCCATTTTCCCGCTAGAGGCTGAAGATACCTGCGGCTTGAAGGTGAACTCCCTACTTATGGAACTTCTCTTTAATCATTGCATCCGAATTCTCAGAAATTAAACTTCAGGTTTGGTTTTCTGACTCGTCTGGTAGATCCACGGTCAAGCAGTGGCGTGCCAAATGGCGGAGGAGGTCCTGGAAGGCGTGCTGTCCTCCATCTGCACCAGAATCATCACAGTCAACGTCCCGGGAGTGGCTCGCTTCCTAGACGAAAAGGAATGCAGGAGCATCCTGAAGGAAATGGAGACCAAGTTTCAGGTGTACATCAGCCTGAAGTACGTTCCCTGGAAGCCCTTAGAGCAACAGGTAACCTAACAGAGCAACAGAGAGAACCATTTGCCTTCCAGCTCCAAAGCCTCTCCTCTGCTGATCCTTCTACTGGCTGCCATCCAGCTTCTTTTCTTTTTTGGTGCCTGAGTCGGATTTTTTCAGAGATCTCTGTTACCCTGAACGAGTCTTGCCCTCAGAATCTGTTATTTTCTGTGCATCTTCAGTCCAGGGGAGGATTTACCATTAGACAATACTAGGCAGTTCCTGGGGGCCCCATAAAACTGTTTACATGTATGGTTGATAAAACTATTCCTTATTTGTACACATTAATTATGCTTTTGATTAAAGTTCTTTAGCTGAAATGCCATCAGAACGCTTATAATATGAAGTGTGTCTCAGCTCCCCCCTTCAGTGTCCACCATAATGGATCAGTCCATTTGCTGCCCAAGTTCAGAAAGGTCCAAACAGACAGCAGCAAATCATTTTGAGAACAAATGATGCAAAGAGCAGGGTTACCAACTTAGCTCTTTTGTGGCTATATTTAGCAACTTTTCAGACCTTTTTTTATTTCAAAAAAGCACCTAGTGCCTAATCTAACAACTTTTGGCAACAGCATATAAAAGCAGCGAACTCTGCTCTCCAGAGCGAGTAGATTGGTAACCCCGCCTCCTGCTCTCCTCTATCTTGTCTGTCGTCATGATTCATGTAGCTATCCAAATGAAAAATGGAGAACAGATAAGCAGATCATGGGTTATTTACTTTTGCCGTCGCCTTTTTGGAAACGCAGGAAGGAGCAATCAGCTAAGTGAGCTTGGTGCTTGGAAAAAAGTCTTTCATCCCTTTTGTGACAACATGAAAAGTGAGCTGAGTACAAAACATAGAGAGGAAAACAACAAGAGAGGGACAAAACGTAGAACAAATTATCTATATCTATTCTATTAAAATTTCCGTATCTGTATAATCAGTCTGTTTAATGTGTTGTGTTATCAATTCAGGGGGCCCCTTTCTGTTTTTGCCTAGAGCCCCAAATGTCCTAAATCCGCCCCTGCTTCAGTACATCAAACAGTCCCTGTTAGAAGTCTGGAAACGTCGCCTCTTTTAAACTGATTGTTAAATATTTCACTAAATGTACCAGAACTTTTCTGTTCTTTTTAAAACGACATTTTAAAAGTTTGTCTGGTTTGGGCATGCTTCGGTTGCACAGCGGACCCATGTACAGAGGCCTCAGTCCTCAAGGTGGCCGACCCGGGATCCAATCCGGCCTGTGGTCCTTTGCCACATGTCTCTCCCTCTCTCTTATACCTCCTTTCCTTTCAGCTTACTTTGCAATAAGGAGCCACTAGTGCCGCAAAAGCCTCAAAAAAAAAAAGAAAAGATTGTCCGGTTTAAAACCATACGGTCAAAGTTTATAGACCGGAGGTCTTCAACAGGGGATCCGCGACCCCTAGGGGGTCCACAGAGGTACTGCAGGGGGGTCGCAAAAGTTTTGGTTGATTAGACTTTTTTTTTTTTTTTTTTTATATTCCCTCCTGCAATTTTTTCCACTAATGGAAATGTCTTTAAATCCACATTAACATAAATTCAACACACTGTAGTAAACAGATAAATGGAGGCAGAAGATGTCTTTCAGTCATCGATGCACACATTCAGCGACACACAGGAGCTCTTTCAAGCTGGGCACCGTTTCATTCACAACACCTGTCCCATCAACCAGGAATCAGAATCAGAAATACTTTAATAATCCCAGGGAGAAATTACTTTCATTACATTACTCCATCTGTAATAGAGTGACTATAGGACCAGTTTGATGTAACACTATATCATACAATATATATAATTAGGGGGTCCCTGCTCTATCTCGCCATCAGTTTGGGGGTCCTTGGCCTGGAAAACGTTGAAGACTCCTGTTATAGATGACAGGGATTCACATGCAGAAGAGTTTGGATTTTATAAACATAGAACTGATACCTGCTTTAGAAAGCGATTTATTTTAGACTGATGCCAATTTATTTTCCCATCACCGTAACCGATATTGGAGAAGCCGTTGTTGCTTTTTCTTCCTCCTTTTACATGATAGCACATGTTACAGAAGTCTCAGATTAGACACAAATTGAGTGAACGGATTTATTAGCAAAACAAACAAAACATTCCTTCCTGTTCCTGTTTAGAACTGGTTCTGTGTTTTCAAATTTCATGGCACCCTTTGGCGATTCCAGGCAGCACCAGAGCCTGGGGCACTGGGCAGCATGACTTGCTTCATGTTTTTTACGCAAGTTACGCACCCTGCATTCAGTAAGCAGGTACTACGTGACCAGGCGTAAGTCTAGAATAGCAAAACAAAAGCGCTCAGAAAGATTGGCTTCATTTTAAGGAAGAGAAAGATGGCAACAAGGGGCTTTGCAATCATTGCAAAGTGGCAATTACTTATAATGAGATCAATAATGAGACCAATCCTAAAATAGAGACGGATTTAAGTACAATTGACTTTGCTTCCCTGTTTGTTGCAGGACATCTTTGATTGTGCGTGGAAGATGCTGTCTCAGAAAAACCTCCAGAGAGGGGGGGATCAAAAGCAGGACGACTGGGTGCTCACTCCAGACGAGCTCTTTGATACAGATAACGTAGATCTATACACGGCAGAGGAGCCAGGCGAGCTGACGGATCAGGACTCCGAGGCGACAGACCTCCGAGCTTCGCAGCCCGTAGCGGATCAAGCGAAGTCTGAGGACGCTCTGGAAATCAGCAGCCTGGGGGAAGAGGCCCAGCTGTCTTTAGCCATCCAGTACTCCATGGAGTCCAGCCACTGGTCCCTGGGGGATGAAGAGGAGCAGCTGAAAAAAGCCCTAGAGCTGTCCAAGAAGCTGATCCAAGAGGAGCGCGCGGCCAGCACTTCAGACAACAAGCGGCAGAAGGAAAGCGTTGACCTGTCCTTTGAGAACATGTTAAAGGCTGCCAACACCGTCCAGCTCCACGTGTTTGCAGGATATAACTGCGACCTGATTCGGTCGGACATCGCTTTCAATAAGAAGGTGACCCAGAGACAGGCCGAGGAGAAGGTGGAGCACAGGAGCATCAAAAACATGTCCGACTACCACAGGAAATGCTTGGAGATGATCAAGCGGAAGCACGCGGTGGACGTTCAGGTTCAGGGAACCATCATCGGCGTCTCGGGGTTTAAGGACTACGTGAGCGCAGCCATTAGCGACGTGAAGCTGCTGGTGGAGAACATCGTGAACTCTATATCAGACAATGAGATCCTGAAGACTGTTCAGTGGGTGCATCACAACGCGGGGACCTCCGAGGCCAAACCGTACTCCAATGAGGTCGTGGTGTTCATCGAGAACGCCTGGAGGATGAAGCTTAAGAAAGTAGACATCTTGTTGGACAACCAACCCCACATTATCAACTTGGAGAAGATGCAGGAATATAACGTCGCTTCGGGGAGATCGGTGAAGATCTCCAGGAAGCTGCTTGACTTGGGGGATGTGACCCAGGATGTACCAGGTAAATGTAAAGCTGGCAAACTTTGGCTCCAAATAGAAAAAAAAAACAACTTTTCTTAGTATCGGGGAACAAAGTGTTACATTATTTGACATTTATTACATTTATACGCTTGTTAGTCTGAGTTTGATGACAAACTGCCTTACTGCTGGTTTAGTATTTGTTATTTTTTTCTTTTAATGTTTGGTTTTTTATTCTGTTTGTTAGAAAATTTTGTTTTTCTGTGTATAGTTACCATAAAAAAAGGTCAACAAGCTAAAGCAACAGCTGAGAGGGAGTGCAGGAAAGAAAAACAGAAAAATCAAAGATCAAGAAAGAAATGCACAGAAGAATAACCGGAAACCTGATATCAAAACTACTCCAAGGTTTGACAGGTATCATCAAGACTCCCAACAATACACATTAGGTATAAATGCGAAAAAGAATCACAGGTGGTTTGATGCCAAAAAATACATTAGTTCAAGAATAGAAATGGAAAAGATTTTGTTAGAAAAAATCGTTTCATAACAGCTCAGATAGAGAGGCGCATCAGCTGTGTTGGAGATTGTGTGGAGCAGGATGTACGATCACAGACATGTACAAGGCTGACACATTGCTAGGATAATGTTTGGAATCAATTAAAGCCGGGCATATACTGTAAGATTTCTTTCAATCGTTGCACCCAGCTACATGTTAGAGAAAACCGCAGGGTTTCATCGTACAGTGGGAGTTCACAGCTCACGATGTTTGTTCTCACACTGTGTGACCTGACGCTCTGATGCGATCTACCTGCTCACACTGTACGTCTAAAAACCAGGTGGGACTCAGCTCCGCAGTGAGATGGCGCTGCTCTGACTCGTCTATCCGAAAGACAAACAAGTAGAAGCTCACTATAGTGAAACGCTGCCTTGGCAATTTGCTCAATTTTGTGCTGAAAGCCCTAAAAAGAAAAAGTAACAACGTATTTTAACAAAGGCATGGCTGAGCAAACATGACTACTACGGTCTGTCAATTTCATAGAAAGAACTCCATTTCACTCGCCACCCCTTCCCATTCAGGAAGCATTTTCAATTCTAAATTTTCAAAGGCTTCCGGGATGGGAAGCAAAATGTCTTCAAACTTGGAAACAAAGTCCAGTGGATTTTTTTTTTTTTTGCTTTTTTGGAATGATTATAACCTGGATGACTGAAAATCTAGATAAGTCTTTTTTTCCACGTAAAATAAGCACATTTGTTCTTGGATTGAGGAATTAAAAGAAACATTTTGCCAATGGAACAAGACAATTTACTTTTAAAATAAGAAAACACAATTGCAATGTTTTATTTCTAGTGAGCATTATCTAATTACCTTATTTTAAGAGTAAAAACACTCAGGCCATTGGCAAGCTATCTCATTTTACCTACTCAAATTAAGGGCAATACACTTAATTTAAGAAAAGTGTGGCATGAAAACATCGGATCTGAGATTAAAAATTTGTTTGCAGCCAGTGTGTGTTCTGGCCTTAATAGTTCAAATACTAATGGTCAGTAAAAGATAAACAGTCCAAGGAATTTTCGCTAACTTGTGTGAACACATTTCGCTTCCTGTGTTAATGTAATTGTTGTGCAAGACAATGGAAAATAAACTCTGAAGGAGGAAGAAGAAAGAAAAGATCAAGTTTAAAAAATGCGTAGGATTGCTTAGAAAGCATTCTGATGTCACTGAGAAGTTGATTGACACCTGAGGATATATCCATGCTAATAGAAATGCACTGACTGGTATTAGTAAAGCTTTTAAGTCCCATCATTCGAGCTGTAAATAAAAATTCCATGAAGCATTACACCAAGTTTAATATGGTCTGGACTTATTTTGTTGCCGAGTCCAGTGTTTTTCAATCCTGTTCCTCAAGGCACCCTGCCCTGCATGTTTTAGAAGTTTCCCAGCTTTCACACACCTGTTATCAACGATAGCAGATTATCAGGCTTTGCTGAACTGCAATCATCTGAATCAGATGTGTTGAAGCTCAGAAACATCCAAAACATGCAGAACAGTGTGCCTTTGAGGACCAGGCTTGAAAAACACAGGCCTAGTCTATGGCTTTCTAGCAGTTCAGTGGTACTGTCAGCAGATGGCGCCACATTGGTTGATGTCAACTCATGGCTCCATATGCTGAGGTTCCATTTAGGCTAAAAAAGGAAAATGAAAACAATATTAGGATAAATGCTTAGAGTATATACCCTGATATTGTCATAACTAACTTTATTTTGGTCTTTTTGGTTTAGACATACAAGGTGATTATATACCTTTGAAATTAGAGATTATTGATCAGTTTTGTGTCAGATTTCCAATCCTGGTCATTTACCAGATTTTGACCTGGATATCTTTTTAAAACTAAAAATCCAATTTGAACCAAGCTGCTCACTCAAACTGTTGTGCGTTCATCAGCCCAGCTTACTGGTATTGCCGTCCCGTATCAGTGATAGTTAGCAAAGCTAGCATTATTAAAAAGACAATTTCTCTGTAATCCTAATTAATAACTGATTGTTAATCGGAAATTTTTGCCACAGAAAGACTAAAAAAAAAAACATTGAGAAAGATGAAAAATTGCCGTATCAAAATAGCATGGTCCAATGAAACAGAAATGTCTCTGTGGGATAAATCAAAGCAGCTTCTTTTATTCTGAAAGTCTCTTTCTCTGCTTATCCTCCTACTGGAACGAACCACAGACGTGAGTTTATGTGTTGAAGTTATACGTTTGTAAATACCTCATAGAGCTTCTCCACCAACTCTGTTCTCTACAGGTCAAGTCTCCCTGTTTTACTATTGGTTACAGTTACATTCCATAAAGTTAAAAAAACAATCCACTGAACTTTGTTTTCTAGGTGTTTCTCTTCTCATCCAGGAAGCTTTCCCAATTAAAAATTTCAGAAATGGTGTTGAGTCGAGGTTTTATAGAGCGGGCCCAAACAACGCCTTGTTTTGGCTTCGAAAACATGCAAATTGAACCGGATCATTTTGATTTGACAAAGCTTCCTGGATGGGAATTGAAACGTCTTAAATCTTAGAAACAAGGTCCAGTGGATTGTTTTACTTTTACTTTTTTGGAATGACTGTGACCTGGATGACTGAGAATCCTCACAAACATAACGGTCGCATGGAACCAGATTTGAATGGTTTTGACATTTTGACAGTTTTTTTTTTTGTTTGTTTTTTATCTCTATTTATATTCGACTTCTGATTTTCTTTTTTATATATATTTTATTGTGTTTTTTTTTTTTTTTTTTTTTGAGGGAAGAGGGGAACAACACACATTAAGAACAGAGCTATGTGCATGCAGGGAGTTTCTCACATGTGTATTCATACAATAGGATACATTTTACATTGTAAAGTCATAGTAATAGAGTCTAATAGGCCGCTTGGCTGGGGTAAAGAAACACCATTTCAACCATCGCTCTAAGAAGAGTTCCATTTTTAGGTTAACATAGGCGGTTATTCGTTCCATCGTATATTTTTATGGGCTTTCTAGTTGTAGCCATTTACATGTGATAGCTTTTTGCTGGCCACCTAAAGGATTTTATTAAGTATTTTTCCACTTTCAGCCAATCTTGAGGAACACATCGCAGATACAGTCTTAAATCCTCTCAAAATGTCTTCAATGATAAAAACCTTGAACCTTTCGGCAATCCCAAAAGACATGGTGGTGATTTGCACTTTGTTGACCACATTGTCTCCAGCAGACAGAGGTGATGTCGCTGAATTTACGTTTCTGGGATGGGGTGATAAAATATCTAATAAAGTTCTTCCAGTTAAATTCCCACCAGGTCATCGAACTGGAGCATTTCCATTGATATTGCCATATTCTTTTCCACACTTCATCTGATCTTTCACTCCCTGTTTCCCTTTCCCATTTTGCTTTAATATATGCTGTGGAGTGGGTGTTGTTCTGTGACAGGCAGTTATATGTGGCTGATATAACACCTTTACTCAGGTTTGAATTATATACTCTTCTAAACAGTTCATAAGGCTGTGATTTGTTTCTGGTATATTTTTAACCTTTCAGTTAACAAGGGCTGGGGGAAAAAAAATCAATTTAATCGATTCTGAATCCATTCCTTTACATTTTTTGCAAAATCGATGTCTAGGGAATGAGATCAATTAGTTTTATAGTGACGTGCGCCACGTTCACATTCAAATAAGCAGCAAAGATGCACTCAAAATACTTCAAGCCAGACAGCTAATAGGTTTACTGAAGACATTAACAAATGGGGGCTGACCAGCAAACACCCTGTAGTTGTTACAGACAACGCTGCAAATATGGTTTGTGCATTGGAGATAATGCAGCTCATGCATGACTGCTGTGTCACGTCTGCTTGCTCGAGTGAGGCTTCACTTTTTCACTTTTCACAAACAAGTTTGCATTTTTTAGACAGTTTGGTTCACATCTCAAGTTTAAACTGTCTGATTTACAAGTTTGCACTTTGTGTTTAATATGACAGGAAAAAAATAAAATATATGAGTATTTAAAACACAGTTGAACAACTTTCATTATTGTAAAAACAGATTTAATCGAAATTAATCGATTTAGAACTGCATGATTCAAAATTAAATCGATTCAGAACTTTGGCGAAAATACCCAGCCCTAGTGTTAATATAATGCTGCAGTTGTAGGTATCTGAAAAGGTCTCTGCTTATTTAATTGGCGCTTTTCATGTTCTACTTCTGATGTTTTATTTTATTTTATTGTTGATTAGTTTTAAGTATTTGATAACTAGGTTTTTTGTTGTTTTTACTGTTAAAAATGCTCAGTTTCAGTTTAGTTTTTGTTACTTTTAATCGTAGTTTGAGTCTTTTATCTAAGACAACTTTCATACTGTGGGGAAAAAAACTAGAACTTATAATTTCATAATTAAGACACAAAGAAAAAATCTTGTTTTAGTTCTTTTTTTTGCGAAGTCAAAATTGTTTTTATTGTAGTTTTTTATCATTTTGATCGTTTTAGTTGGAGACAATAACCTTGGTTGGAGTGTTCCTTTTTTTACACCCTGATGGGTTGCATATTTTACTAACTAAACATATTTAAACTTTAAATTATTTTGCTCTGGTCTTATTGTGAATGAATGATTAATTGATCTAAAGTTGGACATTTTTATCTATTGACTTATAATTCATTTTTAAGCTTCCATTATATTAAATACCTGAGCTTTCTCTTGTACCAAGAGACAATTTTTGTAACATGAAAGGATATATATATATATATATATATATATATATATATATATATATTTTTTTTTTTTACTACAGTAAGCTACATTATGCTACACAAAATGTATCAAAACTAGACATATTTAGATGATAAAAATAACCTTCCCTATTTACTATGCTAATTGCTAGCATGTCCTTTTCTATCAACCTAGAAATATTTTTCCTGACGCTCTCTCATTTTTTTCTGTCCTCAAACCCTCGCCTTCCTAGCCTCGTGAGACCATCCTGATCTCGCGAGCTTTCAAGGTTTCACTCGCAGATCAGTCTGGAGACTCTCCGTTAAAGAAAATTTGGAGCCGTTCACCAAACGAACGTCCAATCAGAGTTGGCTTTGAGGCGGGTTGAGGTGTGACGCAACGAGAAGCGCGACAGTTCAGTCTAAAGAACATGGCGGCTTCAGCCGATGAAACTAGCATTAGCGTGGCTATCGAGCAAGTTTTATCGGAATTACAGAGTATTTCTTCACTGAAAGAAGAGCAAAACACTGCTCTGGAGGCTTTTCTCAGAGGAAAAGATGTTTTTGCTCTTCTCCCGACTGGTTTCGGCAAGAGTAGCCTGGCTTGTGGTTGTGTTTTCGTCGTCGCTCTGTTAGTACGTCATATGCTTCGTTGATCTGATTGGTTTATTTGGCCCGTCTATCACCAACATAGGCCAATCAGCTAACCAGTATTTTCGCCCCTTCCCAATATTACTTCAACGGAAGGTTTCCAGATGGATATGCGTAGCATAAATAGGCTCTATTTGGGTGATAATTTAAGGAGTTTATCCAGTGTTTATTTTTACAAATGGAACCACATAACGTAAATTCTGCATCCTTGTCTCTATGAATCTGTAAATAATCATGGAACAGACTCTGGATTGATACATGCTTTGTTCTGTCATTACTTCTCTTGCAAATTCCAGTAGGAGCGCTTTAAAAATGAATCCCTCTAGTGGGTAGAGGTAACATTACAACACTGAAATAAATTCCTTTTAAGTATACAATATTAAATAAAAATGTATTTGATCTAATTAATTGTTAAAGTATTATTCGATAATCATAAGTTTATATCCCCAGTATGAGCTCTATTTTATAGATACATATGTGAGATTTACTAAATGTGTTTTTTGTTTGCAACAATAATGGAACAAAATTCACTCCATACAGAGACCTCCTCTGATCTTTATTTGCTGTTAACAAACTTCTCAGTGTTTGATAAAGAGTTTTATCATCTGCAGAATGAAAAAAAGAAAATCTTTTGCAAAAGTCAATAGAAGTTGGAGCATTATAAAGGCGATATAATTTAATTAAAAAAGTTTACATAAATAAACAATGATGTATACTTTGAGGATTGATATTCTATTTATCATAATGCTGTACTTTGACTTTTTAAGCCATTCCTTTAGTGGCTTAGTGGTGTCTAGAGACAGATTTTTTTGTTTTAAACCGAGTCTAACTAAATCTCTTGATGACAGAGGAGGAATATTCTCTGCTCCTACACCTGCCTGATGCAACCAAGATCGACGAGGACTCTGAGGAGTTTCAGGAGGTGATCAAGAACTTCTACAGCACCATACAGGAGTACCACAGCAAGATCCGAATCATTCAGGTGGGAAAAGAGCAGAATCCCTCCCTGCTGGTAAACCTTGTGTTTCTGGGGTTACAGATTTGTGTTGTTCCCGTTTCCAGGTGGAAAAACTCATGAACAGGCTGCTGTACAACCAGTACAAGCTGAAGAAGGCGAGCGTGCTGCAGCACTCCGCCCAGCAGGTAGTGGAACGGACTCTTTACCACGGGACGAGCGAAGCCAGCGTGAAGGAGATCTGTATTCACGGCTTCAACAGAAGCTTCTGTGGGAAGAACGGTGCGTCTCCAAACATTCGTCTCTACGCTTGTTTGTGATGATCTGATGTTTTACGCTTTTCCTTTCCTGTCCTGCAGCCACGGTGTACGGCCAGGGGGTTTATTTCGCAGTCAACTCCGCCTTGTCCGTCCAGGATCAGTATTCCCCTCCGAACGCGGACGGATACAAGTTCATTTTCGTTTCCAAGGTTCTAACGGGGGATTTCACTAAAGGCTGCCACTCGATGAAGACGGCGCCGCTGAAAGAGACCGGAGACATCCCCCTTAGATACGACAGCGTGACGGATGACATTACAAAGCCCAGCATGTTCGTCATCTTCAACGACACACAAGCTTTCCCCGAATATCTCATCACCTGTCAGCGAATCAGTCGCTGAAACCTCCTTTTTTTACGTTACGAAGAGACTCCTGATGTTTTTTTTATGTTTATCATGATTTAAGAAGTGCGTTTAAATGTTTGAAGGGCATCGTTTTGGAAGTATAAAGCTCAATCTGACAATCACCTTTTAGACTGTTATTGGAAGCGTTTAAAGGCATATGCTGACAAACCTTAGCTGAAGAAACAGGCTTCTATAAAACGGGGACCAGTCTGCCTTTACGCTACAAACATGAAAGTAAAACAATATCAGACTTGGGAATAAATAAAATCATATCAAACATAAAATAAACCTGTTTAATGACTTCAATGAATGAAAGATTTGAGAGAATCTCACTGTATGCAGTGTTCTGTGTGAACTCGTTCAGTGAACGGCACTCGCTGAATCTGTTCATATTTTTCGTGAACGGTGAACTGTATGGAGGACCTTCTCCACTATATTTGAAAATAAATGCTTAATAAATAAATAAGCATACAATGAATTGCCCCAAAAAATACAATAAACAAATAAATGCAGGTAAAAATTTATTTATAGAGTGATACATAAATCTATATGCTGCTGGAGGTTTCTTCCTGTTAAAAGGGAGTTTTTCCTCTCCACTGTCGCTACAAGCATGCTTAGTGTGAGGGATTGCCTTTGAGTCAATGAGTCGATACAATCAACTGGTTTTCCTTAGTAAACTTTGATCTGGTTGAACTGTAAAGTGCCTTGAGATGACATGTGATGTGAATTGGCGCTATAGAAATAAACTGAATTGAATTTAATATATCTCTTTTAATTGGCTTCCTTATTTATTCGCCTTTTAATAATTACCTTATTTATATATTGTCCATTATAATCTTCAACTTTATTTATTAATTACTTACTAACCAACCAATGGACAGAAGGTGACCCTCTAAGACACACCCCTCCTCATTTGCATAATGAGGCAGAAATAAATACTATTGAAGAAATAAATTGGGTAAAAAAATACAAAGGAAGGATAAAACTGACAAAAATATAACATGTACATAAATAATTGTTTATTGTATTTTTTGGAGGGCAATTCATTGTATGCTTATTTATTTATGGAGGATTTATTTCTGTATTCATTTTTAAATATTAGATTTTTTTGTCATTTTGTTTATATAAGTGTAAAACAAAAAGAAATTTGGTTTGGAACAGCTCTCTGGACTATTTCATCTTTTTTTTTAATCTCATAATCATCTTTAGATATATCATCTTTGTAAATATGGTAGAGCTGGTCCTCCATAGAGATGAACAGATCAGTTCTGAAGTAATGAACGAGAGTGACACACACAGCTTACGTTCTTATTCAATTGATAACACTTTTTATTGAATAACGTCAGGTTTTACGGCACTTATTACGGCAAACAGCATGGCAGATCAGCATGTCTACTGCTAGTACTAGCCTGTGCCATTCAGACTCATCTACTGGTATTCCTGATGCCAGTTTAGCAGAGCGCTTAGAGTTTTATGAACTAACAAAGGAAGACTGACAGAAAAAAACTCCAGTTTTTGTGCAAACAGTTCTCCTCCGGGCTTAATAAACAAATCCATACGTCAGCCGTGTCCACTTCAAATTTAAAGTGACACATCGAGTTAAAGCGTCCGAGCTTTCTAAATATCCGCTACTGAAAGAGGAATGTAAGAAATCTTTTTTTATCCAGATCTTTTCAGCAGAACCTGAATGTTCCTGTATGTTTCTGAATTTCTGTGTAATTTGGCTAAATAAAGGCTTCACTGCACATCCAGTATACCTTGACTGCATCCAGCACTTTCCCTTTCTCTCTATGATGATCGCACATTTAAAGGGCGGAATATGAGTTTCTATTATGGAGGATTGTGGCTTAATTTACCAAAGGAACTTGAACTAGTTCATTTAAAGGTTAGTTCATTTTTTGAAAAAGTGAACTATGAATGTGAGCTAGTTCATTTTTATGTGTGTGAGATTAACTTTGAACTTCTTTTTAAACTATGAACTGGCACAACATTGACTGCAGTTTGTTTTTTACTCTCCTGCGATGCAGATTCTGAACCTGAATGAGTGTAAACATCTGAAATAAAGTTTTGGATCTACAGTCTAATGCTCTGCTGATGTCCTGTGGGATGTTAATATAAAGAGGAGAAAAAAAAGCCTTTCAAGTGCTGATCTTTCAGTCTTGGAAATGTTTTATGTCAAAAGTTTTTGTTTGTTTCTGTTTTATGGAGTGAATTTTGTTCCATTTATGTTTAGAGGAAAGAACATGTTTTGTAAATTGAAATGGAGATAACTCCACTACTTCCTGAATTTAAGGCAGCTTTTTTGTTTCCCGTCTATTTCTACTGGATGAAGTGATTAATCCAGATGTGTCTGGTCATTGTAACTGAGGTCAGACACATCTGGATTAATCAGTTTATCCAGTAGAAAAAGACAGGAAACAAAAAAGCTGCCTTAAATTCAGGAAGTAGTGCATGAAGCCCATTGGAAAGAATATGCAATCCAGAAATGAAACTTTACAAAATGTCTTGATCAAAAAAAAGTTTTTTTTTTTTTGGTATTGTTTGTGTTTTCATTTCGTTTAGTTTTTGTTTTTTTCAACTTTTTCTTTCCAGATTGAATTTTTAGGATTTCCATTTTTTTCTGATTGCGTTTTTACAGATCTTATTTCTTGCACTTCAAGCCCAAAAAAGAAAATGTTGTTTTTCAGAAACCCAACAAAGATGCTTGCTCACTTTAGAGGAAAGCCCGCCCCCATAAGGGGGGAATATGTGAGCTGTTAAATACAATTTCAAAAAAAGAATACAGTTTAAAAAAAAATCTATCCAAAGAAATAGAGACATTTTTATTATAAATAAAATCAGAGAAATCTAGTTACTCTTAAAAGATGTTTTTTTAAGTTTCATTTCTGGATTAAACTGCACTGATATAAAAATTCCAAAATGTTTATATCATAAATATATTAATGTCTCTTTCTCATGACACACTAATGTGTTTTTTTCGTCTTTTTATTAATGTTATGTTTGAGAATCTGTGTTATATTTGAGCTCTTACTTCATTCATCGTCCGAGTTTAACTTTTTGTAACGCAGCAATGCATTGTGGGGGCTGTGGTTTCCTCTGGTTGAAGCATTGCTGTAGAATTGCTGTGAAAAATGATCGACAAGTGTTGCTTGACAGCATTTTCCAGTTTTGCCTTTTAAATAAATAGATTTTTTTTTCTATTCTTGAAGATTGGAAGATGTTTATGAAAATATTAATAAAAAATGAGAAGCTATTGAGGCCTTTTTTCCCCCAACAGTGTCCAGCTTTTTTGAGCATCTTATTTGCAAAGGAAATCTTAAATAATTACACACTGATGACATGGAGTTTTCATACAGAAATCATTATGGAGACTATTGATGTATAAAATATAAGTAATATGAGAGGAAAACCGTCTTGCTGTTATTTAACTGTTAGTTTCTAAAATTTGGGAACACCTATGTTTGTAAACAGGAGCTATGTAAATTAAAAACACTTAAAGTGAAGTGATTAAGTCTAAGTAGATGATGCTTCTGTGGAAGAATATTTTTCCTATTTCTGAGAAAGTATAAGAGAAGGTTTTTTTTCTTGGGAATAACCAAATGTTTGTGTGTGAGAAAGTTCTTTATGCAGGGATGGGATACTTCCAAGAGTACTGTATGTGTGTACTGGGAGTTGCAGTAGAAATGTACAGTATGTAATGAGCTTTGCCCAGTCAGCGCTCTATCTTTCCATCTGAGGACGTTAAATAAATTTAAAACCTTCTCTTGCCAGAGCCTCTGCTTCCTCCTTAACCCCACACTTCTTTTGCTTTAATATGATGTAACTCCATTTGCATTGTGAAAGATGACGTAGAAGCATCATGGTGGGTTCGGCTTTTACCACTGATCTCTATTTAATCACTGGATTGCTGATTGCCCGTTGGTAGTACGGGGATGAAGTGAAGTCACCGGCCGCCATATTGGTACTCCCTCGTTAGACCGCTCGCAATGAAAACAATATGTACAGTATCGAACAATAATGATGTTCTCATTTTCAGGGGGACCTCAAACTTTTAAAATAAAGATTTTTTGTAAAAAACCTGAATGTTGGAACTGTAACTGATATACAGTGGTATGTTTACATTATCTCTTCACTTTATCACGGCTGCAATTTATAAAATGAAAAAGTGTCTTGAGAGCTGTACTGAACAAAATGTATTTTTGGCATACACTGTGTATATAAAATGATAAAGTCTGTCTAAGTCACTTTGACACACATTTGCTGTTTCATAGCATAAGTAGATTATAATAAAAAATAGGCACATCACATTGCATAGTCATAGTCAGACTTCATCAATTAAGTCTGTAAATCATGTAATATAACATATTATACAAATCCATCACAGCTAAATTAATGTGTTAATGGAGCATAATAATACAGATGTACTCAATGGATGATGTACGTATAATATACATGCATTGTTTAAATGTTTATGGTAATTACATCTTACATATAATTTTAAGATTTTACATAGAGATTGAATTACAACTACATGTATGTAAATGCTTTAGTATTTTATTTGCAAATGGTGCGTGCATGAGGCATTTCTTGCAAGAAAAAAGGTTCAAATTTATTTGACGTCCTCAGGCGGAGAGATAGAACTCTGACTGGGCAAAGCTCAGTACATACATTTATAAACATCTGCCAGTATATACACACACACACACACACTCTCCCTTGGAACTATCCCACCCCTGCATAAAGAACTTCCTCACACTTAAATGAGAAAAAACACTTCAATTCATCAAGGACATAGATTTTAACCACTTAACACTCAGAACAGGTCTGCCGTTCACAGCATGTAGGGAGGCAGCTGCTTTCTGTCATCCCATCTTAACTCCATTACTTAACTCCAGCATACAGACTGGTACAAGACTTCTAAACAATCACCCCTATATAGGCAAAGGAAAGGCACACTCAAAATATTTTATCTCACAAATAGGCTAAAGAAGAATATGTTTCCACAATACTTTTATACTGTGTCTGTGCATTGCCTTTAAATCTAACACAGATTTACAATAGAGCTACACAAATGAACCAATTTAATAACTCCACAGAGCTTCAGTTACTACAAAAGCAAAATTACATAAACTGGTAAAAAAAAAAAAGGCAACATCAAATTAAGATCTTGCATTTTGCTCTTACTTAAAACAAAAATCTGATAATTTGAAAAATAAAATTGCACATACTGACAGTGAAATTACCTGTGAAACGACTTCCTACAGCCGGCAGACTGCTTATTTTTGCAGCCAAATCCCACACATGTAGACATTTTTACTGCGCGTTTCTGTGGGAGTGGGGATTTCCAGCATGGCGGACGGTGGCTTCACTTTTTTTGGGCAATCAGCAATCCAGTGAATAAATAGAGATCAGTGGCTAAATATGGATAAATCCTGGAAGATAACTTGTTGGAGGCCGGAAAAGACCAGTGACCACATAGTCACCCTTAGCTACAACCTAGGGTTTCACCCATTTTCTTGCACACTTAATCCCAAGCAGGGTCGCGAAGGGGGGTGGTGCCTATCTCCAGCTGTCTACGAGCGAGAGGCGGGGTACACCCTGGACAGGTCGGCAATCCATCGCAGGGCAACATAGAGACAAACAACCATTCACACACGCAATCACACCTAAGGAGAACCTAGAGAAGCCAGTTAACCTAACAGTAATGTTTTTGGACTGTGGGAAGCCGGAGTACCCAGAGAGAACCCACGATGCTCAGGGAGAACATGCAAATTCCATGCAGAAAGACCCTGGGCTGGGAATCAAACCCAGAACCATCTTGCTGCAAGGCAGCAGTGCTACCCACTGCGCCAATGAGCATTCCATAAGGTTTTATTATCGGTTCATTCATAAATATAACTGGCCTACTCAAAATCACAAAAACTTTTTATCCAGTCAGGCTAAGTTTAGTTTGCATAAAGAGTGGGCAGAACATTCAGTTATTTCCTCTGCAAAGCTTTTAAATATGAGCCTCAGAAGACTTCAGTCAAAGCAACAGGTGGTTAGATTAGAGAGCTGTTAGTATATATCACTAAATAGATTTTTGTGGTTTTATTTCTAAATATGAAAAAGAAAAAAAAGGTTAACAAGGTAAAAATTGTGAGACATACAGGGAGGAACATAAGCATTTGAACACCCTCCCACTAGGAGGGGCCTGAAATTTTCATCGTAGGTGCATGTCCACTGCGAGAGACAATATGAAAAATAAAAAAAAGAGATCTAAATATTTGTATGATAGAGCTGCAAATAGGTATTTGAACTCCTGTCTATCAGCGAGAATTCGGACCCTCAAAGACCTGTTATTCTGCTTTCAGAATGTCCACCTCCACTCCATTTATTATCCTGAATTAGATGCATCTGTTTGAGCTGCATAAAGACACCTGTCCATCCCATAAAATCAGTAAGAATCCAACTACCATCATGGCCAAGACTAAAGAGCTGCCCAAAGACTAGAGAATAAACTGTACACCTCCACAAGGCTGGAAAGGGCTACGGGGAAAGTGTCAAGCGACTCTGTAAGAAAAGGTCCACTGTTGGAGCAATCATTAGAAAATGGAAGAAGCTAAACATGACTGTCAATCTCCCTCAGACTGGGGCTACATGCAAGATCTCACCTGGTGGAGAAATCAGCCCTGAACTACATGGAAGGAGCTGGTCAATGATCTGAAAAGAGCTGGGATCACCGTTTCCATGGTTACTGTTGGTAATACACAAGACGTCATAATTTGTAGTCATGCATGGCATGGAATAATAATAATTTAACTTTATTGATCTCACACCGGAGAACTTGATTCTTTGCATTTGACCCATTGCTTTGAGGAGCAGTGGGCTAACTTTGTGCGGCACCCAGGGAGCAGTGTGGGGTTAAGGGTCTTGCTCAGGGACTCAGAGTGCAGGCTGTGGGGATTAAACTAGATACTTGCAACCTTCTTAGAGCACTAACCACTAGGTCAACACTCCCCTGCTTAAACCAGCACATGTCAAGACCTTCTTAACTTTGCCAGATGAGGTCAGATGAGACCAAAATAGAAATTTTGGTCATAATTCCACTAACCATGTTTGGAGGAAGAAGGATGATGAGTGCCATCCCAAGAACACCATCCCTACTGTGAAGCATGAGGTGGTAGCATCATGCTTTGGGGCTGTTTTTCTGCACATGGGACAGGGCGACTGCACTGTATTAAGGAGAGGATGAGCGAGGCCATGTATTGCAAAGGGAACAACCTCCTTCCCTGTTAGAGCACTGAAGATGGGTCGAGTCTGGGTCTTCCAACATGACCCAAAGAACACAGCCAGGATAACAAAGGAGTGGCTCTGAAAGAAGCATATTAAGGTTCTGGTGTGACTTAGCCAGTCTCCAGACCTAAATCCAACAGAGAATCTTTAGAGGGAGCTCAAACTCAGTGAGAGCCCAGAAACCTGACTGATCTTAAGATGATCTGTTTTGAGGAGTGGGCCAAAATACCTCCTGCACGGTGTGCAAACCCTGCAGGAAACATTTGAACTCTGTAATTGCAAATAAAGGCTACTGTACCAAATATCAACATTGATTTTCTCAGGTGTTCTTATTTGCAGCTTTATCATACAAATAAATTGTTAGAAAATCATAAATAGTGATTTTTTTATTTCTTTTTTAAGTTTATGTCTCTCACAGTGGACACACAATTATGCTTGCAATTTCAGACTCCTCCATGATTTCTAAGTGGGAAAACTTGCAAAATAGCAACGTGTCCAAATACTTATTTTCCTCATTATATATATCACTACCGGTAATTAGAATTTTGTGGTTTTATTTTTAAGCATGTAAAAGGAAACGTAGTTAACAAGGAAAACATTTTGAGACGTATATTGCTTAAAATAAATAAACATTCTTGGGTATATATATTTATATATAAACTATCAAATTATCAGAAAATTGTTTTTCCTAGTTCAGATGTTTAAAAAACATTTATCTTACATTCAGATTAAAAGCACATTACAATCATCAGAAACAAACAGCTAAATCACATCCTTTAAATGCTTTTAGTACAGAATAGAATAGAATACACTTTATTGTCCCATAATGGGTAAATTGGGGTGATACTGCCACAAAGCATTACAACAAAAGAGAATGTTAAAAAGTGTAAAAAAAAAAAAAAAACCTGAATAAGTGTAAGAGTTAAAGAAAAAAACAAAATACTGTGCTGTACAGTGTTTTTACAAATGTACTGTGCAGTCGTCATCTGAAGAATAAATAATTAACATACAGCTGTGGACATTTTTACGGTAGTGGATATGGGAAAATAGCAGCAACAGAGATGTGCAGAATGACAGCAGCATGTTATTTAAGTTCTGCTTTAAATGTTAATACTTTTAATGTCTAAACACACTTTGGCATAAAATACGGAAGAGGATTAGGGATACTGAAAAAAAAAGTAAACATTTTTTTTAAATATTATTTCCATTTAATATGGGTAAAAGTCATAATTCTGACTTTAATCACAGAATTCTGAGTGAATTCTGACAGCTAAGAAACATGTTAACATCAAGCCGCAGCCATGTCTGTTTTAGAGACTAAACTAGCTCTCTTTTTTTAATCACCTTACTTCTCTTCATTTAATGAAATAGCATCACCAGGGACCCCTCTGGTACGTAAAAAGTCGCCTAATTCCGTCATTTTCCACCAATGTGTCACTGGCCCTCCCAAACAACTCACATCTTTGTCAGTGAAGCTGAGTGCTCCACATCTCTTTCTTCATGGTGCCCATCTACATTAAGATCCAAAATTCTGAGATTAAAGTCAGAATTCTGAGAAAAATGACAGAATTCTCAGATTAAAGTCAGAATTCTGAGAAAAATGACAGAATTCTCATATTAAAGTCAGAATTCAGAGAAAAATGGTCAGAATTATAAGATTAAAGCTAGAATTCTGAGATTAAAGTCAGAATTCTTGAAAAACAAAGTCTAACTTCTAAGATTAAAGTCAGAATTCTGAAAAAAGTCAGACTTCTGAGATTATAGTCCAAATTCTGAAATAAAGTCAGATTTCTCAGATTAAAGTCAGAATTCAGAGAAAAAGTCAGAATTCTGAGATTAAAGTCAGAATTCAGAGGGAAAAAAAGGCAGAATTCTAAGGTTAAAGTCAGAATTCTGAGATTAAAGTCAGAATTCAGAGAAAAAAAGTCTAAATTCTAAGATTAAAGTCCAAATTCTGAAATAAAGTCAGATTTCTCCGATTAAAGTCAGAATTCAGAGGGGGAAAAGGCAGAATTCTAAGATTAAAGTCAGAGTTCTGAGATTATACTAAACTGAAATAAAATGTAAAAAAAAATCGGTAAACTTTTTTTTCCAGCTGCCCTGATCCTCTTCCGTACATAAAAGGCATCCAAATCAAATACAGTTTTTATTAAATGCCAGCGATCGGGCGGGTGTCTTTAAAACCCTAAACTGTAGGGGGCAGCAACACGCCTGCGTGCCTTTGATTTGTTGACAGAACAAGAACTCAGAGGGCAACACAACAAAGCTAACCGCCAGGTTGCCTGGCAATTAGCTGGAGCGCTAACAGTCATTTAACTCAGAAATATGACTCACTACGTTTGTATGAAAAGACATATAATAAAGCATCGAGCTTAGATAACTTATCGGATATAGGTACGTTAATAAATTTGCTTCCCATTGTTTTTATAGAACCCGAACAACCGCTAATACATGCTAGCTGCTGAGCTACCTGCACGAGCCTGAAGCTAGCTGTTGGAACCGGCGTCTCTGTACAATGACTTCCTGAACCTAATGATTGCTATACTTATGTTTCAGGCATATTTAAGGTTTAAATTGTTAAAACATTGTAAACATAACCCGAACATTTAATTGACTATGTATTTTATCCTAAAGCGTGTCAGTGATTTGATTTTCTTTGCACACGCTCCCTAAAGTAGCTCCCTGAATGAGTCCTGCAGTAATGTTAGTAACTCAGAGGTGTTGACATGTCTGCTGTCTCCCATCAGAGGCAGAAGCGAAGCAGGGAGGATGTATGCGGTGTACAGGCAGGCCCACACCCCCACTGCTGTGGAGTTCTCCGTCTATTGTAACTTTATATCCAGTAAGGAGAAAAACCTGGTCATCGCCGGAACATCCCAGCTTTTCGTCTACAGGATCATCCATGATGTTGAGGTAAAAGCAGCTGTTAGTTTGACCCATTTTTTGTCTTTGTGTAACATGTCTGTGATTGCCTTTTGTTTTATTCCTGAAGAGCACATCCAGAACTGAAAAGTCATCCGGTATGTCCAGGCATCTGACACCAATCTGTGTTTGTATGAAAACATAAACATTACTAAGACTTATTGACTCTGTTGCAGATTCTAAAACCCGTAAGGAGAAGCTGGAGCAGGTGGCCTCCTTCTCTCTCTTTGGTAACATCATGTCCATGGCGAGTGTGCAGCTGATAGGCGCCAACAGAGATGCGCTCCTCCTCAGTTTTAAAGATGCAAAGGTATCCCCTGTCTAAATGGGATGTTAGGAACAAACTCAGAGCGATCAGGTTCAGTGATGATCTCCCTGCTGTCTCACCAGTTGGCTGTAGTGGAGTACGACCCCGGGACACATGACCTCAAGACTCTCTCTCTGCATTACTTTGAGGAGCCAGAACTCAGAGTAAGTACGCCGCCAGCGACCACAAACCTGATCAGATTTAATGTTGGACAAACACAAGTTGGTTGTAACTGTAAAGCCAAACACCTTTGATTTAATGTTGATTTATACTTTAACCCCTTAAGCAGGAGGTCTTCAACAGAGGTCCAAGGAGGTACTGGAGGTTTTGGTTGATTAGACTTTTTTCATAGCCTGATAAACCAGACTAAATGGGAGATTAAATGTGTAATTTAGTCTGGCCCCGATGAATGAGACATCGTAAGATTGTTGATGAGAACAACCTGTTGTTTTTCAAACCATGTCTGTACCCATTGTCCAACGCTCTGACCAATGAGCGCAACTCACTGTGACGTAGTAAGCATGACAGAAAGCTGGTGGGGGAGTGTAAACAAACAGCCTGTCTGTAAAACTTTGAATATGTCCGTCTTAAAAATGAATGAGCGTAGAGCCTCTTCCTGTTACGCTTCAACAAAAGCCCCAAATCTAATCCTTCCAAAACTGATTCCAAAGCTCAGTCAAACGAGAACTGTTCAATAGTTGTTGCCATCTTCCTTGTTGTGCTTTCTACACCGTCGCACAGCTTTGTCGTCACAGCCTCAAAACCCCGCCCGCTTTGCATCCAGAAATTCAAAACACATCTCTGCGTTGTGATTGGCCCACCAGTTCTAGGGCCTGGGGCATTGATTGAGGCTGGACCACTCGCAGGCCAAAATAATTTTGGCCGCTGGTGGGTGGGGCTAGTTTACTAGGCTATTTGTTTTTTATATTCCACCCTGCTTTTTTTTTTCTTCCTCTAATTTAAATGTTTTCTGGAAATGAACTTTAAATGAATTCAACACACTGTAGTAAACAGATAAATGGAGGCAGAAGATGTCTTTCAGTCAGCAATGCACACATTCAGCAACACACAGGAGCTCTTTCAAGCTGGGCACCGCTTCATTCACAACACCTGTCCCATCAACCAGGAATCAGATTCAGAAATACTTTAATAATCCCAGGGAGAAATTACTTTCATTACATTACTCCATATGTAATAGAGTGACTATAGAACCAGTTTGATATAACACAATTTCATACAATATATATAATTAAGGGTCCCCCCCCCCCCTCCATCTTGCCATCAGTTTGGGGGTCCTTGGCCTGGAAAACGTTAAAGACCCCTGCCTTAAGCCAAAAGAATTTAGGAGCAATTTCCATCTGAAATTACCTTATGTCTACAACTCAAATATTGTTTTGCTAATTGATTAATCTGTTGATCAATTTTTTGATTTATTGATTAATGTGAAAACATTCAGAATTAAACCAGGTGAAACTAAAACTTTTCCACTTAAATACAATATTTGTGTTTTTACTAGGGCTGAAACAGTTAATTGGATTAATCTTAATTAATTCATTGAAAAAACAATAAACTTATTTAGTAATTGATTAATCATTAACTGGAGTGTAAAAACTCTAAAGCATGACTTTAACTGACTTAACTGAGTATTAAGGCCACTGAAAATAAAAAAAGTTAATTGATTTTTAAATTTTATTTTATTATAAAATTTAAAAACATTTTCTTCTCAGAATTCTGACTGAATTCTGACAGGTAACTAACCTGTTAGCATCAATCAATATCCATGTCTGTTTTAGACAGTAGTTCTCTTGTTTATAATCACCTCTGCTCTTCCATTAATGAAATAGCATCACGAGGGACCCCTCGGGCACGTGAAAAGTCGCCCAATTCTGTCATCTTCCACCAATATGTTACACATCTTTGTCAGTGAAGCTGATTGCATTCCTTCCTTCATAGAGCCCATCTACATTAAGATCCAGAATTCTGAGAATTTTCTCATATTATACTGAAATAAAACTTTTTTTTTTAGTGGCCCTAATCCTCCATCCATTTTTTTCCCCCATGTTTCCAATAACCCAATACCATGGTTTAGCTGAAGTCTTATTGTTTAAGAGCTGGCCAACCTGTGGTGTAAATTCCTCATGGTGTGCAGCTTGTTTTAGTTTTCAGGAGTTAAACAAGAACCTAAAGTAAAGTATTAAATGTTTCAGGGGATTATATTTTTTCTGTTTTTCTGCATCTCCAGGATGGCTTCGTGCAGAACGTCCACATCCCCATAGTCCGGGTCGATCCAGAGAACCGCTGCGCCGTCATGCTGGTTTACGGCACCAAGCTGGTGGTGCTGCCGTTCAGGAAGGACACGCTAACCGATGAGCAGGAAGGCGGAGTCGGGGAAGGGTAGGACTGAGTTCCTGTTCCTCCCCTGTTGCTCCTCAGGGTTATGATAATAATGTCCTTTATTTTTAAACCCTTAACAGACCCAAATCCAGCTTCCTGCCCAGTTACATCATCGACGTCCGCGAGTTAGACGAGAAGCTGCTGAACATCGTCGACATGAAGTTCCTTCACGGTTACTACGAGCCTACGCTGCTGATTCTCTATGAGCCCAACCAGACGTGGCCGGGGTGAGTCAGTGATCAGACGCCGTTTCTAATTTGGACAGAAGCTTTTTATGGAGGGAAGTTTGTTCCATTATTGCTGAAAAGAAGAACATGTTTCTTATGAATGCTTTTTGGGGGGGATTTAATATTTTGAAATGTTTTTATTTTTATTTTTTTTTGGGTCATATTAGGTCACATTCTCTTTGCTTGAAGCTCAAAACAAACAATCAGACCAATAGAAAAACCTCTTTACTTTTCAATCAACATCAAAGTCTGCCTCCAGAAGTAGAGAGTGTGATGTGTTAAACACAATAATAAAAAAAAGATCTTAATTCTTAAAAGTAAATCTGATAATAACGTATAAAAAACAATAAAATGTGTGTGCTATTTTTGAAAATACAAAAACCAAACCAAAATCCAAATAAATAAAAGAAATATATATGGGGAAACATTTATTTTCAGGTATAAAGTTTCATTTCTGCATCAGATTTTTTTTATATCAATTCATGAAATGTAATTATATAAATAATTTGATTTCATAAATTATAAAATGCAAATCGAAAAAGTATAAAATTCATTAAAGTCAATATGAAAGTAGAAATAAAAAAACATCTGTAAAACACAAAAAAAAATAAAAAAAAAAATAAAAAATATATATATATATATATATATATATATATATATATATATATATATATATATATATATACGGTATTTCAAAAATAAAGAATACACAAAAATTTTTTTGAAAAAAAAAAAGCTTACTAAATTAAAATTGCAAAGTAAACTTTTTTTACATTGTTTTACATTTTTTTAAATATTAATTTACTAAATGTAAGAATCAGATCTGTTAAATGCAATTTGAAAAGAATGCAATTCAGAAATTTGAAGAAAAAAAAATCTTTAAAAAAGTAAAAAATTAAATGCACTATATTGCCAAAAGTATTTGCTCACCCATCCAAATTATTGGAATCAGGTGTTCCAATCACTTCCATGGCCACAGGTGTATAAATTCAAGCACCTAGGCATGCAGACTGTTTTTACAAACATTTGTGAAAGAATGGGTCGCTCTCAGGAGCTCAGTGAATTCCAGCGTGGAACTGTGATAGGATGCCACCTGTGCAACAAATCCAGTCGTGAAATTTCCTCGCTCCTAAATATTCCACAGTCAACTGTCAGCTGTATTATAAGAAAATGGAAGTGTTTGGGAACGACAGCAACTCAGCCACGAAGTGGTAGGCCACGTAAACTGACGGAGCGGGGTCAGCGGATGCTGACGCGCATAGTGCGAAGAGGTCGCCAACTTTCTGCAGAGTCAATCACTACAGACCTCCAAACTTCATGTGGCCTTCAGATTAGCTCAAGAACAGTGCGCAGAGAGCTTCATGGAATGGGTTTCCATGGTCGAGCAGCTGCATCCAAGCCATACATCACCAAGTGCAATGCAAAGCGTCGGATGCGGTGGTGTAAAGCACGCCGCCACTGGACTCTAGAGCAGTGGAGACGCGTTCTCTGGAGTGACGAATCGCGCTTCTCCATCTGGCAATCTGATGGACGGGTCTGGGTTTGGCGGTTGCCAGGAGAACGGTACTTGTCTGACTGCATTGTGCCAAGTGTAAAGTTTGGTGGAGGGGGGATTATGGTGTGAGGTTGTTTTTCAGGAGCTGGGCTTGGCCCCTTAGTTCCAGTGAAAGGAACTCTGAATGCTTCAGCATACCAAGACATTTTGGACAATTCCATGCTCCCAACTTTGTGGGAACAGTTTGGAGCTGGCCCCTTCCTCTTCCAACATGACTGTGCACCAGTGCACAAAGCAAGGTCCATAAAGACATGGATGACAGAGTCTGGTGTGGATGAACTTGACTGGCCTGCACAGAGTCCTGACCTCAACCCGATAGAACACCTTTGGGATGAATTAGAGCGGAGACTGAGAGCCAGGCCTTCTCGTCCAACATCAGTGTGCGACCTCACAAATGCGCTTCTGGAAGAATGGTCAAAAATTCCCATAAACACACTCCTAAACCTTGTGGACAGCCTTCCCAGAAGAGTTGAAGCTGTTCTAGCTGCAAAGGGTGGACCGACGTCATATTGAACCCTATGGATTAGGAACGGGATGTCACTTAAGCTCATATGTGAGTCAAGGCAGGTGAGCAAATACTTTTGGCAATATAGTGTATGTTAAAGTTATATTTTTTGGGGGGGAAAAAAATCTATTGAATAAAAAAGTAGGGAAAAAAAGTGTGTAAAGTGCAAAGTTACTCTCAAAACCTTTTTTTATTGAACCATTTTTCGAGGTTTCTTTTCCGGATCACTTGTTATTCAACTTTCCGTTTCTAAAACCTCCAACAATAATGGAACAGAATTCCCTCCATAGTTGTCTACTTCCTCTGATGTGCAATCCTCCTTCCAGGCGCGTGGCGGTTCGTCAGGACACCTGCAGCATCGTGGCCATCTCCCTCAACATCATGCAGAAGGTTCATCCTGTCATCTGGTCTCTCAGCAATCTGCCTTTTGATTGCACGCAGGTCATGGCTGTTCCCAAACCCATCGGTGAGCCTCGCCTTCACCAGGCTAGCTGGATCATATGAAGATAGAAACTGGCATAGAGACTGAGTTGCTGATGTGAACACATGTCTTCCCAGGTGGTGTGGTGGTGTTTGCTGTGAATTCACTGCTGTATCTGAACCAGAGCGTCCCTCCTTATGGAGTCTCCCTGAACTCTCTGACCAATGGGACCACATCCTTCCCTCTACGTAAGAAAAAACCCAACCAGCTCTGTCTGTTAATAACGGGAGTAACGCTGGACAAAGTCGTTAACGTCTTCTTGGATTTCACCTTCAATATCAAGCCTTCATGTTAGCGCGTTAGCCTTTAGCTCTCTCTGAATGGAAGTATATTATGTGTATAGTATTATGTTAATCGTTATTAACTGAGGGAAAATAACAGAAAAGGTTTTTAAACAGTAAATATTAGCAACATAAGGACACATTATGAGATTCCCTGGTTCTTTGTGTGGTAAAAGCTCAGCTGTTTATAGTAAAATTAAACTGGTTGCCTGCTAACATCATTACTTTCAATTTTTAATCAATTTATTTCTTTCCTTCCTTTCTTTCTCCCTTCATTCCCCTCTTCCTTCCTGTCCACTCTTCCTGTCCGTTCTTCCTGTCCATTCTACCTTCCTTCCTGTCTGTTCTTCCTGTCCGTTCTACCTTCCTTCCTGTCTGTTCTTCCAGTCTGTTCTACCTTCCTTCCTGTCCGTTCCTCCGTCGTTCCTTCCTTCCTTCCTGTCCGTTCTTCCTGTCCGTTCTTCCTTCCTTCCTTCCTTCCTGTCCGTTCTTCCTTCCTTCCTTCCTTCCTGTCCGTTCTTCCGTTCTTCCTGTCCGTTCTTCCTGTCCGTTCTTCCTGTCCGTTCTTCCTTCCTTCCTTCCTTCCTTCCTTCCTGTCCGTTCTTTCTTCCTTCCTGACCGTTCTTCCTTCCTTCCTTCCTGTCTGTTCTTCCTTCCTTCCTTCCTGTCTGTTCTTCCTTCCTTCCTTCCTGTCTGTTCTTACTTCCTTCCTTCCTGTCTCTCCGTTCTTCCTTCCTCTCTGTTCTCTCTTCCTTCCTCTCCGTTCTCTCTTCCTTCCTGTCTGTTCTTACTTCCTTCCTTCCTGTCTCTCCGTTCTTCCTTCCTCTCTGTTCTCTCTTCCTTCCTCTCCGTTCTCTCTTCCTTCCTGTCTGTTCTTCCTTCCTTCATGTCCTTTCTTCCTTCCTTCCTTCATGTCCTTTCTTCCTTCCTTCCTTCATGTCCGTTCTTACTTCCTTCCTTCCTGTCTGTTCTTACTTCCTTCCTTCCTCTCTGTTCTTCCTTCCTTCCTCTCCGTTCTCTCTTCCTTCCTGTCCGTTCTTCCTTCCTTCCTCTCTGTTCTTCCTTCCTTCCTCTCTGTTCTTCCTTCCTTCCTCTCTGTTCTTCCTTCCTTCCTGTCCGTTCTTCGTTCGTGTCCTTCCTTCCTTCCTTCCTTCCTTCCTTCCTTCCTTCCTTCCTTCCTTCCTTCCTTCTCGCCTCTATTCCTTACATTTCCTTACATTTTCTAAAAAAAAAATCTGTAGAAATATTTGATCATTTTCATCTTTAGACCTCCTGACTGCCTGATAGTTCCAGTATAACTTTAGATATTCGGCTCTGCCTCTAAAGAATGTGTCGATGATTGACAGGTGTCCAGGAGGAAGTGAAGATAACACTGGACTGCTCCCAGTCTGACTTTATAGCGGCTGACAAGATGGTGATCTCCCTGAAAGGAGGAGAGATGTGAGTTCCTCTGACACTTTTCAGCTCACGCTTGAATCCTGCTGACATTTAGGATTTGTCCCTGACTGTTTCCTTCCAGTTATGTGTTGACGCTCATAACAGACGGCATGAGGAGCGTCAGAGCTTTCCACTTTGACAAAGCTGCAGCCAGCGTCCTCACAACATGTGTGAGTTCCTAGTTTTAAAGGATCAGGAAAAAGTTGCGTTTTTAGGTTAGAATCCGTATTAGTAGCTGTTACCATGAACCCTCTCCCTCCTCCAGATGGTTACCATGGAGCCCGGCTACCTGTTCCTCGGTTCGCGGCTTGGAAACTCGCTGCTCCTGAAGTACACCGAGAAGCTGCAGGAGACGCCTGCTGAGGACGGAAAAGACAAGCAGGAAAAAGAGAAAGAGACAGACAAACAGGTCTGTGTTCTAGAAGCTTTCAGTCTGATGCAGAAGTTCAACTGAATGAATTCGTAGTTTAATACTGATCCTTTCCAGGAGGAGCCGCCCGTCAAAAAGAAGCGAGTGGAGTCTTCCACCAACTGGACAGGTGCGTCCACCGTCTCCTCCTCTGGTGTCTCCGTCCCACAGGCTGATCTGCTTATTGCTCCTCCTCTTTCTTTACAGATGAGGTGGATGAGATCGAGGTGTACGGCAGCGAGGCCCAGTCAGGCACGCAGCTGGCTACCTACTCATTTGAGGTGAAAATAAAATCAGAACCTTTTCAAAATAAAACAGAAATGCACCACATTTAAAGAGGAGGTGATCTGAAGATTTGCTTCACATGGTGCACTGCCTCACCTTCAAAATAAATACGTCCAAACAGTTTAAAGCCTTTTATGCAGTTTACTGTATATTTGAACACTCGTTAGTGTCCTTAAATGTTAAAATTTATGTTGGAAAACCAACACTATTGGCTAATACACTCACCGGCCACTTTATTAGGTACACCTGTCCAACTGCTCGTTAACACTTAATTTCTAAGCAGCCAATCACATGGCGGCAACTCAGTGCATTTAGGCATGTAGACATGGTCAAGACAATCTCCTGCAGTTCAAACCGAGCATCAGTATGGGGAAGAAAGGTGATATGAGTGACTTTGAACGTGGCATGATTCTTGGTGCCAGAAGGGCTGGTCTGAGTATTTCAGAAACTGCTGATCTACTGGGAGTTTCACGCACAACCATCTCTAGGGTTTACAGAGAATGGTCCGAAAAAGAAAAAACATCCAGTGAGCGGCAGTTCTGTGGGCGGAAATGCCTTGTTGATGCCAGAGGTCAGAGGAGAATGGCCAGACTGGTTCGAGCTGATAGAAGGGCAACAGTGACTCAAATAACCACCCGTTACAACCAAGGTGGGCAGAAGAGCATCTCTGAACGCACAGTACGTCAAACTTTGAGGCAGATGGGCTCCAGCAGCAGAAGACCACACCAGGTGCCACTCCTTTCAGCTAAGAACAGGAAACTGAGGCTACAATTTGCACAAGCTCATCGAAATTGGACAATAGAAGATTGGAAAAAAGTTGCCTGGTCTGACGAGTCTCGATTTCTGCTGCGACATTCGGATGGTAGGGTCAGAATTTGGCGTCTACAACATGAAAGCATGGATCCATCCTGCCTTGTATCAACGGTTCAGGCTGGTGGTGGTGGTGTCATGGTGTGGGGAATATTTTCTTGGCACTCTTTGGGCCCCTTGGTATCAATTGAGCATCGTTGCAACGCCACAGCCTACCTGAGTATTGTTGCTGACCATGTCCATCCCTTCATGACCACAATGTACCCAACTTCTGATGGCTACTTTCAGCAGGATAATGCGCCATGTCATAAAGCTGGAATCATCTCAGACTGGTTTCTTGAACATGACAATGAGTTCACTGTACTCAAATGGCCTCCACAGTCACCAGATCTCAATCCAATAGAGCATCTTTGGGATGTGGTGGAACGGGAGATTCGAATCATGGATGTGCAGCCGACAAATCTGCGGCAACTGTGTGATGCCATCATGTCAATATGGACCAAACTCCCTGAGGAATGCTTCCAGCACCTTGTTGAATCTATGCCACGAAGAATTGAGGCAGTTCTGAAGGCAAAAGGGGGTCCAACCCGTTACTAGCATGGGGTACCTAATAAAGTGGCCGGTGAATGTATATTGGCTCCTGTTGTTGTAAAGCAGGTTAGCTTCTGAAGCTAACTGGTGGCTACAGAGTGCTGCGGTGCTCTCAGTGTGGAAGGAAAACTACAAACAGTCCAGTTTGGTCTATCTGCCATTAATCTATTCATTCCATAATTTTGCACCACAGACGCATTTATCAACCTTTTTTGTATAAAGTGACAACAGACAAATCTAAAGACTTTCCTCTGTTTTGGTGAGTTTATCTACTACACAATAATTTTATCATGGCAGCACCTGGGGCTGCAGTGACTCCATCCCTACTTCCCTAAACGCTGCAGAGCAGAGAGACTATGAAGTCAGGAGTCTGACAGAAGTGCAAAGTGTTTCAAACACTGATATATGCAGTTTTATTTAAAAAAAAAACACAAATGGAAGCATTTTCTGTAATCAGAAAACACTGAGAGGAACATCTGCTCATGCTGAAGTGCTCCAAAGACAACAGCGGATGGTTTTATATCCACTGAAATTAGTTTCTTAAAAGGTGAAATTTTCAACCTGGAATAAGGGTTGGGAATTGATAAGATTTTCACAATTCCGATTCCCTTATCGATTCTTTGAAACAATTCGATTCTCTTGTCGATTCTCGTCACAGTCATCGAATGGAGAAGGCATCCGTTTAATGAAAAAGCATTACTGTACAATTTCGGGAAATAAACTCATCCCCCCTGATTGAAACAAACGAGTGTCACCTTTCTCTCGCTCCCTGAGCTGCAGAGCAACTTTATAGCATGTTTCTTTACATCCATTGTAAGAAAACATGCTATGTCCAATAACTAGAATCATGTAGGAATTTCCAGCTACCAGTAGTTCTAATTAAACATGTTAGCAATTAAGGGCTGGATTAACGAGAAAGGCACACTTCTTTAATAGCCTCAAAGATAGATAGAAAAATGGTTTATGACCAGAAATAGCATATGATTTACTAGGAGTTGCCTTCCATGCTGGTCGTAACTTTAGCTTCTGTTTGGAAGCATTAAAAACGCGGCATTCGTTAAAATGTGTGCAGGTATTTCTCCATGTTGGATGCATTTTCTCCCGTGGATGTAATTGCCACTTTGCAATGATTGCAAAGCGCCTTGCTGCCATCTTTCTCTTCCTTAAAATGTAGGGGGACCAGATTTGGGTTTCTGAAAAGGACACTTTTTTTTTTGTCGACTACTGGGTCGCTGACTGGACCGGACCTCAGCAGAGCCATGAGACGCCCGTCCTTAGGCGGAGAAAGGGGGCTGGGGACCAGTAAGGCAGGTGGTGGGAAGCACAGGGCTACCATTGTCCTGGCTACCGTTACCGGGTCAGGTTTGGTCGCTCCGTCCCCCGCCCTGGCTCCCTGTTTGGACTACGTGCTGCACTGTAGTCGACCAAAATCCGAGGTGATTTTGAAATTCCCCCCAGACATTTTTTTAGGTCTGAGAAGTAGGACATGTCCGGGAAAAAGAGGACCTCTGGTCACCCTATTAAAATGAAGCCAAACTTTCAATCGCTTTACCCAATGAAACGCCATTTTTTTTTATTTGTTTTGTCTTGCTTACTGAATGCCATGTGCGTAACTTGCATAAAGAACATGACGCAAGTCGTGCTGCCCAGCGCTAGGCTCTGCTGCTGCCTGGAATCGTTAAGAGAATCGTTAAGCGAGCTTCCAAACGGTGCCATGGAATTGGAACACACGGAACCGGCTCAGAACAGGAACTAGTTTTGGATTCCCATCCCTACCCGAAATTCTTTAAAAAAACATAAAGTGTTAGCTTAGCATATCTTTCTTTTATCTTCATCTGGAGCACATGTCTCAGCACATTTTTTAACCTGATTTTGTTCATCGGTTTTGAGAAGTTTTTACAACCGAAGCCTAATTTGTTTTCAGCCAAAACCTTCCATAATAGAACCGGTTTAAAAAGGAACATTCAGTGTTAAAGGGTTAAAATGGAGAGAAGGTTCAACCCCAGGAATTTTTCTGTTACCAAAAAAATAACACAAACAGGAAAAGGAAAAAAATAACAATATCCCATTTGCTGTTAAGGTTTTCTGTTTCAATGCAGGTGTGTGACAGCATCCTGAACATCGGTCCTTGTGCCAATGCTTCTATGGGGGAGCCTGCCTTCCTCTCCGAAGAGGTAAACGCACATCTAACCATCCCAACGCCAAAAGTCATCAGAATAAAACAGACTGTTTAAAATAAAACGTTTGTTTTCTTTCGTACAGTTCCAGAGCAACCCTGAACCTGACCTGGAGGTGGTCGTCTGCTCCGGTCACGGTAAAAACGGTGCGCTGTCCGTCCTCCAGGTAAATCGCGTGCCGCTTCAAATCCCTCTAATGTTGCACCGTCCTGAAACCCTGTGGCGGCGAGGGCCGTCCGCCACAGGTCCTGTGACGGTGCTAAAGTAAAGTCTGGGTTTACCAGGGCTGCCTCAGAGATCCACGGAGCAGCCTGTAAACACCCCAGATACAGCCTCCCTCTGATCCATCCGCCCACTTTTAAACGGCTTCATTTCACTTATTGTTTCTATTCTCACCACAGAGAAGCATTCGGCCTCAGGTGGTCACCACTTTCGAACTGCCTGGTTGCCAAGACATGTGGACTGTTGTCTCCAGTGAAGTCAAGGAGGACAAAAAGGTTGGTTGGTTCAGCACGGACTGAGGCTTTCTGGGCGTTTAAATCTTCAACCTTTTGGACGGAGGATATTGTGTCCTGTCTAAAACTGGATAAAAATTATACAATCACTAAAGCATTCAACTCAGAACGTTCAGAAGGTTTAGGGTCTTTTTAAAAGGAATTCCAGAGCCTTTAACCCTTTATAGGGAAAGTTAGCGTTTTTGATCACTTGCATACCCCTTCCAAATAGTTTTTTATTTTTCTTAATATATTTTCGCAAGTTGGCGTTTCTTTTTATTACATTATTTTATTAAATTTTGCCATCAAAATATCCATATTTTTTTTTATATTACAAAGGTAATAAGGTCCAAATAAAACTTGGCTTGAAATTTAGATTTTCAAAGTATTTCACTGAGTGCCTATAAAGGGTTAAAGGCTTGACACTTGAATTTAGCTCAGCCATGCTTCGCGGTTTTAGTCTAAGGCTACGTTCACACTGCAGCCTGAAGTGACCCAATTCCGATTTTTTTGCCCATATGTGACCTGTATCTGATCTTTTTATGACAGTCTGAACGACACAGATCGGATTTTTTCAAATGCGACCCAGGCCACTTGGATATGTGGTCCTGAATCCGATACGTATCTGATCTTTTCAAATGCGACCTGTGTCTGTACGGCCAGGTCGCATTCATCCGACCTACACGTCATTGATACTTGACAAATGTTACTAAACGTTACTAATCTGCGTCCTACTAAGCGGAGGTGGGAAAAACTAACAACCATGGCGGAAGATAACACAGAGAGCTGTCAATGGAGAGCTCAGTGAAAGCTCTGTACGGACGTTTCTATTACTGCCCCACAAAACGCCATTGCAAGAAATCTGGCTCTCTTTCTTTTTGATCTTCTTAAAAAGATTTCGTTCGTAATGTGCCTGCTCCTGTTGGAGAAGAACTTAAAGAACGCAATATACGCTGCGGTATTACGAGTCATGTTTACTTCCGCAAACACTGAGGACGCTTGCTACATGTGACGTCATCGCGTCCTCGAGTGCGCATGCGGGACACTTCGGTTGAACGCTTTCAGTTCACACAGTAGATCACATACAAGTCGCATATACTTGGAAGTGTGAACGGACACGCAAAAAAATCCGATTTCACAAAAAAATCGGAATTGAGCATTAAGGCCTGCAATGTGAACGTAGCCTAAGAGTGACTTTAAACTATGACTAGTAATCTGGCAATGACATGATTTTGATTAAAAAAAAAAAACCTTTTGCTGCCTGTTTCTTTCTAGGCTTTAAAAAGCGACGAGTCGGACGACGCTGCGAAGGCAGAAGGTAAGGAGGACGGGGAAGAGGGAGAGAAGGACAAGGAAGAGCCAGAGAAAGAGGAGGAGAAGACGGAGCGCCCCCTGGAGGACGACTCCAAAAGGCATGGCTTTCTCATCCTGAGCAGAGAGGATTCCACCATGGTAAGAGGACGAACGCTACTGTTTCTTCTCTCTTTTCTACTGCGTCTCTAGCGAAGCGTAATCAGACGGTTCCTCTGCGATGCTCTCTTGCAGATTCTTCAGACAGGTCAGGAAATAATGGAGCTGGACACCAGTGGGTTTGCTACTCAGGGGCCGACGGTGTTCGCTGGAAACATCGGCGATGACCAGTACATCATCCAGGTCTCACCCATGGGCCTCCGTCTGCTAGAAGGAGGTAAAATCAGCTCCTCTTTAAAGGATTCCTGCACAAATCGAAGATCTGGATGTTTATCCTCTCCCTGCTTTCAGTGAAACAGCTCCACTTCATCCCCGTGGATCTGGGCTCTCCCATCGTGCATTGCTCCGTGGCCGACCCCTACGTGGTTATCATGACGGCTGAGGGCGTGGTCACCATGTTTGTGCTGAAAAGCGACTCCTACATGGGGAAAACGCACCGACTGGCCCTGCAGAAACCACAGATTTCCACCGTGAGTGCAGCGCGCTATATTTTATTTCCCTGCGGCTGAAAGAGCGTTAAAAAGAGCACTCCCTGCTGGGAAGACTGCAATATTACATTTCTTTTTCTTACAAATTGCCTCTGTATCAAATACCTTTTTAAGATCTTTTTTTGTTCTTTTTTTAAAGCAATCCCGTGTGATCGCTCTGTGTGCGTACCGAGATGTTAGCGGCATGTTCACCACAGAAAGCAAGACGTGCTCCTCCACCAAAGAGGACTTCATCAGCAGGAGCCTTTCAGAGGAGGAGACGGTTTACCAGGACCTCAGGTATGAGTTCCCATCGCCCTGTCAGCTAGCCTAGTAAACTAGCCCCACCCACCAGCGGCCAAGATTATTTTTGCCTGTGGGTTTGTCTAGCCTCGATCAATGCCTCAGGCCCTAGAACTGGTGGGCCAATCACAACGCAGAGATGTGTTTTGAATGTCTGGATGCAAAGCGGGCGGGGTTTTGACGGCGTGGAGACAAAGCTGCCCGATGCTGGAGAAAGCACAACAAGGAAGATGGCAACAACTATTGAACAGTAGCATGTACTGCGGCAGCAGCAACTTTCAAAGGAGCACTCCATTGAAAGTTAAAAGTTCTCTTTTCTGTTGCTGTTGTTCAATAAAAGTACATTTTAAGATAATTTGAGGCGAGAATATTATACTTTAATGCGTCACTATATGGTCCATTTACCGATTTAATGCGTAATTAAAAAAACTATTTCCGAAGTTGAGAGGATCGCTGTAACCAGCGGAGCTCCGAAGCTAACGGCAGCCAGGGCTAACCTTCGCCCGTCTGAAGCGGCCCTCTCTCGGCATAGTCGTGTGTGAAGGACGGCTGGCTCTGATGGCGATTTTTGACTCAGCTTTAGAATCAGCTCTACGCTCATTCATTTTTAAGAAGGACATATTTGCCGTTTTACTGACACGCTGTTTGTTTACGCTTCCCCACCAGCTTCCTGTCGCGCTTATTACATCACAGTCAGTTGCGCTCATTGGTCAGAGCGTTGGCCAATAGGCACAGACAACAGACATGTTTTGAAAAACAACAGGTTGTTCTCATCAACAATCTTCCGATTTCTCCTTTATCGGGGCCAGCCTAAATAACACCTTTCATCTCCCATTTAGTCTGGTTTATCAGGCTACCTGTCAGTGCGTTCTTAAGGCCAATTTATGCTTCTGACGCATAGCCTCTGCAACTGTCCAATCTGTCTCTGTGCGCGACCACGCCCCCCGCTCAGAGGTTCTACAACCGTCGTCTTGCACCTCAAATAATTCCTGACTTCGTGTCGGATGGTTGCAAACCCGCGCAGACCTCAAGCGGAAGTGCGTGGACAAAAAGCAGCTGTGTTTGGTCCTTGGTATGCCTTTCCAGGCTGTCTGTTTGGTCGTCCTTCTAGATTCGGTGCCGGGGCGTGCCATTTTTAAAAACCAAGGAACAACTACAATGTACAACTATGACGAAAGGTTAATCGAGGAGGTTCGGAAGTACAACCACTTAGACAAAGTATATAAAGATGCCAAGGTCCTCTGGAGGGAGATCAGCCAGAACCTGTTCCTCTTTGATGTCTAGCAACTCTAGATCCATCTCTGTGACCTCGATATCTTGCAGACGCGTCATTGTTGTTTTGAAAAATAAATACTCCCGCAGCGCCGCCGAAGTTCTCGCGAGTTCTTGAATAGGCTTTGAGCGCTTTGGCGGGAAACTGCTGTGCGTCCCTAGAAATTCCAGACCAACGGTGCAGACTAGGGCTGCAACTAACGATTATTTTAAAAATCGATGAATCGGACGATTATTTTTTCGATTAATCGATGAATCGGACAAAAAATATTTTTTATATTAACCTCTTTATTCCAAAATAAACATTTTAGACAGAACAAACAAGCACACAAGTACAGGTTGCTCATTAACTGTACTGGTGCAATATGAAAAATACATTTTTGTGTTAAAACTACGCAAACTTACATGAGAAATGTAGCTGTACATCCACAAAATATAGGGTACTTTGTTTCATAAAGCGCAAAAAAAGACATTTTTGTTTTTAAAAGCCTCTAAGGGGTTCAAACAATAGGCCCCCCCATTTCAACAAATGAGTTTTTTTTAGACTAGAAGAGTTCTGCCTTTTAAGACAGGAAAGTATAGCAGTTAAAGTTGCTACTTGAGAAAATACTGAACCATAGAGATAAAAATAGCCCTGTGATTCAAATTATAAATTGTATTTGGAATAAAAATGAGAGAACTAGGGGTGCTAAAAAACACATCCTCCAAAGACAGATATTTACATGGGAATGTGGCAGATAATTAATTGACATATTACTGATCTTGCTGGATTTTATTCTGCTTTACTTCCATAAATTGCAGGATCTTCTTTACTTTATCTTTGCCAGAACATTTAAACTTTAAAAGCCTTGCCCTCATAATTTGCAAGTTAATTTATTTATAAAGTAAATGTAAACGCTGCTTAAGCTAATTGAAATCAAATTAAAGGTAAAATAAGTAGCCAACCTTCTCACTGTCTGTGACCTACTAACAAGGTAAGGAAAGCATCAGATGAGCTACCTGAGAAACTAACGTAACGTGTCCCCACTTTAAAACCAAACAAACATGGTGGTTCCGTGCCATGTTAATTTCTTTTGAAAAAAGTTGCATGTTATCACTTTTTTCGCTTTACAAAGCGCAGGCTATTTTAATTATTGTGATCAATTTGCGCCGTCAATCCCGGTGCATGCGCGCTTCATTTGCAGTCTGGACGCTGAGGCTCTGAATGCAGCTGAGAGGGACTCCTGCGGGAGCGGGGGGAGGCGCCCCACGGCAGAGTAGGAATGATACATGCTTTCACGTAAGAGTCTCCAAAAGCCGCCAGTGACACCGAAAAAAGTCGCCAGATTTGTCGCTAGTCGCTTTTTTGAAAAATAGTCGCTGGAGGGGTCTGAAAAGTCGCTGAGTTGGCAACACTGCTCCTGCGGCGCTGACTCGCTCTGCCATATTTTTTTTTCTTCCTCTTTCAGTCAAGAGGCAGTGATGACGGCGCGGCGGATGACGCAATAATCGCGCGACACAACTAATCGATGATGAAATTCGTTGCCAACGCTTTTAAAAGTCGATTTTTATCGATTTTATCGATTCGTTGTTGCAGCCCTAGTGCAGACGCATACCAGCAAAACGGGTTCGCGACCAGACGCAAGCAACATTTGATTATGTGCGGTTGCAGAAGTATAATCTGCCCCTTAGATCTCCTGTTTATGCTTTAATCTTCACGTTTCATGTCTGAGCAGCAACGCTGTGGATGACGAGGAGGAAATGCTGTACGGAGAGTCCAGCACCAACCAGCCCTCAAAGGAGGAAACCAGCCGCAACTCAGCGGGACCCGCAGGCAACAGCGGCGAAGGGAGCTCAGGCAAAGCAGAGCCGTCCCACTGGTGTGTGATCATCAGAGACAACGGGGTGATGGAGGTAGGCCCTCCCTCTAAACCTGAGACGTTTAAAGCTGACGGCTAAGTCTGGAGCTAAACTCATTCATCTTCTTTTTTTTTTTTTTTTTTCATTTTAGTAGTTTTAGAAATCAAATACATACATTAATTATCCATCCATCCATTTTCTTACACGCTTGTCCCGAGTGGGGTCACGAGGGGTGCTGGTGCCTATCTCCAGAGGTTAATGGGCGAGAGGCGGGGTACACCCTGGACAGGTCGCCAGTCCATCATAGGGCAATTATTTAAATCAAAAGTTTAGTTTGTTGGTAGAAATAGAGCGATACAGATTCCTTTCTAAGACCTATAAAGGACAACAAAACACTTTTCTGATTATAATCTATTATCTCAAAATGGAATTGAACGATTCAGATTAGCTAGCCTAATGAATAGAAGGGGTAGAGCGTAGCCGCCTGTGGCCCGGGCTGACTGTTACAACTCCAGTCCAGCGTACGGATGACATCATACACGCCCCACTTTGTTTTAAAAAAAATATAAATCTAAAAATATAACCGCGGATGTCTGGAGGACAGTGATTCGTTTACATTTTATGAATGCTGGCGTAACATAAAGAATAAATTATGAACAGTTTAGTTTGTGTGTTCAAGTCGTTGCCCATAGGAAGACGTTACTTGGATATAATGGAATATCTTCAGAGCGGCTCCAAATGACACAAAACTCATATGAGTGAGTAGAACATGATGTAATAACATAAAAATCAAGGGCCTGATGTAAAAAAAAACTGTGTTCCCCTTTAAGTAAAGAGGAACACCATTAACTGAGTACACTATAAAGTCCACTATATAGTCCCCGCTGTATATCGTGTTTGAGGGATTTAGGGGTGAGATCGGACTTTTGGGCACAGTTAGCTCGTATTGATATGGGAACAGCAAGTTTTAAACAGAGTGCGCAGGCGGAGAAATGGGCTCCTGCATGCTCTCTCACACATTTGATAGGCGTTCCCTCTCGGGAGCGGGTACAGGGTAGCGGATGTGCATTTTTTTTTTAAGTGAAGAGGGTGGTTCTTTTAAAAAAAATTGTGGAAATTCTTCACTATACCTTTAATATAAAACAGGAAAATTGCAGTTGACTCTCTTGTGTTTGTTGTTGAAACCTTTAATCAGTAATTATGGAGTAAATAAGAAGAAGACGAGAAGAGGCTTCATACCGTTTGGTGTTTGTGTCATAATAACATTTATTGTTTACAACAATAAATGAATAACCAGGAAAATAATCAATACCTTCATGGTTTTTCTTTTTTAGTAGTTTTCTTTTAGTTTCAGGCAGCAGGTCAAAGTTTCTCTGGTCTTTGATTTGTAGATTTTCCAGCTGCCAGACTGGCGCTTGGTTTTCCTGGTGAAGAACTTCCCAGTAGGTCAGCGGGTGCTGGTGGACAGTTCTTCTGGCCAGTCGGCCACGCAGGCGGATGGTAAAAAGGAGGAAGTCGCTCGACAGGGAGAGTTCCCGGTGATCAAAGAAGTCGCCTTGGTGTCTCTGGGCAACATTCGCAGCAGACCGTATTTACTGGTGAGTTTTTCATCCACTCTAATAAAGAAAATTTAAACAATCCAATGGACTTTGTTTCCAAGTTTGAAGACGTTTTGCTTCCCATCCAGGAAGCTTTTTCAACATTTTAATTTGCATTTTGTATTTTGAATAGAAAAAAATTCCTGGATGTGAAGTGAAACGTCTTTAAACTTGAAACAAAGTCCAGTGGATTGTTTTGAATTTTCTTTTTTTGGAATGACGATGACCTGGATGACTGACAACCTTCACCAGCATTTTTCATCCGCTGTTTAGTAAAATCAAAACAAAGCCATAAAATCCTCTTGGTGTTTCTCAGGTCTACGTGGAGAACGAGCTTCTGATCTACGAAGCGTTCCCGTACGATCAGCAGCAGCCACAGAACAACCTGAAAGTTCGCTTCAAAAAGGTACGATGCAGCAGCCGAGCCGCCGTCTTCTCAGAGGTCAAAGCTCACAGCTTCTCTGTCTCCCTCCTCTGAGCAGGTGCACCACAACATCAACTTCAGAGAAAAGAAATCAAAGCTGAGGAAAGACAAGAAGGCGGAGAGCGGCGCCGAGGAGGGCCCTCCGACGAAGGGTCACATCTCCAGGTTCAGATACTTCGAAGACATCTCTGGTTACTCAGGGGTAAGACGTTTAAGATCTCTAAAGAACATCCATGGACCTCTTTTCATGGCGTCCAGCCATAACTCTCTGCCACCGTTGTTGGTCCAGGTGTTTATCTGCGGCCCGTCTCCTCACTGGATGTTCGTCACGTCACGAGGAGCTCTGAGGCTCCACCCGATGAGCATCGACGGGCCAATCGAGTCCTTCTCTCCGTTCCACAACATCAACTGTCCCAAAGGTTTCCTCTACTTCAACAAGCAGGTAGATAAAGCCCGCTTCACTACTAATCAAGCTTTTTTAATTACAGGAAGTTCAGTTAAATTGGCCTAAATTTAGCTTGATTCAGCAGTTTTTATTTTTCACTTAAAGCGTTTCTTCTTCTCTGTTGATTGATTATATCCAGACTAATTCAGCTGTTTGAAAATATGAAAATTGGTATAAGAGGATTTAATGGCGGTTTTATCTAAAACAATAAGTTTTAAATTTAGACATACAGCCTCTAAAACATTTCACTTGTTTTTTAAAATAAATTTTATAAACTCTAAGAGACGCTGCCTTGGAGCGCTGCCATGGTAACTGATGTGTGATAACAGCCTAATAGGAAACAGCTGCAGAGTCAAACAGCAGCTTAGTGTTTACAGTGTGATGGAAGACAGAATCAAAATGAGGAGGAACCCAATGAGATGATGCACAGGTCCTACCTGTTAGAACAACATGAGTGAAATGGCGCCCATACCTTCTTCAAATTAGACAAAATTGGTGTCAAATGTTTGTGCAGGAAAAAATTTCATTTGTGCTCTTATCATTTTGGATATATAAAGAAATTTTTCTAGTGGTCAACCAGCCCCCCCACCTTCTTCAAATCAGATGATATGGGTGTCAATTAACGTGACTATGTTTGTGCTGGTTTGTGCAGAAAAAACATTGTTTGTGCTTAGAAGATATTAAGGTAAAGGTCAAAAGGTCAATCAGCCCCCCCATTTTTATGAAATCAGACAAAATTGGTGTAAAATGTTTGTGCTGTTTGTGCAGCAATCATTTTATTCATTTGTGCTCCTATCATTTTAAAGATATAAAGACAAATGTTCTCCAGGGGTCATCAGAGGTCAACCACTCCAGAGGTCCTGCTCACATTTGCAAAAATAAATACATTTAGTGTCAATCAACTGTGCTATGTTTGTGCTGAATCACCCGCTGACAGATGATTTCACCTAAATAGATCCGTTGATCTACTACCAATCAAGAAATAATCTAGTTTCCTCTGTAACGTTATCAGCAGGCTATGGCAGGCTGTTTAGATATTTATTGGTTTGTATTATAATGTAAATACATTTTTTCTTTGTCAGTCAACAACTTGACATTCTCCACTTCTAAACATCCCATTCTGGATGTCTAGAAATGAATTTCACATCTCCATATTCCTACCGTTACTGGTGGGGTTTTAACCTGGCCTCCATTCTTCCACAGGGGGAGCTGAGGATCAGCGTCCTCCCCACCTACCTGTCCTACGACGCCCCCTGGCCCGTCAGGAAAATCCCCCTGAGGTGCACCGTCCACTACGTCTCCTACCACGTCGAATCCAAGGCAAAGCTTTCTCCCTCTGCTCTGAATTCAACAGTCTTTAACCTGAAGCAGGGTGAAACCAGCAGGGTTTGACTTGAAGGAACTCTGACTTTGAAGATTGACTTTCTACAAAGAGCAGAAAACATTTGATGGACTCTAAAGAGAGATCATTCTTTGATGTTAAAGTTTGTTTTCCTCCTTTTGGCTTCCAGGTGTACGCAGTGTGCACGAGTGTGAAAGAGCTGTGCACCCGCATCCCCAGAATGACGGGAGAGGAGAAGGAGTTTGAAACCATTGAGAGAGGTTGGAGAAAACACACTTCCTGTTGGTTTACACAACCCTTTAACTCTTATTCTGATGTACTGATGTTTTTGAAGGCATCAGCCTTTATAAAACAAGTTAGCATTTTTCTTCACTTGCACACCCATTACAATTTTATTTCGCATACTGAACAGACTATGACTGCTTTCTGTTAGCGACATTAAATCTACATTCTAATGTTTTATCTTAAAGATTCATCCTGTCCTCTCCTCTGTATTTACTCCTTTGTGTTTATTTAAAAAAAATCATTTAAATCAGTGAGTTTATGAGTTTCCTGTTTATCTTCCTGTTTCTCTTTAGACGAGTGCTACATTAACCCTCAGCAAGAGAAGTTTTCCATCCAGCTCATCTCTCCTGTCAGCTGGGAGACCATCCCCAACACACGGTAAAACAAACCCTGTCAGCTGACAGTGTGTCCGTCTGCTGTCCTCTGTACTGCTTCACTCACGTACAAGATGAAATATGGAGTGAATTTTACTCCAATGTAGCTGCAAGCAAAGAACATTATTTACAAATGAAAAATTGAAGCGAAAAAAATACAATCCCGAACTAAAACTTTGAAAAACTGCATAATCAGAAAAGCTTTTTTCATAATTGTTTTTAAACTTTTTTATTAAAGTTATTTTTTTTTTTTACAGATTTTATATTAAATTTTTTCTCTTTCTAAATTTCTCTTTTTCAGATTACGGTAGGTTTTATAAATTGCTTTCTATTCATATTGTGTTTCACGGATCACATTCTGACCTCTGACCGATACAATGTTGTTGCTAACGGCCTCTCAGCCCAATAGAAATGCAGCTTCACTCCAGAGGAAAGAAGTGGAGAAAATGTGATCCGGAAAATGGAATAGAAAGAGCTATTTGAAAAAATAAATAAAATAACGTTTGAATAATCAAGTGAAAAAAAAAATCTTTTGTAAATAGTATTAACATAAAACAAGTTTTTGTAAATTTAAAATAAAAAATGCAATAAAGAAATAAAACTTGATATTTTTAGTTTTATTTTTCAAATCTGTTTGAAGCCCCGCCCCTACAACGTCAGGGAATATGAAAAAGGGAATGTGAAAAAGAGATTCGCAGAACTTGATCTGGAAAAGAGAAAATATTAAATCTGTAATAAAAAAAAACTTTTTGATTCAAACTAGTTTTATTTATAAAGGATGGGTTGCCTTTTTTATATTTTAGATGTATAAAATTGTCTTTGCTTGTAAGAATAACGACTAAAATCATTTGAAATGAACTGATTTACTCCTTGATGATAAGCTGGTTTATGCCAGGAGTGATGTTTCCTTCAATGGTTAATAATCAGTTGAGTAAATCAGACCCTCCCTCTGAGGCCTTCATGGAGCCACCAGGCTGATCTGAGCTTTGATGTCATCCAGGATCGACCTGGAGGAGTGGGAACATGTGACCTGCATGAAGACCGTGGCTCTGAGGAGTCAGGAGACGGTTTCCGGCCTGAAGGGCTACATTGCAGCAGGGACCTGTGTGATGCAGGGGGAGGAGGTGACCTGCAGGGGCAGGGTGAGTGGCCCCTACCTCTGCGGACGGAGCCCCGATGCTTCCATGTCCTTAACGAAGTCTGTTTGTGTTCAGATTCTGATCCTGGATGTGATCGAGGTGGTCCCAGAACCGGGCCAGCCGCTCACCAAGAACAAGTTCAAGGTGCTCTATGAGAAGGAGCAGAAGGGCCCCGTGACGGCTCTGTGCCATTGCCATGGATACCTGGTGTCAGCCATCGGCCAAAAGGTCCACAGCACACACTCTGTTCATCTTATGTGTAGTGAGGAGCAGCTGTCGCCTGACAGTAACCCTGACTGAGCGTTACCAGGGAACCACTAACCAGTCACTGATAGCATAGCAGGACGCCTCACAGCCTCCATGTCTGCAGATCTTCCTGTGGGTCCTGAAGGACAACGACCTGACGGGGATGGCCTTCATCGACACGCAGCTCTACATCCACCAGATGATCAGCATCAAGAACTTCATCCTGGCAGCCGACCTGATGAAGAGCATCTCTCTGCTGCGCTACCAGGAGGAGAGCAAGACGCTGTCGCTGGTCAGCAGGGTGAGAGCAGCTGAGCACAACTCCTTCCTTCCTTCCTTCCTTGGATCCTTCCTTTCTTTCTTCCTTCCTTGGATCCATACTTCCTTCCTTCCTTCCTTCCTTCCTTCCTTCCTTCCTTCCTTCCTTCCTTCCTTCCTTCCTTCCTTCCTTCCAATCAACCATTCCTTCCTTCCTTCTCTCCTCTAATCAATCAATCATTCCTTCCTTCCTTCCTTCCTTCCTTCCTTCCTTCCTTCCTTCCTTGGATCCTTCCTTTCTTTCTTCCTTCCTTGGATCCATACTTCCTTCCTTCCTTCCTTCCTTCCTTCCTTCCTTCCTTCCTTCCTTCCTTCCTTCCTTCCTTCCTTCCTTCCTTCCTTCCAATCAACCATTCCTTCCTTCCTTCTCTCCTCTAATCAATCAATCATTCCTTCCTTCCTTCCTTCCTTCCTTCCTTCCTTCCTTCCTTCCTTCCTTCCTTCCTTGGATCCATACTTCCTTCCTTCCTTCCTTCCTTCCTTCCTTCCTTCCTTCCTTCCTTCCTTCCTTCCTTCCTTCCTCTAATCAACCATTCCTTCCTTCCTTCTCTCCTCTAATCAATCAATCATTCCTTCCTTCCTTCCTTCCTTCCTTCCTTCCTTCCTTGGATCCATACTTCCTTCCTTCCTTGGATCCATACTTCCTTCCTTCCTTCCTTCCTTCCTTCCTTCCTTCCTTCCTTCCTTCCTTCCTTCCTTCCTTCCTTCCTTCCTTCCTTCCTTCCTTCCTTCCTTCCTCTAATCAATCATTCCTTCCTTCCTTCCTTCCTTCCTCTAATCAATCATTCCTTCCTTCCTTCCTTCCTTCCTCTAATCAATCATTCCTTCCTTCCTTCCTTCCTCTAATCAATCATTCCTTCCTTCCTTCCTTCCTTCCTCTAATCAATCATTCCTTCCTTCCTTCCTTCCTTCCTTCCTTCCTCTAATCAATCATTCCTTCCTTCCTTCCTTCCTTCCTTCCTTCCTCTAATCAATCATTCCTTCCTTCCTTCCTTCCTTCCTTCCTTCCTTCCTTCCTTCCTTCCTTCCTTCCTTCCTTCCTTCCTTCCTCTAATCAATCATTCCTTCCTTCCTTCCTTCCTCTAATCAATCATTCCTTCCTTCCTTCCTTCCTCTAATCAATCATTCCTTCCTTCCTTCCTTCCTTCCTCTAATCAATCATTCCTTCCTTCCTTCCTCTAATCAATCATTCCTTCCTTCCTCTAATCAATCATTCCTTCCTTCCTCTAATCAATCATTCCTTCCTTCCTTCCTTCCTTCCTTCCTCTAATCAATCCTTCCTTCCTTCCTTCCTTCCTTCCTTCCTTCCTTCCTTCCTTCCTTCCTTCCTCTAATCAATCATTCCTTCCTTCCTTCCTTCCTTCCTCTAATCAATCATTCCTTCCTTCCTTCCTTCCTCTAATCAATCATTCCTTCCTTCCTTCCTTCCTCTAATCAATCATTCCTTCCTTCCTTCCTTCCTTCCTTCCTTCCTTCCTTCCTTCCTTCCTCTAATCAATCATTCCTTCCTTCCTTCCTTCCTCTAGTCAATCATTCCTTCCTTCCTTCCTCTAATCAATCATTCCTTCCTTCCTTCCTTCCTCTAATCAATCATTCCTTCCTTCCTTCCTTCCTTCCTTCCTTCCTTCCTTCCTTCCTTCCTTCCTCTAATCAATCATTCCTTCCTTCCTTCCTTCCTTCCTTCCTTCCTTCCTTCCTTCCTTCCTTCCTTCCTTCCTTCCTTCCTTCCTTCCTTCCTTCCTTCCTTCCTTCCTTCCTTCCTTCCTCCCTCCCTCCCTTTCTAACCGGTGATGGTTTTTCTCCCTTTAATTCCTCTTTACAAACATTCATATTTCTTCATTAGACGCTCAGAACTCTGGACCGTTCAGCAGAACCTGGTTCTGTTGAACCGACCAATCAGCTTTCAGGGCTTCGTAGAGAACATCTGGTTCTGACCTGCTGAGCTGAACTCGTGTCTTTCTGGTTGAACAGGATGCGAAGCCCTTAGAGGTCTACAGCGTCGAGTTCTTGGTGGACAACAACCAGCTTGGTTTCCTAGGTAACGTCCTTCATCAGCTGTGGATCATGTTTCCATGGAGTCTTCTGCCTCGCTGAGCTTCAATTTCTCCTTATTTTATTTACAGTATCTGATCGGGACAAGAACCTGTTCGTTTACATGTATTTGCCTGAAGGTGGGTCCTTCACCGCCGATTTATCGTAGTTCCGCCCTCATGAACCAGCGGTCGGAGTTACGTCACTCTGTGTGTGTTTGCAGCTAAAGAGAGCTTCGGAGGAATGCGCCTGCTGAGGCGCGCCGACTTCAACGCGGGAGCCCACATCAGCACGCTCTGGAGGATGCCGTGCCGAGGAGCGCTGGACTCCATCAGCAAGAAGGCTCTGACCTGGGACAACAAGCAGATCTCCTGGTTCGGTAGGAGCTCAGAACACGGTGCTCTGTCAGACCAGCATACCCTGACAGACCAGCACACCCCGACAGACCAGCACACCCCGACAGACCAGCACACCCCGACAGACCAGCACACCCCGACAGACCAGCACACCCCGACAGACCAGCATACCCACACAGACCAGCACACCCCGACAGACCAGCACACCCCGACAGACCAGCACACCCACACAGACCAGCACACCCACACAGACCAGCACACCCACACAGACCAGCACACCCACACAGACCAGCACACCCACACAGACCAGCACACCCCGACAGACCAGCACACCCCGACAGACCAGCACACCCCGACAGACCAGCACACCCCGACAGACCAGCACACCCCGACAGACCAGCACACCCCGACAGACCAGCACACCCCGACAGACCAGCACACCCCGACAGACCAGCACACCCCGACAGACCAGCAAACCCCGACAGACCAGCACACCCCGACAGACCAGCACACCCCGACAGACCAGCACACCCACACAGACCAGCACACCCACACAGACCAGCACACCCCGACAGACCAGCACACCCACACAGACCAGCACACCCACACAGACCAGCACACCCACACAGACCAGCACACCCCGACAGACCAGCACACCCACACAGACCAGCACACCCCGACAGACCAGCACACCCCGACAGACCAGCACACCCCGACAGACCAGCACACCCCGACAGACCAGCAAACCCCGACAGACCAGCACACCCCGACAGACCAGCACACCCACACAGACCAGCACACCCACACAGACCAGCACACCCACACAGACCAGCACACCCCGACAGACCAGCACACCCACACAGACCAGCACACCCACACAGACCAGCACACCCACACAGACCAGCACACCCCGACAGACCAGCACACCCACACAGACCAGCACACCCCGACAGACCAGCAAACCCACACAGACGAGCATACCCTGACAGACCAGCAAACCCACACAGACCAGCACACCCCGACAGACCAGCATAGTTACAGTCAATACGTCAGATTTGCGTTTATCCCTTTAGTTTTGTTAAAAATAGACTTAATGATTCAGGTTCCTAAATACAAACTCTGTTGCCATAGCGACCCTGGACGGCGGGATCGGCCTGCTGCTCCCCATGCCGGAGAAGACCTACCGCCGCCTGCTGATGTTGCAGAACGCTCTCAACACCTTGCTGCCTCATTATGCCGGGCTCAACCCCAAAGCCTACAGGTTCGAACATAAAGCAAAAATAAATAACCTTTTCAGAATAAAGGAACCCGGTCCGCATCACTTCCTGTTGTCTCTAGGATGATGCACTGCGACAGACGGAGCCTGCAGAACGCGGTGAGGAACGTCCTGGATGGAGACCTCCTCAGCAAGTACCTTTACCTCAGCACCATGGAGCGCAGCGAGCTGGCCAAAAAGATCGGAACAACGCAGGACATAGTGAGTTGAGACGCACCGCCTCTCCTCCTCGCTCCACATCTCCTCCTCCTTCACACGTTTCTCTCCTCTCTGCAGATCCTGGACGATCTTCTGGAAATCGACCGAGTGACGGCTCACTTCTGAGCCTCCCTCACATTCCAATCTGGAAGCCATCTTTGTGCTTTTTCTTATCCAACGGCTTCATCTTGTTTTCTTAGAATATTTTGTATTAAAAAAAGAAAACAATCGTTCTGAGTTGCGCTTCATTGATGCAGAAGACGATAAATAAATACAGAGGTAGAACTTTTTATTAACATATAAAACAAACTTTCCATGTAGTTTATAGTTCCTTTAATGGCGAAGCCTTCTGGCTCGCTGTGATCTATAGAGCCTCAAACTTTGATTCCAGGAAATATTTCCTTCTTGTTCTTCGGCTCAGATATGGAGTCAATTTTGTTCCCTTATTTTAGAAGCAGAGAGCATATTTTGTAAAAATGAAGAAAAATGCAATACAGGGAAAAAAGTAAAACACCAACAAAAAAAAAAGATTTTGAAACAACCTTGCTGTTTTCTCCGATTTGTTTTTTATATATTTGATGCGATTTTTTTTTCTCCAAAATTTTATATTTGCTTTTTAAAAAATAATTGATTTTTACAAATCACCTTTTTACAGATTACTTTTTCTTTACTTCTTGGTCAGGATCTCCTCTTGAATGAGGAGCAAAGGCATTTCTTGGTCTGCATGGCCATCAGCAACAGCATTCTGTATTGGCCGTCTCTCAATTCCCTAGAACATGAGTATGGACTCGTAAAGTATGTTCTTAAGAACACAGGAAAGTCTGGCTGTGGTGAGAACGGGAGCACGCAACATAAATATGGGTCAATTAGAACAGAAGCGTACTTGTGACGTCACCACAGGCTCGGCTCGTCTGCAGCTGCATTTCACCTGTTAATAGTCTCTAGATCATAAATTCTGACTTTTTTCTTTTATTGGAGGAATAATAATGAACACAGTCAGGTAAACACAAATCAAATGAACATTTTCCCAAAAAAATTGCCATCAGAGCAAGCAGTCCTTCACACACGGCTATGCTGAGAGGGCTGCTGCAGACGGGCTAACGTTAGCCCCGGCTACAGTTACTCTTGGAGGTCCGCTGGTTGCTGCGGTCCTCTCAACATCAGAACTTTTTTTTTAAATTCACGCATTAAATCAGTAAATGAGCCATACAGTGATGCTCAGTAAAATGTTCTCGCGATAAATGATTGTAAAACCTACTTTAATTGAACAACAGAAAAGTGAACTTTCAACTTAATACTCTGGAATACTCTATTGGAAGCTGCTGCTGCAGCAGTGCATGCTGGGACAGCTGTCAATCTCAAGAACGGACAAGTCTGCTCTGATGCATGCTGGGTAAATAGGAGGGGACGAGAACAACATTCGGGGACTTTTGTTCGCTCTTGGTCTGCTGTTGTGAATTGGAACAGTACTAGGGCTGAGGCTGATGACGTTTCACGAGCACGCACAAGTACACATATTGAGAACCAGTCTTAGGCTACGTTCACACTGCAGGCCTTGATGCTCAATTTCCAAATTCCGATTTTTTTTTTGTGAAATACGATTTTTTTTTTGCATTGCTGTTCACATTTCTAAATATGTGCTACTTCTATGTGATCTCCTGTGTGAACTGAATTCATACAACGCAAGTAGTGCACAGTAGAGGACGCAATGATGTCACAGGCCAGCGTGCTCTGTGTTTTACGGAAGTAAATATGGATGGTAGTGCCAGAGCGCATCTAGCGATCTTTCCCAACCATAAAAGCATTTTCAAGATGGTTAAACATAAATACTGCTCTCCGCATCATCGTCTGCCATGGTTGTTGTTTTTCTTGCCACTTTTTCATGGCAGACCCGGAATAGGGACCTTTTTCCAGGTATTAATGGCGCCCAGGTTGGATGGATGCGAACTGGCCGTTCAGACCCAGGTGGCATTTGAAAAGATCAGATTTGTATCGGATTCAGGACCACATAGCCAAGCAGCCTGGGTGGGATTGGAAAAGTTGGATCTATGTTGTTCAGACTGCCATGAAAAGATCAGATATCAGTCAAATATGGGCCAAAAAATTGGATTTGGGTCACTTTAGGCTGCGGTGTGGACGTAGCCTTAGAGTTGAAGGGAAATGTGTGAACATGAAAAACGCAATTTGAAAAGAAAACGTTCATAAAACTCAATCTGTCCAAAAAAAAAGGTAATATTAAAATCTGTAAGAAACAAAATTAAAATTTGAAAAAGTTAAATCAGTAGCTCAGTGAGTAGCACTGCTGCCTTGCAGCAAGGAGGATTTAGGTTCGATTCCCGGCTCTGAGTCTTTCTGCCCTGCGATAGACTAGCGACCTGTGCAGGTGTACCTCGCCTCTCGCCAGTAGACAGCTGGAGATGGCCCACCATGACAGGACTAATCGGGAGAAAATGGATGAATGGAAAAGTAAAATCTAAAAAACAGTTGAAAATACTAAATAACTGGGAGAAAACTGCAAAGTTGATCTAAAACCTTTTTTTTCCTGTTTTGTTTTTTTTTTCCCTGGAATGTATTTTCTTCTTTAATTCCTAAAACATGTTCTCGGCACAATAATGGAACAAATTTAACTCCATTTGTCTTTCAATGTTTTTCTGCTTTTTACAAAACAAAAAGAAAACAGTAAATCCTAAAATGACAGGATAGTCAGTCGCTGTGGCAGGCAGGTGTCCTGGATTATCTCCTCATCCCGACTCTCAATGTTTTTTGGCTAAAAACAATAAAATCTGCATCATCTCCTTGTGTATCTGGAACAGCTCCCCCTAGTGCTTCATTGCGGCACTACGTCAGGTAATTGTACACCTCAGCGTCCAGAGTGTTGAGACCCAGAACCTCCAGCAGCCTCAGGAACGTCCTGGTCAGACTCATGATGGCCATCTCTGACCTAAAAAAAAAAAACAAGCTTTAAAACCAGGAAAAGTTTGGATAAAAAAAAAAAAAACTTTCCTCTTCATCCTAATGTTGACATTTAAAACCTTTTCTGAATAATTTTGTCCTTTGTTTGCAGCTACTTTCGTTATTATCTGAAGTTATTAGAAGAAAGCTGTAAAACGGATTGGACCAATCACAGCGCAGGAGGCGGGCCCATAATGCAATGGCTCTTTTCTGTATCAAGATCGCAGCTGCAAGGGGGCATCGATGTAATGATGCTGTGTCTTAATGTTCCAAGAAAAAAAAAAAAGCATTTCAACCATCGGCTGCTGTAAAGAGCTTTTCATTTCTAAAGAAACTCGTTTCTACGCCACGTCTTTCAGTATCCGATTGGTTCTAATCTGTTTCCACGGACAACCTTTGAAGTCAGGTCTTCCCTTCAGGCCCAAAATGGACACCGTAAATTAGCCTGGCTGGCCAAAAACTTTGCTAATGTTTAATGAATCAACCAACGTTTTTGAAACATGGATGTTATATAAAGACACAGGAGAACAAAATTTACCATAAATCCTCTAATATTGGCCTGTATTCCATTAGCGGCCGGGGCTCTAATGGCCGGGCTCACCGTCTTATACAGGCTGGGGCTATAATTAGAACCAACCATGTTGGTTGTGAAAGAGAATTAAACAGAATTGGAGGATTTTTTTTTGTTGTTTTACCTACAATATGAGTGAGCGGCAATGTGTCTAAAGCTGTAAGTTGCCTTCTGTTATGAATCTTATGAATTAATCCGTTGGCCTTCATTGTTCTGAATTTCCCTTGAGATATCGGTACCCTACTTCCACTCAGGATACGTCAAATATAATGTAGCTGTGATGGCAGAACAGTGTCGGTTAAATGCTCCATTTCTTAAAATGTTTCATAAGTCGGTTTGGCCAAGATTCCATTCTGTTTAGGCTTTTTTTCTATTTCGTATTGCCGTGCAGAAACATTGCAGCTGCTGGAAGACGTCTGAATGACCGGTATTTGTTAATAATGTTCTGTATACCGTTATGGTAACTGTACTTTTTCAATAAATTAACCTAATATTTTATAGGTTCAAAGAGACACAAAATCTGTTTTTTATTCATTTCACTGGTCGTCTGTTTTGATCAAATAGAAATTTGATGCCTCTAACTCTGGCCTCCTTCCAATAATGGCCTGGACCAAGATGCACCCCAGTGAAATAAAGGCCCCGTCCTATATTAGAGGATTTACGGTAGTATCGGTCTTTAGACTCCAGCTATATATATGTATATATAGATATATATATCTATACATATATAGATATACACCAGCTCCCTTCTTCTTCTGATTGGCTAATACTGTTAGTTTAATTTATTTTGAAGGTTTTTTTTGTTTTGTTTTTACCCACGGGAAATCGCTAGGAGCCGAAAATCCGACGTGGGGCTGGAATACTTTAATTCCTGCTAAAACTAGACTGAAGCCGATTGTTAGCGGATTGACCCGTGTTTGAAAACCTGCGTTAACCCATTAATTTCAGTAGGAAAGAGGTTTTAGAGACCTCACTGGAAAGAAGGAAGCGAAGGGGCGGTTCCCATAGCGAACTACAGAAACCAATGTTGAAAGAGAACTCACCTTAAGGCCACCTGAAACTTCAGGCTCTCCCAGGTCGTCCTGCACCAGCTGATGATCCGTAACCGCGGCAGTATCCCCGTCTTCTCCGCCTGAATCTTCCCGTAGCCTCGAACCGCGCTTTAAAGAAAGCGGAAGTCTGGTTAAAACGAGGCCCTGGTTTATTGGCGGCAGGTCGCCCAAACCGTGCCACGCTCCGACCCCTGACCTCTTGGCCATGATGCCGTAGCGGTCCACCGGCGCTCCTAGAGTGATGTTGATGCTCCGGACCGTGTTGATGTTCCGGAACACCAGCAGCATGGGTCGGGGCATGGCCTTCAGCACCTGCATGATGCTCTCGAAGCGGTTCAGCGCCATTTCCCGCATGTAGGCCGTCTCCTCCCGGCTCAGGATGTTGGAAAGCTTCAAGGTCCGCATGCTGATGGGGCGCTGCAGCAGCATCTCGCAGAACAGGAAGTACTCTGCAGAGGACAAGCATGGAATTAAACACACATATTCCGCCGCTCCGTTTCGAGGCCGTTAAAAAGTTCTGGCTACCTTTGACCCCCAGAGCGTCAGAGTACCGCTTCATGGCCGCCTCGTCTCTCAGGATGACGGCCCGCCACAGTTTGCACAGAGCCTCTCTGTCGCTGAGGTCAGAGGTCACAGTCAGAGCTACATCAAAAGCAGACGGGAAGCAGACGTGTTCGGTTCTTACTGTTGACTGAGAAACTCGTAGAGGCCGTGATCCAACAGCACCAGCTCCGCCTTCTTATCTGGACCTTTTCTCACCAGAACTGCCAGAGAGAATAAAATAAAAAGGACGTTTATTTCCACCTTTGATGAGCGCATCAATCTGGATGATTAAGGAAAAGTCCGGTTATATTCAGAATTCAAACTTCTGAAAGTATTATAAATATGAAATTATTAAATATTGTTCAATAAATTATAAATGTTTTTAATTAACAGTAATTTTCATTTGAATGTGCTTTACTGGATGCGTCCATGTTTGTCAAAGAACACTACTGCCACCCAGAGCATGTAAGCTGAGGTGAGCGATTCGCAATTCGCTCCGACTTTATTTAATTTTTGACTTAAAACCTATGCCAATGCTGTAGTCTGTGCCTATAATCTGTTATAATCCATGTTTCAACTTAACCACGGAATCACCAAGACAAGGATTACATATTGTGTGATAAAATATCATAAAAACATGCACTAACTAATACAGATCGGGTTTAAATGAAGGGATCGTTGTGGTAAGAGCCTGTTTTTGAAAATGGATCGCATCCATGCATTATACGCTATTATCTCATTAGCAATGGGATGCGAAGCGACGTTTTTTAATGCAGTCTAGTAAAATAAATAATAATTAAATAGGAAACGCAGGGCAACATGAATGGAGCGAGGCGTTACGTTAGCAGCTGGGAAACAGTGCGATAATTTAACAGCCAGTTAAGTAAGATGATACACACGTATGGGTCACATCATTAAAGGAATAGTACACCCAAAACATGATTATCCTTCATTTTCTACTCACCCCCATGCTGAACAAAACTCTGGAGTACTTTTTTGATATCTCAAATGCATCTGGAGATCTGGGAGGCTTCTTGCTGTCTGCTGACATTCAAATAATGGAGGTCTATGGCGCCCGAGGCAGAAAGGTCCATAAAAGTCCACAAAAAACGTGTCAATATTCCTCCATACTGCTCGTCCAATGTATTCCAAGTGTCCTGAGTGGGTAGCATCCAGAATTTACTCGAAACGAAGTCATTTAGAATGTTTTTAGAGCATAAACAGTAGAGTATAGGATTTCCTGAAAGCGCGTTCACGAGTCTACGGAAGCCGGCAGACCAAACCAGATGAAAGTGCGCATTCAGCGTCTGCTCTGCCGATAATGCAAGCGTAGAAGAAGAAATGTGCTGTTTACCTGTGCAAAGAAAGAAACAACGAAAGAAAAATGTCTGAGGACTTCAGTGTTGAGGAAGAGCATGAGTTCTTTGCTGAGCTGAATGCGCTGGTTTGGTCTGTCGCGGTTTCCGTAGACTCGTGAACGCGCTTTTAGGAAATCCTATACACTACTGTTTATGCTCTAAAAACATTCTAAATGACTTTGTTTCCAGTAAATTCTGGATGCTACCCACTCAGGACACTTGGAATACATTGGACGAGCAGTATGGAGGAATATTGACACGTTTTTTGTGGACTTTTATGGACCTTTCTGCCTCGGGCGCCATAGACCTCCATTATTTGAATGTCAGCAGACAGCAAGAAGCCTCCCAGATCTCCAGATGCATTTGAGATATCAAAAAAGTACTCCAGAGTGTTGTTCAGCATGGGGGTGAGTAGAAAATGAAGGCTAATCATGTTTTGGGTGTACTATTCCTTTAAATCAAATGCTGTGTGTCTCAGGGCACGTAAATGTCAGAAAATGTCTTCTGAAAATTTGAGCGAGCGTGGATTGATTTCGCCGCAGCGGCAGGATAATTAAGGTGAGCGTGGAGCGGATTTTGAGTAAAACGTCCTGGCGCAACTTTGAGCGGCGGGAGCGAATGAGCAGGCAGCTGGAATTGCACTGCGCTCTGCTCCGTTCGCATGCTCTGCTGCCACCTACTGGTTTGTGACGTCACGGTGCGGTATCGGCTGTTCAGCAAGTCCCAGTGCTGTATCTGGTGTTTGTCACAACCCGCTATTATCCCTGATGGTGGCGACCAGTGCACGATGCGAAGCAGAGAGTATGCCAGAAGTTCGATGGCAAATCCTCCCTCTTCAAGTTGGCAATCCAACGCCGAACCCGTCAGTGGAGGATCGGGAATCGGAAAGATGAAATAACTATTTTTTTCTTTTTCACTTTTACCCAATGTATAACAACATCCAGCTGCCATGCACGTGGGCATTGTCAGTTTCACTATAGCTCTGGTGAATTTCAATGGTGAAGTCCTCTGGAAATCTTCAATAATTGTTGTTGATTGCAGATGTGTCTAGTAGTTCCCATTGATTTTGCTTGTAAAGCGGGGAGAATGGCGCTAGGCTTACCGCACCGTGACGTCACTGCTGGAAGATGGCAGGAGGGAGGGGCTACTATATCTAGTCAAAAATGGCAGCTCCCAGACTCCGTGATCACAACGAAAACAATGTTTTTATTTTTTTACTGATTAACACTAAATTCATTAAATCACAGAACGTATTAGTTTTAGGTATAAATAATGATCCATTGATTATTCCTTGCTGACCGGACTTTTCCTTTAACCAGTAAGGAGGAAAAATGCTTCCAAACAACCAAAGATGTTCTGTACCGACCGTTTCCAGGATGCGGGTCGGCGTGGATGAAGCCTGTGTAGAAGATCTGCTCCGCAAATATTCGGATCAGTTTGTCTGCAGTCTGTAACACAAACTCAGTCTTTCAATCATGAAATACTCTATTCCAGAGGTGCTCCAGTCCTCAAGAGCTACCATCCTGTAACCTTTAGATGCATCTCTTCTCTAACGAACCTGAATCGAAAGGCTCGATCCGCTCCTTTACCTCAGCAGAGGTATGGTAACGAGCCACTCATTTGATTCAAGTTCAATTTCAATTCAGTTTATTTCTATAGCACCAATTCACAACACGTCAACTGAAGGAACTTTATAGTTCAACCAGATCACACAGTCAAACTGATTCAAAGTTTTCTATCTAAGGAAAACCAGTTGATTGCATCGACTCATTGACTTGAATGCAATCCCTCACACTAAGCATGATTGTAGCGACAGTGGAGAGGAAAAACTCCCTTTTGACAGGAAGAAACCTCCAGCAGAACCAGGCTCAGTGTGAGCGGCCATCTGCCGAGGCCGACTGGGGTTCAAGGAGACAGAAGCAGAGATACAAAAAGCAGCTGTAAAAGGCGGCCCCGTCCAGGAAACACACAGCCAGGCAGACGAGCTCTGAGCCAGCTCCCATGTCAGAGGATGAAGAGAGCACATCCAGTTATAGTCACAGTCAGAGAAACAGGACTACACTGGAAAACAGGCCGATCTCCTGCATCTATAAACAAAGGTGTTGATGGCAGCAGCAAAGCTGATATTTCTCTCCAGGATGGAGTCACAGCCAAACAGGAATAGAAAAGATGAAGCTACTATGAGAAAAAGCAGAGAGAGCAGAACGTTAGAGATTGAACTAACAGATCCTGCAGAGTGGGAGAATAGAGATAGAATGAAGAAGAATGATAAAAAAGGGGTCCCTATGTCCAGCAGTCTAAGCCTATAGCAGCATAACTATAGAGATAGCTCAGGATAACCTGAGCCACTCTAACTATAAGCTTTATCAAAAAGGAAAGTTTTAAGCCTAGCCTTAAAAGTAGACAGGGTGTCTGCCTCACGGACTAAAACTGGTAGTTGGTTCCACAGGAGAGGAGCCTGATAACTAAAAGATCTGCCTCCCATTCTAGTTCATTTCATAATCACGTTCAAGTGTTTGTTCAAAATGGGGCCCATCAAAAAATTGCAGGATAGTAGGTCTTGAGCACGGCTGCATCTATTCTAACAATCATTAAACACGCAGAGAGATCAGCTCACATCTTTCAGACTTATTCCTTGCCGCTTGATTTCTTCCACATTGTTGATTTTGCAGCCGCTGCAAAACTCCGCCGTCAGCACCCTCTTTATTCAAGAAAACAACAGATAAATAAACCATGCTGGTGATGCAGGAGAGATGTTTTTATCTATCAGGAAAGCTTACTTTGCTGGTTTGCTCCCAGAAGACTTTGGGTACGACTACAAAATGGAAATGCTTCAGGTCCGAGGCGCAGCGCTCCGAGTTCCGAGCCTCGTTCTCAAAGTCCAGCTCCTGAGCCAGAGTCCCCTTTAAGTCCTGCAGAAACCAGAGTGAGAACTGCAGCGCAGACAGAGGAGGAGCAGCGCCTCTCAGAGAGGTCAGCTGACCTTTAGGACCCATCGAAATCCAAAGCTAGGGTGCATGAACTTGATGACATCCAGCAGGATCTCCAGGGTTCGGATGTCTCCGTCGAAGCGGTCCCTGAGGTCGATGTACTGCACCTGCAGGGCCCGAAATCACAACGTCAGGTGGAGCTGCATGGGCGGTTCTAGACAGGGGCCGACGGGGGCCAGTGCCCCTGTAGATCGTGTCCTGGCCCCTGGACTGAAGACATAATACTCAAAGAAATTCTAATGGTGATATGCGCTGGAATAGAAATGGTTACTGACAGGTCATTTGGATCTATTTATGTTTTTTCTTTACCAATTCTGTTTTACTAATCATTTAAAAACAATAAGGTGATAGCTTCAGTGGTGTTGAGATAGGATCCCAGTTTTCATCTCCTAAATTATTTATTTTTCAAAGCAAACAAAAAAAAATACAAAACTTTTTATGGCTGAATTCATCAGTTTTTCTTGAGCTCTAATTCAGATTTTATAGAAAATGGTCATTTTAACTTAAAGTCGTAGGGAAATCATATTTAAATGTCAAATCATTCTGGCTTAAACGTGTATATAAATGTACTTCCTATCAGACGATACTGTCCCAAAATGTAGAAAATTTCTATTTAAAAAGAATCCTGTCTTAAAATCTGTTTGGTTTTTTTCGTTATCTTATGCAGGGCAGTTAGTTATACGTCAGCTAAATTCAGCCAATCATATATCAACGGTCATCTGTCAATTCATTCATATGTCGCAGCTAATATACGCAACGGTTAAAATAAGAAATAAGAATCATTTCCTTTCCCATTGAGTCCGTCCCAGTGTTCACGGGGATGGACGTCTGTGTCTTCAGCAGGCGTAGAGCTAACAGAACTGGCAGCGTTGCGAGGCAAGGGCTCAAACATGTACGGCTGGAAGCCTTCTACACCAAACCAAGCTTCTGCCGCCCTGGTGTCCTCTTCCACAACATCTTCGTCCCCGCTTTCCTCCTCTAAATAAAAAATGTATGACGGAGGAGACTCATCCACGACCTCCAACAAAACTCTCCTCCTCTTGCATGTTTCCTCTGTCCATAGCGTTCCTTGACAGTGTCGTTTCTAAGTCACCAATTTAGTGCTACTTGGTCCCAATGGAATTTCCCATTGGGAACCTGCTAGCACTAAGTTGCTAACTGGTTAGCAAGAATCTTCAGACAAACCGGCCACAATCAAACTTGCTTGCGAACCTTCCGCTACAACAGTCCCACCCTCTTGATAAACGACCAATCACAATCACTTTATTCACTTGTGTAAAGTCGTGCACCACTCAGGAGATTACGGAATCCAACAGTTGGAACGGCCAATTCTCTACGACTTTAGATTAAACTAAAAATATAAAAAATTCCCAAATTCTGAATGTAAATTGACCTAATAAGACAGAATTGTAATTAAACCTAATTGAATAGAAATTTTACTCTTAATGTATCTGAATCCCTGCCCTGTTTATTATTTCATGCTTTTCTTTGCCCTCGTGAAAACACGCTGGCCCCCTCCTGGCCCCCTGGTACATTTGGTCTAGAACCGCCACTGTGGAGATGAGAGGAAGCTGCGGCGCTATTCACGCGGCTCACCTTAACGGCGACAGGCGTCCCATCCTGGAGCTCCGCCTTGTGGACCTGAGCCAAGCTGGCCGCTGCGATGGGCTCGTAGTCGAAGGTTTTAAAAAGCTGCTCTGGGGTTTTCTTGAAGTCCTCCAGGAAGAGAGCGTCCACCTGCTCCAGACAAACACGTGCTTAAAAAAACCAAAAACGCTGCATTTGGAGGTCTCCTCTGCCGCGGCGTGTCCTGCAGAACCCACCTCCTTGTACCGCCTGTCCAGGGCTTTGTCCTCCAGGACCTGCAGGGTGCTGATGTACTCGGGGGGCAGCAGGTGGTTGAAGGCACAAAGCCCCTGGCCCAGTTTGATGTAGAGCCCTCCGTTCCTGATGGCTCCCTCCACCATGTGGTCCGCCGCCCGCTGGTGGCAGGCTGACATCTCTGACATGTAGGATGGGCTGCTCTGGCGGGGGGTGGGGGGGCGACAGGAGTCTGACATGATCGATTGTATAAAGTAGCAGTCACATTTTTAACCAGACTCTGGCCTGCTCTGCTGCCCCCTGCAGGAACACGTCAACATTTCCACTTTTTTCACTATTATGCTACGTTCACACCTAAAGCAGCAAGAGCAGCAGAAACGCGCGTGCTGCTTCATTTTTGATGCTTGTATAAGTTTTGCTTAGACGCGCGGCTGAAGCATCTCTGCTGCTCTGGCTGCGCGGTGGAAAAGTGGATCTGATGCACTTTGGGCGGAGCTAATCTATCCTGTCTTTGCCTGGAACAATGGCAGCTATATTTGCTGTGATCAGTGACTCTGTCACAAGGAATCCCATTCAACAGCAGCCTCAGGCCAACTTGCCTCTTGGCGGTTTGCCGCGGCAGCTGGAAGGCGTTTTTCATGTCCGCTGCAAGAACCAGGATAATAAAAGCAAACATGTTTTCCCAGCAGATTTCAGCATTTTAAGTTAATTTAGGCGTTTATTAACTGTTTCAGAGGAGTGATCATAGTGATCTGTATCAGCAGCTAAAGTTCAGTTTGCTGCTGCGTTTGCAGCGCGTTCTGCGCATCAGCTGCTCTACAGCTCACGACGCGCTGCTTCAGCTGCTCAAAACGCTGGTAACAAGTGGAGGACAGAAGAGCTTCTATAAGAAGACGCAACAGGTCTGTAATAATTATTATCCACCATAATTTACTAATAAATTCATTAAAAATCCTACGACGTGATTTCCAGGATTGTTTTTCCACTTTGTAGCTGAAGTTTAACTATGAGGAAAACTACAAACATCCATCGACTCTCTCCGCAGAACTTTCTAATCAGTAAATGGGTTTATATATTGTATATTATATGTCTTGTATATTATATATATATATATATATATATATATATATATATATATATTTTTTTTTTTTTTTTTTTTTTTTTCAAATCTTAATGAAATAAACTGACTCTGATCTTGTTTAATGGTTTTTTTTAAAGAAGATAGCCCTTCAGTCAGTAGGAATCATTGAACGGGTCCTCTCAGCCCTCAGCAGCATCAGCAGCAGTGGAATCCACCTCCATGCGTCTTACCTCATCCATCCCTCGCAGAGCCACGTTGGTGGTCCACCAGTAATCCACAGAGATGAAGATCCCCACTGACAGAGACCTGGAAACATCAGCCGCTTATTTTGGGTTTGGACAACAGAAAACTTCTGACAAACATGCTAATCTGGAAACCTGCTTATGTCCTCATCCTTCTATCCTCAGTAGGTAGACATGTTGTACTCTATTGGTGAATATTACCACCAATAGATCGCCTCTCAGGGGGCAGATGGTCCAAATGCACAAATCTGATCATTAATCCTAATTTCCAGAAGCTTTTTATATCAGATTTTAATCCTGCTGTAGTTTAAACACCAGTGTGAACCAGATAGATAACTTCAGATCACAGCAACTACTAAAAACAACATAACTTCTTTATACATATAGTAAAGTTACACACTAAATTAAAATATAACCATTATACACGTCATTCATCATAATATTTGTATGTTCAAATTTATATTTTTCTATCCCAATGTCTCTACAAAAAGGTTTTTCATTCAATTATTCACTTTTATTCCAACAAAACCAACAAGAAAGGAAACAACTGAAAAGGGAATAGTGACCTCTGCTGGTGATTTTATGAACTGCAGCCACTCAGAAATCCAAATCATTTTTTTTTAATCAGGTATTCCAGTCCTTTTCATGGTGATTAAATCAAACACCCAGACCTGTGGACTGTTAATAGACACTTTTCTAGCAGAACTGGGCTTTATTAGGAGCTCAGTAAATATTAGTTGACGTTCATTTCTGTGAAAGTTAAAAGCATTTTTGATCATAGAGACATTTTCCACCATCTCTAGTTGACTTTGTGTTTCTGATCCTACAGGAAATAATCCTCCTTTATGCATCCAACCAAAAGCTTTTAGCTTTTATTTAAATCCGTTTGTTTATTCTTTGTATAAACTCCAAACTATGAAACCTTAAGCAGCGTATCAATACATTTACAAAAAAAAAAAAGTAGAATTTGTAGCTTTCAGTTCAGAACTTTTAACTTTTTAGGAGTGCAAATTTAATCACTAAAGATTAACTAGATGCTTTTAATCGTCTCCATTTTCTACACATGAAATTAAAATATTTCCATCTAAGACTCAAAACTCAGACCATACTGTTATCAGAATTAAAGGCACGGCTCGTGATCTTATTTATTCTCTTACAAAAACTAGAGCAAAGGTTTGGTAAAAAACTTTAAATAGAAATCGTTGAGGAAAGATTTTAATTATCAACCTATTTTTAATAGTTTTTGTCGAACTATTGGCTCTAAAACACTGGTACGGGCCGAGGATCAAGGTCAGGGACAGCCGCCTCATTGAGAGAGGGGGAGAGACATGAAGCAAAGGACCAGGACCGGATTTGAATCCGGGTCGGCCAGCCCAGCGCTGGGCAGCACGACTTGCGTCACGTTTGCTACATAAGTTACGTCAAGTTTTTTTTGTTTGTTTTTTTTTTTTACACAAGTTACCCCAGGCGTAAGTCTAAAAAATGGCGTCCCATCAGGTAAATCGATCGAAACTTTGGATGTAAAGTGGGAAGAACATCAGTTGAAGGAAATATATCCAACATGCAGAAACACCTGCGCACACAACATGGCATCCTGCTTCCTAATATTAACGGGAAATGCTCACTGGGGCCATCTAGTGGTGGATGAAATACTTTGCAACAAAGATTCAAGTCGTAATTAGACAAAAAAATAAATAAAATCACTGAACCAATGAGCAGACTGATAACAGCACCCTGCCTCTGAGAGGTCATCTCAGTGAAAATGACTGCGATAAAATAAAAGCTGCTAAAAGCCTGAAGCACTTTTTGAACTGGGAATTATTTTAATTCACACCTGATCAGCAGAAATCTGACCAAAGCTCCTGAACAGAGGAAACCGACATATTCTTCATTTCTAATATTAGTAGAAGAATAAGCAGCAAAAGAAGATTTAATGCTAAATAAGTGCAATAATCTGCCCATGCAGTCACATCAGTTTACACTTTGTAAACTTCTTGAAATCATGATCTATATTCTCAAAACAATAGTTGATCAATCATCATAAGAAATGACTTTGGTGTTAAAAAAAAAGTAAAAAGATCTTTCCCTTAAACTGAGCAGGTAAATAAGATGATCGAGAAAAGAAATTTATATTTTCAACTTAAAATAAGTTCATTACAAATCATCCATTCGAATTAATATAATGGAGTTGTTTTTTACTTATTTCACTTGTATATGTCCTGCCTTTTGTCAAAAGACAGCGAACAATTCATGGCATGGATTAGTTCCATAAATAAAATCATAAATTAGTTAATAGTTTGAAATGAGTCTAAAGAAATCCATTTTAAAGAGCAGCTAAAAAGAGTTTGGGTTTATAACAAATCAGAGTGAGACATCTCGTTTTTGCCAGAGCTGTAAGTTAAATACCCGAGGTAGTGAGTGCTCTCACTTTGAAAATATCTTTGACGTCTTTTTTTTCTCTGGAAAATCCCGTTTCAGCAAGTAAGCTACAGAAGATGTGGATCTTTTTACAAAATCAAACACAAAATACAAATGCAAGGCAGAAATCAAAACCAGATTGCGTGGAGAACTTTTTTCACGCTGTTCTCTGGCTGTCTAGCTTCACATGGTCACATGCTGCGAGGATAACACAGTAAATGTTTACTTTCCTGCTCAAATCAAGGAAAAATACACACTTTTTTCTATTTTTGTTAGTGTATACTTTCAATACAGGGGCTATAACCGGATGTGGCCCCTGTCGGCCCCCATCTAGAACCGCCTGTGGTAGAAACCCTGCATGCATGAAACCAACCTGCAGAAACGGCCGAATCCCTCAACCACAATCCTCATCTTCCTCCTCTGCCTCGGCTCTGAGGCGGCATACTTTGCAGCCGCTGCTGCAGGGAGGCCGACAGAGAGGCCAAGGAGGGTCTTCCACAGCAGCCCCCGCTGCCGCCCCGCCCTGAAGGAGAACACCACTGCATCAAGGAGACGGACTTACATGGAATAGGAGACTTGAAAAGGGACGGATACCTGACTGAGCTGAAGGATCTGGTGGTTTGATGCGGACGTCTTCTCAGGAGAGTCAGATGATGATTGCATAATCTGAACTAAAGTGAAACAGAGAGGCTGCATATTATAACTGCAGCCAAATAACATGCAGTCTATTTAGCTGTTAACCAGGGGGGGGGTATGGGGTCCCGTATATAAACGTATCTAGTCGGTTATCCACAGTTATATTTTGGATTACTTAGAAATATAGAAGAAAAAACTGGGTTTAAATTCCCAGTAATATTTTCCACCATATCATTAAGATATTTAACAAACATCCCATTTTGAAACTGAACATTTAATTAGTCAAATAATAATATTTGCTTTAAAAAGTCCAAGTAAATATTGTAAAACAAATATTTTATAATCATATACAATAAATCTATTTGAGAAATAATAATGTTTTTAGCTTTAAATAAAATATTTAGTTGCAATCTTAATGTTTCAATTAAAGGAAATAATTTATTTTGCGAATTAAATATCTATATCCAAATTAAATATTTAATAAATATTTAGCTTTCAAATCAATTAATCATTTCACAATCTGAATATTTAGTCCAAAAGTTTCATGTTTAGCTTGCTGGCTGAATTTCTTAGACTTTTATTGTTGTATACAAAACAAAATTTTGTCTATACAGCCCTCAGAGCAGCAGCTTAGCAGTGAAATGAACATTTCCATTCCTTAAAGTGCAGCAGTGATCAAAGTGATCTATATGGAAGTTCAGAGCATTAATAAATATGGTGCAATTATGCAGTATTTGGTGTGTTTTTTTCAACAGTCTGATGGCGGTGGGGAAGAAGCTGTTGCAGAATCTGCTGGACCTGCAGATTGCTGAACTGTTGTTTTCTAGTACAATGCTAAATATTTAGCTTTCAAAATCATTTTTAAATATTTTGAATATCTAGTTTTTGAATCAGATATAGTTTGCTGACTAAATATTTAATTTAGTGCTAAGGGGAGAGGGCTGCTGGTGCCTATCTCCAGCTGTCTACGGGTGAGAGGCGGGGTCCACCCTGGACAGGTCGCCATTCTGCCGCAGGGCAACACAGAGACACACAACCATAAGCAAACACACTCACACCTAAGGAGAATTTAGAGAAGCCAATTAACCTAACAGTTTTCAATTCAATTCAGTTTATTTATATAGCGCCAATTCACAACACGTCATCTGAAGGCACTTTGCAGTTCACCAGATCATACAGTCAAATTGATGCAAAATTTTCTATCAAAGGAAAACCAGTTGATTGCATCGACTGATTGACTCAAATGCAATCCCTCACACTAAGCATGCTTGTAGCAACAGTGGAGAGGAAAAACTCCCTTTTAACAGGAAGAAACCTCCAGCAGAACCAGGCTCAATGTGAGCGGCCATCTGCTGAGGCCGACTGGGGTTCAAGGAGACAGAAGCAGAGATACAAAAAGCAGCTGTAAAAGGCGGCCCTGTCCAGGAAACACACAGCCAGGCAGACGAGCTCCGAGCCAGCTCCCATGTCAGAGGATGAGGAGAGCTCATCCAGCCAGTCACAGTCAGAGAAACAGGACTACACTGGAAAAAACAGGCCAATCTCTAACATCTACTAAGCCACTATGAGAAAAAGCAGAGAGAGCATAGTGTTAGAGATTTAACTAACAGATTCTGCAGAGTGGAAGAATAGATAGAGATAGAATGAAGCAAAATGATGAAAAGGGATCCTTATGTCCTCCAGCAGTCTAAACATATAGCAGCATAACTATAGAGATAGCTCAGGATTGTAGGAGGAAGCCGGAGTACCCGGAGAGAACCCATGCATGCACAGGGAGAACATGCAAACTCCGAACAGAAAGACCCCGGGCCGGGAATCGAACCCAGAACCTTCTTGCAAATATTTAGCTAAGTATAAGATTTTGCTTTCTAAATAAATACCAAATTAACAAGTTTAATATTTAGTTTGTAAACTAAGTGTCTAACTTGCTAACTAAATATGTAGTATAGTGTTATATTTCGCTTAGTTAATTACATTATTTATTAAATTGAATATCTAGTTCAATAAAATATTTGACTTGTTAGCTAAATATTCAGTGCAGTGCTAAATATTTAGTAAAAGGGCTAATATATTTAAAAGCTAGATACTTAATTCAAAATTAATTGGAAAATACATATTTAGCACTATACAAAGTATTTAGCACTGAACGGAATATTTGGAAAGCAATTTTGAATTAAGTTAAGCATCTAGATTTTAAATATTATTAATGTGACTGTCTTGGTTCTGTTAAGTTTTCAGTTTTACGTTCATCCATGTTTTTTCGCTTTATTGGTGTTTTCTGGATATATTAGGTTTTTCTTTGCTTTCCCTCTGGTGTTGGTCTCCTTCCCTGCTTGTTTTCCCTGATGTCTCCATGGTTTTGCTTTGTTTTGCATTTTTATGTTGGATTTTTTAATTCCTGCCTCTGTTACCTGTGAGAACTCCATTTAAAATACAAGAACTCACCTCTGCCTCCTCGCCTCTGCATTTGGGTCCTGAAAACCTCAACCAAACACTGACAAATAAAATATTTAGCCCTTATAACTTAATGCATGTAATAAACAAATTAAGTATTGAAATTTCTAACTAAATCAGGGTTTATACAGGAACGAATAACTAATCATACAGCAAATTCCTTCATCTGTACAGTGGACAGGCTGCAGCCATGTCACAAATTCATTGTTTTTCAGCCACTTTTGATGAAATTTGCATTTTCCCCCCATTCTAGATCTTTTTCGCCTGGAGCTTCTTTTCCGAACTTTACGGCTTTATGATTAACTGGAAGCAGTTCCACGCAAACACATGGAACGAGTTATATCTGCTATAATATTTCTGACCAAATAGTTTCATGTAAAAATTTATATGTATAAATATATATATATTTTTTTTTTTAAATAAAGCATTTTAAATGCCACTATAATCACATTTAATGAATTTTAATGCCAATTAAAGCCTTAATAATAATAATAATAATAATTAAAAAAAAAGATAATTTAATGATTTTTAATGACCTGTAACCCTGTAAATGTCTGGTTGGAAAATGTGATGTTTATACATGTATGAATTATATAATAAGTAATTAAGTAATAGTAATTTTTTTTTCTTTTATGTTTAATGTTTTTTTTTTTTCAAACATTGCTGTGAATATCTGACTAGATAAGCTTCACCAATGGCAGCCCATAGAGGTGTGTGTAGGACAGATCTGTGAGGTTAGAAGCTGAAAGTGAACTCTGGACCCTGAGGAGGATCTATGTGGGTAGATCCAGGCTGTGTGTTTGTTTTGTACACCGGGGAAGGATGCAGGGGAGGGTCCTAACCAAGGACACCTCTTGTTTTTGTTCGCTGTCTGCATGTGAGGGACAGAATGTCTCTGGCGCTGACAAATGGATCCCCAGATAACAGGGATGTCAATGACCTGAGCGCGGACATGTTTTCTTTCCCTTCTTTAACTTAAACAGCAAGAAGGGAAACTCACACAGGGGACAGGTCAGGAGGAATCAAACGCTCCTCCCGCTACAGCCGCCTGTCACACAGAGGAAACTAATTTAAAAAGGAAAAACACTGCGATTTATCTGCTTAAAAACCTTCGCTACGTTTTTTTTTATTCCTGCTTCTATTGCAGATGATCAGATAAACATAACTTGAGCAGCTGTTAGTCACCTAGCTGAACTGAGGGAGTAACCTTATCGATCGGAGGTAAAGATGCTTTAAAAATCGCTTTTATTTACCAATCTGGAGGGTTTTCCAGTCATGGTTCTTCAGTATGATTCCAAATCTCAGGAGCGATGAATGCCAGCCACTGAGTCCCCTCCGGCCAGCCGCACAGCAGCCTCATCTGGCTACTAGCATACAGATTCTTCAAAGAGTGTCTACTCTGCTGCGGGAGTCCAAGATGAAGCCTCTCTAAGTACATCCGTCTCCGTCTGATGACGATAAAAACCTGGAACTTATCTTTTTCCCCCCTGTACTTCTTGTAGTTTTTTTTTTATGGCGGTTGGCAAACTAGTTCAAGTGCATTACCGCCACCAACTGATCAGGAGTTAAACAAGGAAACAGGAAACAAGACTCACCCCCCAAAAAAACATAAAATAAAATAATGAAATAAATTAATGATACTTTTCCAAACTGTTTAATTTAACCCAGCATAATAAATACTTAATCTACGACGGAGTATTAGGGCGAGGCCCTAATATTACGAGAATAAAGTCGTAACATTACGAGAATAAAGTCGTAACATTACGAGAACAAAGTTATAATATTACGAGAATAAAGTCGTAACATTACGAGAATAAAGTCGTAATACTAAGAGAATAAAGTCGTAAAATTACAAGAATGAAGTTGTAACATCACGAGAATAAAGTCGTAACATTACGAGAACAAAGTTATAATATTACGAGAATAAAGTCGTAACATTACGAGAATAAAGTCGTAATACTAAGAGAATAAAGTCGTAAAATTACAAGAATGAAGTCGTAACATCACGAGAATAAAGTCATAACATTACGAGAATAAAGTCGTAATACTAAGAGAATAAAGTCGTAACATTACGAGAATAAAGTCGTAACATTACGAAAATAAAGTTGTAACATTACGAGAATAAAGTCGTAATACTAAGAGAATAAAGTCGTAACATTACGACAATAAAGTTATAATATTACGAGTGTCATGGTGTTCTAAGAGATCTGACCCACATGCAGAAAACCACTTAGAGGAACCAGAGTAAAAGTTCAACAGGTTTATCGAGGATTTCATATGGGTTGGATTCAGGGAAACTCAGAGAGCTGTTGAACCGGAACTGGAAGCGAGAAGGGAAGTTCACAGGGGTTAGTTCAGGGTCCGTGGGAACTTTGAACGACGTCTTGCAAAAACAAAGATAAACGGGACTCACGATTGCGGAAAAAGGTTTCTTCCTAGAATCCAGTCGGTGTGGGTTTTACCAGGGATAGAGGGGCCCGTTGGAGGGCGGACAGGTTTTGGTTTGGTTGATTCCTGAGGAGCAATGGAACAGACTGCCACTTAGATTTCCAGGAGAACTAGAATGGGACGTGTGGAGAATTATCCCCTGCTCAGTGTGAAGCTCAAACAATCCTTCCAGGGGGGGGAGGCCAAACATCCAGTATGCAGGATGACTTCCTGCCGAAAGGCAAGAGACAAAAACCATGTTAGACTCAGAGAAACAAAGACTCAGCTAAACTCAGCTTGGCTAGAGTACCCAAAACTGGCAAACACTCTGGCGTTGAAGTAGTGACAGTCCACCGCTTAAGAAGTCCTCAGTAATGAGCCAACCAGCCGCAGGTGTGAGGGAGGACCAATGAGAACAGGGCGCCACCTGGTGGTGGAGGGGGAAAACACAAAAACACAACCCACACAGCCTGGATTCCTAACAACGACAATAAAGTCGTAACAGTACGAGAATAAAGTCGCAATACTAAGAGAATAAAGTCGTAACCAGTGATGGGACTAACGGCGTTGAAAGTAACGGCGTTACTAACGCTGTTACCTTGTTTTAGTAACGAATAATCTAACTAATTACTTTGACTGTAACTATAACGCAGATACTATTGCAGACGTTATTGCGCGTTACTCAGGTCGCACAATGAACCTTTTTTCATGATAGGACTTATGCGCGCCTTGTCATGAGAGAGGGGAGGATGAGAATGGCTGATGTATAGTGAGATTCCGTCTGTCAGTTGGGTAGGTGGGTGTTTCCGCTGGCGGGTGTTAACGTACAGCACTCACAGAGAGATGGAGAGTGAGGAGGACTCCAGCAGCAAAACAGCGTTTTCCAGATGGAAATACCGGTGTTATGTCGAGTTGTGTTTCCCCATCAGATACGGTTTCCCCTGCATCTCCGCACAGCGCAGGTGGCACGATTCACCGCGCAAGCGCCAGGAAACGCGCATGCTCGCTAAAGGCGCGCAACAGTCGCCCTGTGCTCACGCCACAGGAGAACTATGGAGAGCGTGAATGATAAAATGATAGCCTAGATGGAGAAATGGGAGAAATCTGGATGGATGGATGGATGGATGGATGGATGGATGGATGGATGGATGGATGGATGGATGGATGGATGGATGGATGGATGGATGGATGGATGGATGGATGGATGGTAATTGATGATGTTACGGGGTTGGGATAAAACACAATGTTCTGCTTCTATAACAGTATTGGTATTTATTTCATATTAGAAAACAAACATTAACTACTCAATGGAGTTTTTCTAGTCCAAAAATCATGACAAGCATTACAAAAATAAACTCACAAGAAAATGCTACTAATTATTGTAAGCTGTAAAAACACATGTGATTGGTTTATGATAACTAATGGCCACAACAATCTTACATTTAACCACTATGTTGGAAAAAAACAGACTCTGCATCACACTGATAACACCAAACAAAAAAAAAAATACTGCATATTTGCACCATATATATTAATGCTCTGAACTTCCATACCAATGCATTTTTTGCACCGTGTTTTTTCTCCCACACTTTATATCTGATCACTGCTGCACTTTATAGAATGGACATTTTCATTTCCTGTCTGAAAAGCTGTACTAAACAAAGTGTCGTTTTTGAATAAACTCCATGTATAAAAAATGACAATAACAGTTGTCTATGTCTAAGATATGTTAACACATATATGTGAAATTACAATAAAATCAATGAATTCTTTAAAATAAAAACTTTTTTTCATGTGATGCTGGTTCTTCCTTACTTTTATGGAATTATATTGTTTTTTAAGACCCTTTAGTGCCAATTAAATTACTATTAAGGACTGGATTTGGCCCATGGGCCTTAACTTTGACACATGGTGTGATGAGGTCATTTAAACGGAGAACTATCTTGAAAGCCTACTCTTTGGTTGAAAATTTCAAATTAAAACATCATTGCATGGGGTGGGGTGATGGCATGTGTTTTTACTACAAACACAGTCATTACTTAATGTTCCTGCTGCTTCTCTAATTTTCTATTTTAACCCATAATCCAAATAACTGAATTATTTATTATGCCTGAATTTGACATTCAATATAAACTGGAAAAAGTTGCATTTCCTGTGAAAATGCAGTTCGAATGCTGTATGCTAAACTTTAAGCTGTAAAGTTAAAATGGCAGAAACAAGCTGAAAATTAAAGCAAAAACTGCTATAAATGTATGAAATGGGAGAAAACAAAAATGCTTAATTACTTTGCTAAAAATAGTGGAAACCAACAGCAGAAACATGGCGTTAAATAGCAGCAAACAGAAAAAAAATAATGCCTGTCCAGAAAGAGAGCAGAATCAAATCCAAATTGAAAAAAAAATATAAAATAAGCTGAAATTTAATAAAATAGCAGAAACAGGAAAATAAATAATAATAAAAAAAGACTTGAATCGTATCTGATTGAAATAAAAGGAGTAGCTTAAAGATAGGAAGTAAAATGTTGAAGAAGATGGTACGGAATAAGTATTAAAGTGTGAAATCATATGTGGAAATGAAAAGACGTGGCAAAAACATTTAAAATGAATTAAAATGTGTCATTTGATCAGCATCCTTAGAAGCTTGACAATTGACAAACCTATGTGCAAGCCTGACCATGAGAAGCAGAGGAAGGACACAGAGAGAAGCTTATAGATAGACAGCTAATAAGCAGAATTTATTCTAAAACTAGTTCCAAAGAAAGATATAAAAAAGAGGCAAATTTCATGAAATGATGAACTTCTTCTTCTGAGACTTTATGGCCGTTGACAAACTAGTTTAAGTGCACTACTGCCACCAACTGATAAGGAGTAAAACAAGGAAACGGGAAAGAAGACTCACCCGAAGAAAATAAATAAATAATAAAAAAATTTATATTTTCCAAACTGTTTAACTGAATCCAACATAATAAATACTTAATCACATTTTTTCTAATTTATCTTTAAGTTATCATCACTCTGCCAGTTTCTGATGATCCTATCAGTTTTCCCATCATGCTTTCAACCATTTCCCAGTTTAAATCTCTAACTTCAAGATACTTTTCTGCAGCTTTCACTATTATTTTGATTTTGTTTCGGTTTGCCTTGTCGTCTGAGCACTACAATTGATCATTTCAACCATGAAAAGAACCAAATCTTTCTTCTTTACAATCCATGAATCTTCAATTTTGGGACGCTGCTCCAGAGGTTTTGAATTTGCTATGTGTTGAAGTGTTTTTAGGGATTTTCTGACTGGGATGGGATCCTTTTTGCTGCTTCAGCATACGTTATTCCAAGCTCAGATTTCACTTTTCTAATTTCTTCCGATATTTTACTCACTTCACACCCGGGATATGCAGCAGTATGTTCTCCACCACAGTCACAGCATTTAATCTTAGCTTCTTTCCCATATTTTCCATATTCATGCTCTCCAGCACACCTTCCACATCGCTGTTTTGCTTTGCATACTGCTGCGATATGACCAAATTTTTGGCATTTGAAGCATCTCAGAGGTGGAGGATTGTATATTTTGACATTGTAGCTCATATAACCAATGAAAACCTTACAGGGTAATTGCTTTTCTTCAAATTTAATCAACACAGATAAGCTGTCACACATTTCTCAGTTTCTTGTTGTTTTTAACCATTTCACTTCTTTTACTTTTGCACCACTTATGTTTTCTAGAATCTGCTTTTCAGAAACTTTTAATGGAGCTCCTTCAATGACTCCCATGCTAATCCTTTAGTTCTCCAACAAGCTGCACTGAACTCTTTTCCCCTCAATCTTGTTAATTCTTATAGCTTTGCCTTGCTGAGCGCTGTCTCTGCAGTTTATTAATAGCTCTCCACTAGAGAGTATTCTGGCTTTTCGGAGTTCTTCAAGTTTATTTATCGATTTTGTTAACTGAACCAGATTCCAATCTGTAAAATAGTCTGTCTGATTAACTAGTTTGAATATGACTTTGTACTAATTTTGTTTTCCTGTGGAATTTCTAGATTGTTTATCACTTGATTGTTCTGAACTGGACTCCCTGCTGCTGCAGTTCCACGTATCCCTGCTTAATAAATGGGAAAGTTGTTCCTAAACAAATGGTCATAAGTCTGGCATAATATATCGTATCGATATCCTTCTTGCACCGTTTAATTCAGGACGGATAGGGGAACAAAGCCCAATCAGTATAACCAGCAATACTTCTAACTGTATCATTTATCTGGACATATCTAGTTGAAATATAACCCATAGGGAAAGCCAAGTTCTCAGAAACAGACCCTATTATTATGAAAATGTTGACTTTTTTTTGTTTTTTTTTTTTTACAGTGTCCTGTATGGCAATGTGGCAATAATAATAATTGTCTTGAGGTCAAAAAAGAGCCCAACAGGTTTTGCTTTCACAAGTGGAGCAGTACGGCTATCGCAATAGTGTTCCACTTAATTTATGCATGTAAATACCTTTATTATAATTCATGCAGGGAGTAGTACAGATTATATGGACACTGCAATGTAAGTAGAACAGGAAAGGAGAAAAAAAAGGAGAAAAGATGAAAGAAAGAGGAGATAAAAGGGAGACAATGATAAAACATTTTCAGTCTGCTTCATCACCTGCAAAGAGATGTAAAAAGAACAGCACAACCAATGGATATAGTATAAGAGATGCAATAAAGTAGCACCTTGATACTATTATTTAATTACTATTACTATTATTTAATCTGAAAAAAAGTTGACGAATGTAAAGAATATGAAGAAATTAGTCTTGCCTTCAAATTAAAAACCAAAAAAATCTTGACCTACACTTTAAGTACAGTTTTGCTTTTTTATTCAATTAACACACTATTTAAAACTTAAAGGTTAAACATAGCAGTACTTCGTGCTGTAAACATGGCTTCAACAAAGACAATTACTTGAGCTTTTATTTTGAAGTACCGAGTGTTGTTTATGTCGCCCATCCACCGGAAGCTGTGTGACTCGTGCCGCTGCAGCGTCGCGCTTTCCTGTTTACGAGCGGGAAGAGCGAACGGAGCTGCACCGTGCAGACCTCAGGGGCTCAGAACCGCATGAACGTTTGTTTTTAACCGTCTATTAGAGCTCCAGGCTACATGTTTTAATGAACCGTTGCACACTGTGGGGAGTTGTAGATAGGTTTTAGGTTGAGCACTTAGAAATAAAAGGTGTATTTTGGAACGGAGCGGGACAGATGGAGGATCCTCCTGCAGATTCTAGCGGCGGTGCAGCAGCGACAGCAGCCGCCGCGGAGGACCAGGGCCCCGCGGCACAGGTGGCGGACATGCGCTGGTCGAGCGCGGGTCTTCCGCTCCGGCTTCTGGAGTGGAAAGTAAAGCCGGGGACTCTGGTTAACGTGGACTCGGTTCTCGCGTTATGTGCTCCCGTAGCCCAGGATAAGGAGACGGGGGCTGCCGTTAGGCTGGCGGAGAAGAAGGTGAAATCGGACCGTTCTGGAGTAGTGAAGGAGTTATGCTGTCAACCCGGACAAATCATTCCTCCCGGGTGAGTCAATGATTCCACAGGCTAATTTTAGCTCATGTTAGCTGAGCTGCATGGAACGGCTTCAGGCAGCTTGTCAGTTACACCTACCGATAACACGGCTTTTAGCTAAAGGCTAATGATGCTAGCAGTTGTACCCTGGCTTCCACTGTCAAGGTAAAGCGTCTTCTGAGCGGACCCTTCAAAGTAAAAGCTACACATATCAGTACAAATGTATCCCCTTTCTAATAGGCGTTTAGATTACCTTTTAAAAGATAAAAAGATTTGATTAGAGCATACTATATGTAAATAATCTACTTTTGGGCTCGTTCTAACTTGAATTGATGTTAAAAGAATTTAGATAATTTTATTTTGAAAACCAAATCCCATGTAGCGAGATCTCGCGTTGTTTGGGCTCTACTTAAAGCGTGCAGCAACTGAGCAGGTTGACAAGTGGGAGATAAGTTTATGTCCAAGCGGTCAGACTCAGGCAGGACACTTCCCGCCATTTAAGTGTGTTTTATTTTATACGAAATCAGTTAGAATCTTGTCAAGCAAAGAAAGGAGAGGAAAATGAATACGAGAAAGATTTGTGGAGGGAAGGCTACAGCTATGGGCCAAGATCAGCAGTTAAAGCAGTTAGAGCTGCAGCTAACGGTTATTTTTGTAATCGATTTATAGATTAATTATAAAAATTTTTTGGATCAATGGATTAATAATCGGATAGAAAAAAGTTCCTTGAAGAATAAACACAGGATTATGTATGTTCTGTTTATATATATATATATATATATATATATATATATATATATATATATATATATATATATATATATATATATATATATATATATATATATATATATTTTACAGTATCTGCATTATTTCTCCTTATAGTAGGTCCCTCTTTCAGCTGATGGACTGTTATGCTCCAGTTGAAGGTTAAATTAGTTTCAGTCATCAATTAATCATGATTATTTCAGCTCTACTATCCATCATCTTATGATAAAAGATCCAAGTTAGACCAAATGCTGCTGAGAAGTGGGGAGCTTAATATCAAGCTGTTAAAGGTTCAAATTCACAATCAGGAGAAAAAAAGATCCTGAACAAGCTGCTGAAGTTTGAGAAGCTGGCAGCTTGTGCAAAAACGTCCATTTAATGGAACCAGTGAGACAAAGCAGTTTATTTATTTTAATTTAAACTCTTTTTAAATATAATTTTTATGCTGGTGAAGATTCTCAGTCATCCAGGTCATAGTTATTCCAAAAAAGTAAAAAAAACAACTTTGTTTCCAAGTTTGAATATGTTTTGCTTCCCATCCAGGCAGCTTTTTAATTCAAAAATCAAAAAGCTTCCTGGATTAACTTATTTGGAACATATAATGTGTAATCATTTCAAAACAAACCTTCACTCCAACTATTTTACTGATGACCAATGTCAAATATAGTGCAGTTAAATATTCATCTGTGCTTTGGAGACATTGGTATAATTGCCTCCTGAAGGAGTAGGCACCTTCACTGTTGTACTTATAGTCTTTTTTTGTTCTTAGTGTATCTGTTTTCTTTTAATGTATATTGGACCTTGAGTCTGTAATAAAATCAATCTATTGAGCATGGAGGTGAAGGTATGATGGTCTGGGCTCCCAGAGGAAATGATTGTAATCAGAGTTTTTGAAAGTAATACATTTCATATTTTATTATGAAACGAAAATAAGAAAAATAAATTGTTAATTGGATTTGGTAAGGAAAAATACCAAATATTTTTTTTATTTATTTCCATTTATAAAACTCTTTGCTTCCAATAATAATGGAGCAAGAGTCCTTCCGTAGTTTTTATGTGACCAGGATTGTTTTCAGCAGCCATGTTTCTGGATCCTTAATGCAGATTTATCGCTGAATCGCCGTCACTAAGTGGTTAACTTTTACTGTCCATTAAGTCCTGAAGAAAGAAAGCCCTGTAATAAATCAAGCTTTAAACGATCTGTAGATATGGCTGCTGTTAGATGACTAAACAACTTTATTGTTTTAACTGATTTCTTCTTGTGTCCTCAGAGGCGTCATCGTCAGAATGGCAGAATGCAGCCATCCCATCGTCATGAAGGGTTTGTGCGCCGAGTGCGGCCAGGATCTAACTCAGTAAGCCTCTCCTTCTTCTGCCGGTTCACTGCTGTATCCTAAAGCGTGATGAGCTGCTTCTGCAGACCAAACACAAAACTCAGGCTGGGGAGATGAAGCAGCTGCTGCAGTATGATGCCCTAGCAGTATCTGCTCCTTCTCATTGCAGACTGATTTAAAATCCCCTCATTTCTGTGTTTTACTGTGAATTTTTCCCATGTTTCACTGTTAAAAATTAAAGCCTTTGGGACTCGGTAACAAAACATTTTTCTCTTTAAGAATGACTGATTCCATGGATACATTTCTTGATACAAGTCTGAAATGTTTCAGTTAAAATATAAAAACAAAGGAGTAATAAGATAAAACAGGCAACAGGATTATAAATTAGAATGTTTAAAGTCTAACTCACCCCAAAATCCACTCTTTTTTTTGCATTTGAGATGTATAAAATGGAGCCTTTTCATATTTTAAATATATTTTCATGTTCAAATCGGTTTTATTTTAATTTTCCTTTACACTGACCAAAATCATCTCAATTTCTTACAACAACAGGGTTTCCGGGGGTCATTAAAAATCATTAAGTCCTTAAATTATAATTTTTTTTTAAATTAAGGCCTTAATTGGCAATAAAATTCATTAAATAAAACAGTTATTCTGCTTGTAGAAAACAAACAGTTGTTGTTGATACAATTTCAAAAAGTAGTGTAGCTTAATATGGCTAACTGCCCGAGCTAAAAGAGGCTAACCTGTTAGCTGCTTAGCACAGCTAGCTACTGCAATATACAATGGTTTAACAGTTACTTTGTTGACCAGAAACAGATTTTTTTATTGATCAGGTAAAACTTCATCGGTCATTAGACACGCTAATGGACGCTGTGTTATTATTGTTGTCTTGGGAACCACTATGTTTTACATCATGTGGCGACATTTAGCCAATCATTTAGTGTAACGTCACTGGCAATTGAAGGACCCGAGCAGATCTGGTATCTACAACCGTACATGTTTGAGCCCTTGCGACGCACCGCTGCCAGTTCTGTTAGCTCTACGCCTGCTGAAGACACAGATGTCCATTCCTGTGAACACTGGGACGGAACTCAGTGGGAAAGGAAATGATTCTTATTTCAACCGTTTAATATATTAGCTGCGATATATAAATCAAGATGCTATGACCGAAAAAATTTGATTGACAGATGACCGTTGCTATATGATTGGCTGAATTTAGGTGCTCAGGCTGACGTATAACTAACTGGGCTGAATAAAATAACGGAAAAGAAACACAGATTTTAAGACAGGATATTTTTTAGAAATAGAAATTTAAACTTAAAAAAGTGTCCCGCATACGCAGTAGAGGACGCAATGACATCACAGGCCAGCGTACTCTGTGTTTACGGAAGTAAACACGGATGGTAGTGCCGGAGCGCATCTAGCGATCTTTCCCAACCTTAAAAATGAAATCTTTTCAAGATGGTTAAACATAAATACTGCTCTCCCCATCATCCTCCGCCATGGTTGCTGTTATTCTTCCCACTTCTGCGTAGCAAAACGCAGAATAGGGACCTTAGTTGAGTGTTAATGGCGTTCAGGTCGGATAAAGGGGCCGTTCAGACACAGGTCCCATTTGAAAAGATCAGATTGAATCGTTTTCAGGGCCACATAGCCAAGTGGCCTTGGTCACATGAAAAAAAATTGGATGTCGGTTGTTCAGACTTCCATGAAAAGATCGGACACAGGATGCATATGAGCAAAAATATTGGATTTTGGTCACTTCAGGCTGCTGTGTGAATATGGCTTAAGGTTCAGACGTATCTGCATCGTGTAACACTGCAAAACATTTTAGTAAGTTAATCTTTTCTGGAAATCACAATATTTTCTCTTAATTTGATTAATGGAAAACATTTGTCAGTGGATTAAAAGATGATTTGTTGACAATAAAGAAATTAATAAGATAAAAAAAACAACCTTATTATCTTATTTTAATAATAATATCATTGATATCATCTCATCTTGAGGGCCTGCCTATACTAAGACCAATTACATATTTTTCCAGGAAAATTGCACTTATTTTCTATCAGTTTCTGCAGCTTTCTAACTAACTCTAACTTTCGATCTGTTTTGCTAACTGCTGGGCAGCAAAACGCTATGAGAGATTTGATGGAAAATGACACCCATGTCTCATCTAATCTGCATTGGTCCTTCCCACCAGAGTCACATTCCAATAGCTGAGGAGTCGCAGATTAGTGGACCAGGGTCCAGATCCGGACCCACCTGCTGGCTAATCTGGACCCAACCAGGTTTAAAAGATATAGAAATTACAGCATGTTGTCCGACGACAGTGTCTAACTTCGCTTGCGCCGCTTCTCCTGTTAATACGGTAAAGCCCTCCAGAGCGTCCGGCACCAGGCTACACGTGATACAGATTATCCAATGAGCTGCTGTCAGTCTGGGTTGCTGCTGCTGCTACTTTTAGACACAGCAGGATAACCTCCTCCTTTTTCTCTTCAATGGGAACGAAGGAGAAGAAGATGAGAAAAAGAGAGCAGAGAAAGTGTGGACTGCTGGAAGAACTATGGTGAACTGGTGAAAGAAAAGTGAAATGGTGCTCAAAGATGACTCTGCACATTTAGAGGATGTTTGGCTCAACCTGCTGCTGTGAAGCAGGATTCTCCACCATGAACAGAATCAAAAATAAATCTGGATCCAGGCTCAGAATGAGCACCTTGATATGTGCTTTAGAATGACTTAGTCTCCATTCAAACCCAGGTTTAAAGCCTTGCAGGGCAGCATAAAGCCCACTGCTCTCATTAAAACATAAAAAAAAGAAATGGCCAGTTCAGGTGTTTTATAAAATATGTGAATCAGGAAATTGTCTGTATACCAAACTGAACGACTGTTGTTTTCTACTTCAAAAACACTTTAGATTTTCTTTTTTTTTTTATATTTTTTGATTTAAATGTATAACATGAATGCATTAAAACCTGCTTTTTATTTCAGTGTTCTGTTAAAAGTAACGCCAAAAAGTCAGATTATAATTAAGAGTTTCTGTGGACCTTTACTGGCTGATGATCTTTTTTATTCGGACCCCGCTGATTTTTTTTTTATTTGTTTCCCTTACAATAGATCAAAAATCTGATTCAGGACCAGATATGAATGAGACTCAAATGGGGACTTAAAAAAAAGAAATAAATAAAAACAGACATGGACAGATCTGAGTGTCCTGACTTGATTTAAACTGCCTGATCTGATCACTGGAACCTCCTTAAAAAAGAAAATAAATGATCTGATTCGGGTCACATGTTCCTGCAGTGTTAACCGGGCCTTCGTCAGCTGGGAGTTTGGAGCCTCCAGTGACGACTTAAAGGGGTTGAAGTCATGTTGATGATTTTGTGCTGCTGGATCAACCTGCAGAAAAATAAAAAAGCTAAACTTTACAGGAAATGAGTTAATGAATTCTGAGTTGGTGGATCTGTTCAGTCAGGACGTTCAAGGACCCGAGCGATGCAAACAGCCAGAACTCCTACTCCTTTTCTTTCCCTTTCAGGCTCCAGGGGACGAACGGCAACCAGCAGAGTCCCATCTCCACAGCAACCGTCTCCATGGTGCACAGCGTCCCTGAGCTGATGGTCAGCTCCGAGGTGAGTCACACCACAGCTGTAGAACGGCGGTTCGGCCCGTTTTGCTCCCAGGTTCATCATGCAACAAAGGAGTAAAGGAAACGCAGGCTTTGTTTCCAAGTCTGAAGACGTTTCGCTTCCCATCCAGGAAGGTTTTTCAATTCAAAATGTCAGGAATTGCGTTGAGTTCAAGGTTTTGTACAGTAGCCCAACAAAAACTTGCTTTTGTTTTGAAAACATGCAAATTGAAAAGTCCAGTAGATTGTAATTTTCTTCTTTTGGAATGACTATGACCTGGATGACTGAGAATCTTCACCAGTGAAACGCAGGCTGCTCAGAGGAAAGCGGCATGTTTGTTCTGCGGTTTGACGTTTCTCTCTCTCTCTCTCTTTCCAAAGCAAGCCAAGCAGCTGGCCCAGGAGGACCAGCAGAGGCTGCACCGGAACAAGAAGCTGGTCCTCATGGTGGATCTGGACCAGACCCTGATCCACACCACTGAGCAGCACTGCCAGCGCATGTCCAATAGGGTGCCGTCCCCGTCTCGCATTGGAATCCTGCGCCCTCTCTCCCCCTTAGGTTTAATTTTTTTTGTTTTTCCTCCTTCAGGGTATTTTCCACTTCCAGCTCGGTCGGGGAGAACCTATGCTGCACACGCGGCTGAGGCCGCACTGTAAGGAATTCCTGGAGAAAATCGCCAAACTCTACGAGCTGCACGTCTTTACGTTCGGGAGCCGCCTGTATGCGCACACCATCGCCGGTAATGGTTCTCTTCCTAAAGCTGGAGCCTTGCAGCTCTGCCTGCTCTCTAAAAGCTCGTCCACATTTTGTCACGTCACAGCATCAAGGTCTTTAACTGAACCTCCATAGAGCTTCCTTTACCTTTAAAGGCCTAAACGAGGAGGAAATGTCAGCATGTCTGTATTTTAATAGTTTATCTGTAAAAGCGTAGATGTTTATCCAAGGCCTCAGTAGTCTTTTAAAACATAGTGTATAAAATAGATTTTTTTCCTCCCACATATTAAAATGATCACTGCTTATTAACCAACTTTGTGGTGGCAGTATGATGCTGTGGTAGTCTTATGTTCAGGTAATCTATGCAGAGCCATGATGGGAAGATGAACAAAGCCCAGATTAATCAGGTACCAGGGTGTCCGCAGGTCATAGAAAGCATTAAAAGACATTAAATTATTATTTTTTTTAATTAAGGCCTTATTTGGCATTAAAATTCTTTAAATATGATTATAATTATGTTTAGAATGCTATCTTTAGAAAATAAAAAGTTTATAAAAACAATTTCGTCACACATATTATATCGTGATATGTTTGTGCCGAACTGATTCCGGTTGATCGTGAAGCAGTTTGTTCGGAAAAGCAGCTTGAGGCAGAAAAAAGCTAGAGAATTTCAAATTTCAACAAAGTTGGCTTGAAAACAAGGAATTCGGGACATGGCTGCAACCTGTCGATGGGTACTTGATGGCATCAAAATGTTTTTAAGATCATTAAAAGAGTATTAAAAAGCATTAAATTAGAGTTCAGATTTTTTCCTGGGATTAAATCTGTGCCGTTTCTGCAGGGAGCTGGTTGCCCTGGTTTTTTTTTTTATCAGAGTGACACAGTAAAAGGGGCAAGTTATTTTGAATAAATGTTAAATATATAGTAATTGATTGATTACTTTATTCAATAGACACATTATTGTGTCATGTTTGTTTCCACAGAGCCGACTGGTATCTTAGCGCACTGAGAGAGGGATGTGAAAACTTTATTTCTCATAAGTGGCTGGAATATTCTGACACTTTACAAAACATCTCACTTGCACTGCTGAACCTGGGTTTTTTTTAAGAATTCTCATTGAGTCATTAAAGGCAACCTTAAAGTCGTAGGGACAGGGCCGTTCCATCAATTATATTACATTTTCTCTTTTTTTAAATGTATAATCCCGATAAATACTCATTGAAGTACTTGAAGGCGTTACAAAATGTGAAAACAATCAACAGGAATAGATGAGTGTTCCTCCTTGTGCTTTGGAGGTCCTCATCTTGTACTTCCCACTTGTGTCCATCAGGGGGGGCTGTCTGCTCACGCTCTAACATCCCAGCTGATGTTCGGATGCTCTGCCTTGCTTCACTCCTGGGGAGGAGAAAAGTTTCCAATGTTCATTTCCTGCTGATTTTTCTTTTTTGTTTCTTCTTTTGAATGATTTATTCTTTAGTAACGTTTCAAGGGCCTTTATAGGGGTTTAGACGTATGCATTTATTTAGCATCCTGTTGGTATTCATGATGCTGTCCTTCAGTCATAGTGGTATAAATGATAAGAGCAGCCGGCTCTGCTCTGCCTCCATGTGATGAATATTTAATGCAGGTTGAATTGGATTTTGCAGCTGACCTCATAGCGCAGAGTTCAGCTCGTCTCAAGGCAGTTCTTAGCAGCAGCACATGTGGCTAAAGCAGCTCTGGGAATCATCCACCGTTTTATATTTTTTGTTGGGGGAGTTAAAGCTGCATATTTCATTTATAAAAACAGTAAAAGCAGTTTGACTCCATTAAAAAAATGATGAGGGATTCATTTAGTGTGATGATAAGAGGAGGGATAGTGTGATCCTGTGGAAATTTATCTCTAATGTTCGTCTTTTCTTCTTCCTCCTTAGGCTTCTTGGATCCGGAAAAGAAACTTTTCTCCCACAGGATCCTTTCTAGAGATGAATGCATAGATCCGTTCTCCAAGACGGGGAATCTTAGGTGGGAAACCAACTCGACATTGAGGATATTCTGTCTCACTTTCAAACTGATGTCAGAAACTTGAGCAACACCGATTCATGCAGCCTTTCAGGATTAAAGGAGCAGATACATTTTAAATCAGATGTTTACAAAGACTTAATAACAAGCACATAACTTTATTTTATTTCTCTGACATTAAATCAGACTAAAGTTTGTTAATTTGTCTTCATGTAAATGTTTCTCATTTTTATTTTAACCATAAAAGCTTTTATCTTTTTTACTTTTTTAAATAACCCTTCACTCCTGCGTGCGAAATGCTCTGCATTATTTTAATGTCCTAAAAATGCTGAAACACAAACTAAAAAAAATTTGAGGTTTGGAGATTTCTTGGTTTAATATTTGGAAACTGAGAGAAATGTGAGGAAACCTTAATCTGAGGTGAATGGATTTAATGTGTAGACCTAATTTAAAGTGGATAAGTGATAATGTAATGTTAGAGTAAACCAACACTAAGGAACTTTTTAACTTCATCAAATATTTTCCTAACTTAAAACTAGTTGAATGACACCTAGTTGAATGACACCTCGGTACAGGCCAAAGGGGGTCTGTATCTCTTTCACCAGCACCAACTTTGAGGAGGGTGAATTAACCGTGCCACACAGAACGACTTCATTTGTCCCCTGCTTTACGGCATACGTCACTGGTTGAACTGTCTTTTATTTCAGTGGTGAACTTTGAGTTCAGTTTTGAACTTTCTTTGATATCAGAGGTGAACTTTCTTTGAATTCAGTGGGGACCTTTGATGGATTTCATGGTGAACTTTCTATGGTTTCATGGTAAACTTTCTTTGATTTCAGTGGGACCTTTTTTGATTTCATGGTGAACTTTCTATGGTTTCATGGTAAACATTCTTTGATTTCAGTGGTAAACTTTCTTTGATTTCAGTGGTAAACTTTCTTTGATTTCAGTGGTAAACTTTCTTTGATTTCAGTGGTAAACTTTCTTTGATTTCAGTGGTAAACTTTCTTTGATTTCAGTGGTGAACTTTCTTTGATTTCAGTGGTGAACTTTCTTTGATTTCAGTGGTGAACTGTCTTTGATTACAGTGGTGAACTGTGTTTGATTAAAGTGGTGAACTTTATTTGGTTTCATGGTAAACATTCTTGGATTTCAGTGGTGAACTTTCTTTGATTTCAGTGGTGAACTTTCTTTGATTTCAGTGGTGAACTTTCTTTGATTTCAGTGGTGAACTGTCTTTGATTACAGTGGTGAACTGTGTTTGATTAAAGTGGTGAACTTTATTTGGTTTCATGGTAAACATTCTTGGATTTCAGTGGTGAACTTTCTTTGATTTCAGTTGTGAACTTTCTTTGATTACAGTGGTGAACTTTATTTGGTTTCATGGTAAACATTCTTGGATTTCAGTGGTGAACTTTCTTTGATTTCAGTTGTGAACTTTCTTTGATTAAAGTGGTGAACTTTATTTGGTTTCATGGTAAAAATTCTTGGATTTCAGTGGTGAACTTTCTTTGATTTCAGTTGTGAACTGTCTTTGATTTCAGTGGTGAACTCTCTTTGATTTCAGTGGTGAGCTTTATTTGGTTTCATGGTAAACATTCTTGGTTTTCAGTAGTGAACTGTCTTTGATTGCAACGCTGAACTTTCTTTGGTCTCATGGTGAACTTTCTTTGGTCTCATGGTGAACTTTCTTTGGTCTCATGGTACACTTTCTTTGGTCTCATGGTGAACTTTCTTTGGTTTAATGGTGAACTTCCTTTGTTTTCATGGTAAACTATTTGATTTGTGGTGAACTTTTTTTTGGTTTCATGGTGAACTGTATTTGATTAGTGGTGAACTTTCTTTGGTTTCATGGTGAACTTCCTTTGTTTTCATGGTAAACTATTACATTTGTGGTGAACTTTTTTTTGGTTTCATGGTGAACTGTATTTGATTAGTGGTGAACTTTCTTTTATTTCAGTGGTGAACTGGCTTTGATTTCATGGTCGAGTCTTATTTGTTTTTTGTGAATTACTTTCGGTGATTTTGCACAAACTCTGATATTTGAAGCTCACCTGTGATTTTCATTATTTATGGTTTGTCCTTATTGCACTGATTGTGAAAATGGTCCTACCTGGTACTGCAGCCGGACACTACTAACCAAATCCTCTCCCTTTTGTTTTTGTAGTTGTGGCCTTTTGTCCTTTTTGGTGCACGAATAGATTCAGATGTTGGTCATAAAAGCTCCTACCAGTTTTAATCAAAAAATCAAAAAATCAGTTCCAGCAGATGCTTTATTTCTAAAATGTTGGGGTCTCTCATGTGGAATCCGTCTTCCCGTCAGGAACCTGTTCCCCTGCGGCGACTCCATGGTCTGCATCATCGACGACCGCGAGGACGTGTGGAAGTTTGCGCCAAACCTCATCACTGTGAAGAAATACATCTACTTCCAGGGCACCGGTGACATCAACGCCCCGCCGGGGTCACGGGAAGCTCAGCTGGCCAGGAAAGGTGAGTCTGGTCCTTTGCAGATAAAGGTTGGACAGAACTGCATGCTGGGAAAGAACTAAACAATCAGGAATTAGCTCTAGTAGTTCTTTTGATCTTTGGGATTTGCTCGTCTCACCAAGAATTAAATCTTAACAACTTAGCGCTGTGGTTAGGTATGTTTGGAAGTTTTTGTTCAGAATCATAGGTGAGCCACAACAGTTAAAGCTGTAAAACTCTAACTACTACATTGTTAGGCTGCCTATTGAGGTTCAGTGGTTTTACTGCAGAGAGGATTTATTTGTTTTTATAGACAGAAACTCAACAATCCCCTCCACGCAAGCATTTGTCCGTGGTTTAATTTCCTGCCTCCATGATCTTAAAGCCAGAACAACCCCCTGCCACTGCTGTAGCGTGCTCTGTCTCCTCCGATTATTTCGCCGGCGGATCTTGTCCGTTCAGCCCTGTGGCTCCAAGCGATCTTTTATTCTGCTCCCAACAAGGAAACTTTTACTTATTTATTCCCATTTTTTAAATTTATTTTTCCTAGTTTGCCTTGTTGACAGGTTATCTCCTCACATATTTCACGCTCAAACGGAGTCGCTGGCTGCGGAGTGACTCAGCGTTCCCAGAGGATTCAGACTTGCCTTGCAGCAGTTTTCTCCTCCAAGAAATGTTTGCCAACAAGTTGGGAGACTGGCTGTGCTGAAATCTGAGCGATTCAGACCGTATTAGAGAGAAATGTTCTACAAACTTTATCAAGTAGGAAGAAGTAAATGAGCTTGATTGGGTTTTGGAGGCTGGGATCCAAATAGGTCTGGAGTCAGGCTGTTGGTTCAGTTTCAGAGCTTTGAGGATGTTTCAGACTCCTTTAACTTGTTCATGTTAAGTTTCTGATAGTTGAACTCATAGAAGTTGATAATATTAAAAGCTTTTTACAGTTCTGTATGTATATTCTCTGAATCCACTCTAGAGATGAACTGATTCGTCAGCCTGCTGATATTTTTAGCCGATATATTCGCTTTTTCTTTTGTTTTGTTTTTTTTCTTTCAGTGGTTCCTAAAGCGGTGGGATAGCTGCACTGTAATAGGAGAGGACTGGTAGAAATGTATTGAATTAATGACCCATTTTGAGAGTTTATTTAATTATTTATTGATAATGATGTTGAAAACTTTTACTCTGTAGAATAAACGCCTAAACCAAAAGAAACTGCACTCTTAAAACCCCATTTACACTACCCTCTGAGATCCGATCCATGACGAGCCTATTTGTGGGTCGTGGAGTAAAAAATGTGGAGGTATGTCTGTCAGCCTCACAGGCTCCAAACGAAGGTCATGAGAGAAAAGAATGAGTTACACAGCTTCCTTCATGGCATGAAGGGGAGGACGGCTGTTTTGAGAAGATCCATCTGGCCAGTGAAAGATATATTAACCTAACAAATCTTCAAGTGTGAGAAAGTTCTTTAAGCAGGCGGTGGGTTGGTTTCCTTGGGGGGACTTTGTATTGGGATTTTTGTAAGGTATAAATGTATGTACTAAGTGTAGGGTAAATCCAAGAGTTTCAATTAAATCCGTATTAAGTTGGAGCTTTGTGGCTGAGGCGTGTTCCAGGATCCACAAAAAAAAAAACAATAATCTCCACTGACGTCACGTTATGCCTTTTATATTTTAAAACAAAGGCGATAACAAAAAACGAACGTATACAAAATATACCTCCTAAACTTTCACAAAACTAAATCTGAGGTTCCACAGAGTAACAATAGGAGCATGTCCCAAGCAAAACACGGTCAGAAAACCGTGAGGCACCAACCTTCCTCCTCCTGTGTCTGTTTACAACGGTTACCTCACCGGGCACCTGGCGCAGTAAAATGACGTCATCAAAAGGCACACTAAGCAGCGTCCTGTAAATATTTTAAATTAAAATTTTTTAACTTGTACATATTTTTAAATCAAATTATTATGTCACTCATTAATGTAAATGAAATATCAAATTCTCATAATACAAATAATTTCAAACTATACATAAAATAGGCATATGGCGCCTACATTAAGGTTGCCTCAGTCAGAGCTCTATCTCTGTCTAAGGACGTTCAATAAATTTGAACATTATTTCTTGCAAGAAATGTCTCTGTCTCAGCTCCCTGCCTCCACAACAGGAAAGGTAAAGTTTGACTACGCAAAGTAACACATCCAACCTGCTCCACCTACAGCACAGCCACACTGTTCAGTTTAAAGATGTGCAAAAGGCTCCATTACCTTAGGGCGAAAATGTTTGCAAGAGAGGAAATACTTTTCTCCTGTTGAATGAGAAATTGTTGAATGCCTAAACCTAAATGGGTAAAAGACTTTAATATCTAATTGAAAGTAATATCTAATGTGATTTATTGAATAAATAAATGGATCAGTTTAATTTCCTGTACATGCCTTTATTTCTGATAGAGGAGCCAGAGCGTTATTGTTATGAAGGTCATGTCACCTAGCACTAACTATAAACCCAATAAGTTAAAGTCTGTGTTAATGTCTATTTGTCACCAGCTGGTCTTACCTTCATGTCCCCCTGCAGGAGCCCCTCAGAGTCGAACAACGGAGAGCGCAGAACACGTGGAGGCGATCGGTGCTGAGGAGAAAAACAACGGCGTCAAGAAACGGTCCAAGGAGGCCAGTGTTTCAGGGAAGGAAGAGCTTTCCTTACCTTCTCAGGAAGGAGCTGCTAGCGAAAGGACAGGTGGTGGGGGGGCGGCGGCTGAGGCGGAGGAGGCGGAGTCAGAGGCCGGTCAGACTGCTTTAGAGTCTGGGCTGAAATCAGAGAACACTCAGGGGGAGGAGAAAAAGGATGCTAAAGATGCTGATGGAAACAGGAAAGAGGAGGCAGAGGGAGGCATGAACTCATCCTCACCGAGTCACGAGTCCAATAACCTAGACTTTGAACTCTCTAGTGACAGCAACAGTGACTCGGAAACAGAAAAGCCGTCCTCACCGGGCGACGCGAGTCAGAGCAGGACTGGCACCACAGGGGATTCTAAACAGGAAGGAGATTCACAGCAGGACGCAGACGCTAAAGGTTCCAACAGCTCGGAGTCGGCACTTCCAGACCCCGAGCTGGAAAACGGCGAGAGGAGAGAGCCGGAAACCGAGTCCCAGAACAGCGAACAGTCCGGAGTCACGGTGGGAGAGGAGCTACTTGACCAGAGCATGGAAGATGAGGACGAAGAGGAAGCCGACAACGACCATGACGACCACCTCATCTACCTGGAGGAGGTCCTGGAACGGATCCACGCGGAGTACTTCGCCCGCTACGAGACCTACCTGAGGAAGGAGACGTCGGAAATGCCGGACATCCGCAGGATTGTCCCGGAGCTGAAGAGCAAGACGCTGGAGGGCTCCATGGTGGTTTTCAGCGGGCTGTACCCCACCAACTACCCCATGGAGAGGACCAGGGAGTACTACCACGCTAAAGCCCTGGGGGCCAGAATCGGCAAGAGTCTGATTCTCAACTCCAAGGACCCCAACCGGACCACACATCTGGTGGCAGCGAGGGCAGGTATGCAGAAACGGGTTACAGATAAAGTCCAAATTAGGGCTGCAACTAACGATTATTTTAAAAATCGATGAATCGGACGATTATTTTTTCGATTAATCGATGAATCGGACAAAAAATATTTTTTATATTAACCTCTTTATTCCAAAATAAACATTTTAGACAGAACAAACAAGCACACAAGTACAGGTTGCTCATTAACTGTACTGGTGCAATATGAAAAATAAATGTTTGTGTTAAAACTACGCAAACTTACATGAGAAATGTAGCTGTACATCCACTAAATATAGGCTACTTTGTTTCATAAAGTGCAAACAAAGACATTTTTGTTTTTTAAAGCCCCTAAGGGGCTCAAACAATAGGCCCCCCCATTTCAACAAATGAGTTTTTTTAGACTAGAAGAGTTCTGCCTTTTAAGACAGGAAAGTACAGGTGCTGGTCATAAAATTAGAATATCATGAAAAAGTAGATTGATTTCAGTAATTCCATTTAAAAAGTGAAACTTGTATATTATATTCATACATTACATACAAACTCATATATTTCAGATGTTTATTTTGTTTAATTTTGATGATTACAAATGACAACAAATGAAAATCTCAAATTCATCATATCAGAAAATTAGAATATTACTGAAGACCAATAAAAACAAAGGATTTATAGAAATGTTGGCCAACTGAAAAGTATGAACATGAAAAGTATGAGCATGTACAGCACTCAGTATTTAGTTGGGCCTCCTTTGGCCTGTATTACTGCAGCAATGCGGCGTGGCATGGAGTCGATCAGTCTGTGGCACTGCTCAGGTGTTATGATAGCCCAGGTTGCTCTAATAGTGGCTTTTAGCTCTTCTGAATTGTTGGGTCTGGTGTATTGCATCTTCTTCTTCACAATACCCCATAGATTTTCTATGGGGTTAAGGTCAGGAGAGTTTGCTGGCCAATTAAGAACAGGGATACCTTGGTCCTTCAACCAGGTACTGGTAGCTTTGGCACTGTGTGCAGGTGCCAAGTCCTGTTGGAAAATGAAATCTGCATCTCCAAAAAGTTGGTCAGCTGCAGGAAGCATGAAGTGCTCTAAAACTTCCTGGTATGTGGCTGCGTTGACCCTGGACCTCAGAAAACACAATGGACCAACACCAGCAGATGACATGGCACCCCAAACCATCACTGACTGTGGAAACTTTACACTGGACTTCAAGCAACGTGGATGAAGTGCCTCTCTTCTTTTCCTCCAGACTCTGGGACCTTGATTTCCAAAGGAAATGCAAAATTTACTTTCATCAGAGAACATGACTTTGGACCACTCACCAGCAGTCCAGTCCTGTTTCTCTTTAGCCCAGGCAAGACGCTTCTGACGCTGTCTGTGGTTCAAGAGTGGCTTGACACAAGGAATGCGACAGCAGAAACCCATGTCTTTCATACGTCTGTGTGTGGTGGTTCTTGAAGCACTCACTCCAGCTGCAGTCCACTCTTTGTGAATCTCCCCCACATTTTTGAATGGGTTTTGTTTCACAATCCTCTCCAGGGTGCGGTTATCTCTCTTGCTTGTACACTTTTTTCGACCACAGCTTTTCCTTCCCTTCGCCTCTCTATTAATGTGCTTGGACACTGAGCTCTGTGAACAGCCAGCCTCTTTAGCGATGACCTTTTGTGTCTTGCCCTCCTTGTGCAAGGTGTCGATGGTCGTCTTTTGGACAACTGTCAAGTCAGCAGTCTTCCCCATGATTGTGTAGCCTATAGAACTAGACTGAAAGACCATTTAAAGGCTTTTGCAGGTGGTTTGAGTTAATTAGCTGATTAGAGTGTGGCACCAGGGGCCATCAATTTTGAACCTTTTTACAATATTCTAATTTTCTGATATGATGAATTTGAGATTTTCATTTGTTGTCATTTGTAATCATCAAAATTAAACAAAATAAACATCTGAAATATATGAGTTTGTATGTAATGTATGAATATAATATACAAGTTTCACTTTTTAAATGGAATTACTGAAATCAATCTACTTTTTCATGATATTCTAATTTTATGACCAGCACCTGTATAGCAGTTAAAGTTGCTACTAAAGAAAATACTGAACCATAGAGATAAAAATAGCCCTGTGATTCAAATTATAAATTGTATTTGGAATAAAAATGAGAGAACTAGGGGTGCTAAAAAACACATCCTCCAAAGACAGATATTTACATGGGAATGTGACATATAATTAATTGACATATTACTGATCTTGCTGGATTTTATTCTGCTTTACTTCCATAAATTGCAGGATCTTCTTTACTTTATCTTTGCCAGGAGATTTAAACTTTAAAAGCCTTGCCCTCATAATTTGCAAGTTAATTTATTTATAAAGTAAATATAAACGCTGCTTAAGCTAATTCAAATGAAATTAAAAGTAAATAAGTACCCAACCTTATCACTGTCTGTAACCTACTAACACGGTAAGGAAAGCATCAGATGAGCTACCTGAGAAACTAACGTTACGTTTCCCCACTTTAAAACGAAACAAACATGGTTACTCATCCTTCTGATCAGCTCTCTTCACTGCCATCGAAGGCTCCAACGTGTTTTCTTTTCAGGTGCTGCGTCATAACAGTGGTGCTTCCGTGCCATGTTCATTTGTTTTTACAAAAGTTGCATGTTACGACTTTTTCACTTTACAAAGCGCAGGCTGTTTTAATTATTGTGATCAATTTGCGCCGTCAATCCCGGCGCATGCGCGCTCCATTTGCAGTCTGGACGCTGAGGGTAAACATCCTGCGGCTCTGACTGCAGCACTGAGAGGGACTCCTGTGGGAGAGGGAGAACGCGGTTGGGGTGGGGGAGGCGCCCCACGGCAGAGTAGGAACGATACATGCTTTCATGTAAGAGTCTCCAAAAGCCGCCAGTGACACCGAAAAAAGTCGCCAGATTTGTCGCTTTTTTGAAGAAAAGTCGCTGAGTTGGCAACACTGCACCTGCAGCGCTGACTCGCTCCGCCATATTGTTTTTCTTCCCCGTTTCAGTCAAGTGGATGTGATGACGGCGGCGGCGGATGACGCATTAATCGCGCGACACAACTAATCGATGATTAAATTCGTTGCCAACGCTTTTAAAAATCGATTTTATCGATTCGTTGTTGCAGCCCTAGTCCAAATATTTGATTTCTGTGAATGAATCAGGTGGTTTATCCACCACCTTCCAGAGAACAATTTACAGAAAACAACCCAGATTTTCTGTGATTGAATATGATTTAAATGACAGGAAAAAAGGTCAAAGCGGTAGCTACTTCAATGTTTAATTAAAAGTTTAAAAAAAAATAGATGCCACCGAAAAATCTGTTCGTTAGACATACAGAGGTTTTTACGCAAAAATGGCAACAGATTATAAGTTTATATAAGTTAGTATCATAATGCAGGAAGCTTGAGAGAGTTTGAACAGTTTGTTCTTGTTTACTAGTTAAAAAATCTTGGCTTCTCAGAGGACCATGACTCCCAGTTACAGGTTAAAATGAACACGTTCTCTTATGGTGAAGACAGAATCAGACTGCAGAGCCTCTAGATATCTTGAAATGTTCTTTCTGGCATCATTATATTAGTAAAGAGGTTCATAAATCTTTTTAAACAGAGCTCAGAGAGAAGCAGGTGGGTCTAGATCTGGACCGCTGTGCATTTTTTACGTAGCGTTCGGGTGTAGTAACTGTAGGTCCATCCGCCCCCACCTTTAGAGTGTCCCCATCAACTTTCATCACCAAGTTACACCCTTTCTTGATAGACTTAAGGTTTTAGTTTAAAAGTAATTTGTTTAGTGTGAATACATTTGATCATTAGTGCTTTTAATTTAGTTTTTAATTATATCTAAACCTGATGTTTTTAGTTTATAACCCTGCTCCCGGACTGGTTCTGAAAACGCGGCGTACTCTCAGGACGAAGCGCTGTGTAACGGCAACAGTAACTGTGTTGTTAAACACGTAGGCCGTTTCTCAGTTGATGAGAACGCGTTCTTGTCAAGTCAGTTCTTGGCGAGAACGCAGGTAGATCGGACTTGACGAGAACGCGAGCACGCAAGCACGTATGTGTATTGGAGCAGAAGCGTACTCGTGACGTCCTCACAGGCAACGTTGTTTAGCATTTCTTTAACAGTCAAACCTATTTATTCCCTACACAAAACATTTTGAAAACAATATTTTTAATTTCTAAAGCTTAAAAAACATTAAAAAAATTACCGAACCGCAAAAAACCGCCATCAGAACGAGCGGTAGTTCACACATAACTAGACTGAGAGAAGTGCACTACAGACGGGGTAACATTAGCCCTGGCTGCGGTTACCCTCGGAGGTCTGCTGGTCACTCTGGTCCGCTCAACGTCGGACTTTTTTTTTTAATTTCGCACTAACTCTGTAAACAGGCCACACAGGGAGTCTTAAATGTATAATGTTATCGCCTCAAACGATTTCAAAACGTACTTTTGAAGAACAACAGCAGCAGAAAAGGGAATTTTTAACTTAACACTGTGAGCGCTGTCTCAAATCAAGCTGCGGCCGCGGGGCATTCTGGGGAAGCGGTCAGTCTGAAGAACGCACAAGTCTGCTCTGATGCATGCTCGATAAAGAGGGCGGGGCGAGAACAACATCCGGGGATTTGATGCGTTCTCGATCTGGCGTTCTTGAGAATTGGAACGATACTCGGGCTGAGGCTGATGACGTATCACGAGTACACGAGCACACGAGAACGCTCAAGAACGCATATTGAGAAACACCCATTAACTTGCTTTTTGCACAGCGTTAGAAGACCTCCACGACATAACCTCTGGTTCTAAAGCACCTGCTATTGTTTAAGTGTTCATATCCAGGGTTTCTTGTTGGCGAGTGTGGGGTGACTAGTGAAAGTTTTGCCTCGTTTGCATTTGTTGTGAACGCACCTTTAGTTTCCTCTGAAGAACTGAGATAATTAAAGCTCTGTTGGTTTTGGTTCTCACCATCTAATCGACAATTCTGGCAGGAACGGAGAAGGTACGGCAAGCGCAAGGTTGCAAGCACCTCCATGTGGTCAACCCCGACTGGCTATGGAGCTGCCTGGAGCGCTGGGAGCGGGTGGACGAGCAGCTGTACCCTTTAAAGGAGGACTTCTCCAGGACGCCACGGTATCAGAACCATGTTCCTGCGGCCTAAAGGAGATGTGTTAAAAGCTAAAATGGGTGGATTAAAATATGCAGTCATTTTCTTATTTCCTCTCCTGTAGGAGCAGCAGTCCGGCCGCTTTCCTCGACGATCAGGGCTCACTGCAAGCGGTTTTCCAGCCTGCTCCCGTCCATCCCAGGCCTCGAGGGGCGCCTCCAGAGGTCAGAACGTACGACTCTGTGACGGGAAAGCTCATCCGCAGGGACCCTCAGACAGGACGTCCCTCAACCTACCCGCAGCCGCCAGGCCCCCAGTCAGGCCTCAGGTACTGCTCTCAATCACTGGCAGGATTATATAAGCTGCTACTAAACATCTGGGAGCCTTTTCTGGGTAAATAAACTGGGTAAAACCGGTTCTTTTCTTGCTTTGATTGTTTAAGAGAGGGAAAGAAAATTATGCTTTTTTAGATTCTTTTGCAGATTTTAGCCCATAAAGCCCAGAAAAAAATGGCTTTTACCATTAAACCACTTAACAGAATCATCGTATAGAAAAGTTTAAACCTGCTGGAGAATCCTGAGTGTGAGATTGGCCTGTTTATTTATTTTAGGCGTGTTCCTTAAACCAGAAAAGCTCATAAAACACAATTTGGCTCCTAATTCTGTGTTAAAGTCAAACCTGTAGCATAAATATTTTCTGTATGGGAAAAAAAATCTAAATGTTAGAGATCAGAGAAAACTATGGATAAAAAAAGTTATCCAGTCACAGATTCCTGTCAGACTCTCCTATGATTGTTTAACGCTGTGAAGTTTCCAAGCTGATTCCAATGGCGACTCTTTGAACTGATGGCGTTTTATATGTATAATTAATCATACAAAGTGGAAAATTGTCCTGTTTTATTTTAGGATTAGAGGCACAATTAGGTTTCCAGTGAGCTGCGTTAAAACGAACAGAATCATCAAAGAGGATGGGTTCAGTTAAACACAGCCTGAAGGCAGCAGATATGTTTCTGTAATGCTTATATTTGGCCTCCCTGCCTCTGCTCTTTCCTTCCACCTTAACCTGCCTGCTTTGTTGCTTTGGATGCTGAAAGCTATCTGTGGCCATTTTGAGTTCTGCTCCCCGGCGTCGCCCCGATTCATCCCTCTGACACAGAGAGAGAGAGCGGTTCAGGAAAACAACAGGATAAGACACAAAAAATACTGCTTCTAACTTCAAACATGCAGTATTAGGTGTTTATTTCAGTCACTGAATTTTATCAACATATTAAATAAAAATGTATCTTTTCAGGCTTTAACCAAAATGACGGATGGAGGATTTCATTAAATTGAAATGTTTTTTTCCAGGGATCCCTCTTACGACGGAGTGTTAGGGCCAGAAGATTTATTTATTTTTTATTTTTTTATACTTTATCTTTATTGAATGTGTTTCATTTATCAATCACATACAGAACACTGAACGGAATAAATGTCGACAAGAAGAATTACTTACATTCTGACAAAGATGAACAGATACAGGATGAAAACGGCATACAAATTTACATTTCAATCTTTGGATTTTTGAGCAGCTTTTGAAGTGACAGTACAAGTGACCTGATTCAGTTATTGTTTTCTAGAAATCTAGTCCATTTGCTCCATCTCTTTTTATAAAGATCCGATTGCAGTCTCAGCATAAATGTTGACTTTTCCATTTTGTGGGTTTTTTCATCCACCAGTTCCAGCCAGTTCATTATCGTTGGTGGTTCAGCTTGAAGCCATTTCCGAGTGATGAGTTTCTTGGCTGTAGCACTGAAGATTTTTAGTAAATATTTGTCACTCATATTCAAACCCTCAGGAACAGCTCCGAGCAAGATTTATTTATTTTGAGAATAAAGTTGTAACATTACGAGAATAAAGTCATCCTACCAAAAAACTGTTTCAGAAAGAAAGCTTTGAGCTCCATTCAGCTCTAACAATCAGCAACCTGAGTCCACTTTGACATCCTGCCCAATTTGATGCTGCTGCTAAAAGATTTCCTTATTTGTCAAACCATAGCCAAGTATAACTTCACATGATGCTCCACATTCCTCATTTTAGGGAAGGAAGTGCTCCTTGTAAAAGTTGTCATAAAATACAAGTTGTTTCTCGTAATTTTAGGACATTATTCAAATCTTTGAAACTTTTTGATTTTGAAAAAATACATATAAGGTCCTGGAAAGTTTTAGAATGAAGTAAAAAATGAATTGAATTTGAAAAAATACGTTAAGAGGCCCGTGAAAGTTTTTGATAAACAGATAACAGAAATCCATCCTTAAAAGTGCTGGGATTTTGGGGAGGAAGCCACATCTGCAGTGAATGAAGATGCCGGCGTCCGTTCAGCTCTTCGTTGTGATGTCTTCTGTTTGTACTCGACGTTCACCAATACATGGACGCAGCTACAGCTATGTGCAACGACAGCTGTACGACAAACCCTGCGGTTTCGTAGTACAGTGTGAGTTCACTAACCTGACTCCGTCAGATGGATTTGCTCCGTATATCCATCTGGAAACCTTCCGTTGAAGTAATTTTGGGAAGGGGCGAAAATACTGGTTAGCTGATTGGCCTATGTTGGTGATAGACGGGCCAAATAAACCAATCAGATCAACGAAGCATATGACGTAATAACAGAGCGACGACGAAAACACAACCACAAGCCAGGCACAAGCCAATTGATAGATCAAACTCTTGCCGAAACCAGTCCGGAGAAGAGCAAAAACATCTTTTCCTCTGAGAAAAGCCTCCAGAGCAGTGTTTTGCTCTTCTTTCAGTGAAGAAATACTCTGTAATTCCGATAAAACTTGCTCGATAGCCACGCTAACGCTAGTTTCATCGGCTGAAGCCGCCATGTTCTTTAGACTGAACTTTCGCGCTTCTCGTTGCGTCACACCTCAACCCGCCTCAAAGCCAACGCTGATTGGACGTTCGTTTGGTGAACGGCTCCAAAGTTTCTTTAACGGAGAGTCTCCAGACTGATCTGTGAGTGAAACCTTGAAAGCTCGCGAGATCAGGATGGTCTCATGAGGCTATGAGTTCACAGCTCACGATGTTTATTCTCACTCTGTACGACCAATCAGACTTTGATTTTCTCCCAACCTTACGATACCTGATCGGGAGGTGGTCATGAGAGGCTAATCGCCCCTTTACCACACCAGGCACGGCCAGGCTGAAAGGAGGCCTGATTGAAAAATTCTCGCGCGACCGGAAAGTCGGCCCGAAAAGGGAAAAAAAACCTTATAGTTTATGCGTGTCTTAATGGGAGAAATTAAGAATAGGAAGTTTTCCTCTGTTCAGGAAAGCTTTGGTCCTAATTAGGTCTGAATTAATTAATAACTCCAGTTAAAGAACTTCTGGCTTTTGCTCTCATTTTTTCTTTTCTTTTTTTATTTTCTCTCACAGTTGTTTTTACTGAGATGACCTCACAGATTCAGGGTGCTGTCATCAGTCTGCTCATTGGTTCAGATCGTTTTTTAAATCTATTCAGGACTGGTTAACTTCAACAATCTTTCTTGTAAAACATTTTATTCACCTCTAGATGGCAGTAAGCATTTGAAGCAAATTCCAATATAGTTAATAAACAAACCACTGGACTTTGTTTCCAGTTAAGAAGACGTTTTGCTTCCCATCCAGGAAGGTTGCCAGGGGTGCTGGCATCTATCTCCAGCTGTCAATGGTCTATAAGCGGGGTACACGCTGACAGGACGCCAGTCCATCGCAGGGCAACACAGAGACAAACAGGACAAACAACCATTCGCACCTAAGGAGAATTTAGAGAAGCCAATTAACCTAGTAGTCATGTTTTTGGACTGTGGGAGGAAGCCAGAGTACCCAGAGAGAACCCACGCATGCTCAGGGAGAACATGCAAACTCTATGCAGTAAGACTCTGGGTCGGGAATCAAATCGAAAACTTCTTTCTGCAAGACAGCAGTGCTACCTACTGCGTCACTGAGCAGCCACCTTTTACCATTAAGTGTTTCAGCAGTAGCAGTAGATACATGCTGCCATGTGGTCTTTGAATTTGAACAAATTGGCCCTGATAAGAGGTGATTGTTGCTAACCAAAGTTTGAGAACCTTGGTTGCTGAAAATCCAAGTTTCAGCCCAAAAATGGGCTAAAATAGGCGACAAATTCTGGGAAAGGAGGCAGTTTTGTTGTGGAAAATGTGCAGAAAGCTGTTCAGTGGTTGACCTAAGCAGGTAACATTTAGATGGCATTTGTCTGTGTGTTCCTGTTGCCTCAGGGGAACCGCGCAGAGTCGGCAGAACGAGGCGTCAGGATCCGGCCGAGACGATGAGCAGCCGGGACCCTCCCGCAGGAAAAGGCAGCCGAGCATGTCGGAAAGCATGCCTCTGTACACGCTCTGCAAGGAGGACCTGGACAGCATGGACAAGGAGGTGAGGACTGGGTAGGGGGGCTTTAAACCATACCTGGAGGAGGAGACTGAATGTGTTTGTGAGGTTTTCCACTAATACTTGTGCACAAACAATATAAAAGAGTGACTCAGCAGTTTTCTGATGATGCTTTAACGTTTTCATCAGCTGCTGGGAGCTACATCCACCTGTTCCCTTCATTAAATTGGCCTTTTTTCTGCTTAATTGACCAAATCTGCTTTTATAATAGACATTTAATCCTTAACTTGAACTATTGAGCAGAATAAATCCAAACAAACTCTAAAAAGGATTAAACTCCATCAGTTCTGGCTTCACTTTGAGACATAAAGCAGGATCAGACATCAGCAATGATCCAAATCCAAGGAGAGTTATTAAAACGTGTCCCAGTGGCTGGGCATTATGGACCAAATGTCATATCTCTGTTGTTAAGCTGATATAAACTGTGATATATTTATCTCTTTGTTTTTCTGTTAATAAAGTCTATAAAGGTAATTCTAAATCAAGCTGTCCCAAATGTCACATACTTGCAATTTTCAACAAATGATTTTAGATAAACAGGAAAAGATGGTTAAAAAATAAGTTGGCAGCATTTTTAAATGTTGATACATCACCCAGACCTACCATTTTCCTATAGTTTAATGGTTTAATATCGTTCTACATCCAGCAAATATCACATGATATGTATTTTTTGTTTAAAATCTGCCAAAGGAAAACAGTTTTTTTATTTATAAAGACCAACAGTTTATTTTATAAAATAAGGAAAGACACGAAATGTTTCATAAAGAATTCATTTTTTTTCCCAGAAGGATATTATGTGATGTAAAAAAAAAAAAAAAAAGAAAATACACAAAGGAAATATAGTACATTCGGATCATTAGTTAGTTCTTTTACATTTTTTCCCATTCTAGAGGGTCCAAAGACGCGCTTACTTCTCCGGAGGTCCAGATGGCAGATAAGGAGGGAACTTTGTTCCGTTATTTTTGCAAGCAAAGAATAGGAAGTGGGGAAAAAATAATAAAAATACAATCCAGATATTTAAATTAAAAGCTTCTTAATAAACGGATGGACGTTAGTGTTTATCTTGGGCCTTAAGAGAAGAGAATGTGATCTGTGAAAAGCAATTAGAAAAGACTGAAATAAGTGAAACTCTCAAACTAAAACATTTACACTTGAAAAATTAAATTGATAAGAAAAAATCTGTAAAAACAAAAAAGTAAAAAGAAAGTAAAATAGAAACATCCTTCCGTTATCGTAGCCGCTTATTCCCTAACGGGGGACTGGAGCTCCAGCTGTCAATGGGCGAGAGGCGGGGTACACCCTGAACAGTCCACCAGTCAATAGCAAGGCCACACAAAGACAAACAACCACTCACACTCACTCCAGCAGTAGTTTGGAGAGTCCAATCAGCCTAACATGCAGGTTTTTGGACTGTGGGAGGAAGCCGGAGAAAACCCACGCAGAAACGGGGAGAACATGCAAATTCTACTAAGAAAGATCCTGGTTCCCCCGGGACCCGAACCAAGAACCATCTTGCATTGAGGCAATCATGCAAACCATCACACCTACTGTGCCATCAGAGAAACGTATAGAAAAATATGTTGACAAAATAAAATCTAAAGAAAATAGAAAATTTGATCAATAAACCTTATTTTTGATTAACAAAAGTTTTCAAATTTTCTTTTCTGGATTGCATTTTTACTAGTTTCCATTTATAAATCCTGTTCTTTGCTTGCAACAATAATGAAACAAAATCCCCTCCATATGTTCTAGATAAAGTGAAGTGTTTTGTATTTTTTTGACACGTGGATTGAGGTTTTGCTTTTTTCATGATAATGTTTCTTAACCTCAGGAACATACCAGCACGAGAACATCATGTTTTCTTTCCTCAACTGATTCATTATAACTTCCACACATTTCTTTTTCCCCAAAAGCCTCTTCTGCCTTGACTTTTCTTGGTTATTTCTATCAATAAATCATGCAGAGGAGTAAAACGCATCCAACCTCTGATCTGAGGTTTTATTCATTGAGAATATCAGATTAAATATACATATGTTGTAAATCTTTTCACCCTGTGTCTCCTTAAAATAGGAATCTTTGTACTCGATGTCCTCTTGCCTCTGGATAGGATCAGAAAATGGGACCCGATGCTTTCACGTCACACAGTCATAATGAACAGAAAATTCTGCCTATAGGATATTTCTTTAGTTCGCTTGATTTAGATGATCTAAAGTTTTCAGTTGTTAGAAAAGATTTCAGACAATCAAAAAAACTTCTTGACAGAAATGAGTAGTTTATTTAAAGTTACTGGTTTTGACTGATAAGAGACGGCCAGGAATTTCCGAATTCCCCATCTTTTTTTCAGTCAGTAAATGCATCATGGCTATCAGGATTTGCTAACCAGAAATCTCAAAGTCGAGGTAATATGAGGCTAGAATAGGCATAAAGATTTGAGAGGAACTAAATGGTGGTTTCTTTGGGAGCAGTTTGGTTTTTTATCTGGTTGATGCTGCTGCAACAGGCAGTGAGTACGGTGGCTGAGAGGTCCAAACGTGAGAATGATGCAATTGCATTAAACATGCAAACAGATTAGCAAATCATACAATAAAGCGATGCAAAAGAAAAGGTTGTAATGGCAGAAAATAGAGGCAAATCCTACAACCCATGAAATGAATAGGAAGCAAAAGTTACGCAATCCCAGAAATTGTGAACAAACAAGAGGAGATGCTGCACATACTTAACAGTGGTGAGTAAATCCAGGTATACGCTGTGCGATTATTATTTTTAATCGTTGCAAGCGGCTACAGCTCACGATGTACAATGAAACCACAGGGTTTTGTCGTACTGGGAGTTCAGAGCTCACGATGCATGTTCTCACATTGTGAGACCCGACGCTCTGATGCGATCTACCTGCTCACACTGTACGTCTAAAAACCACGTAGGACTCGACTCCGCAGTGAGATGGCAATACTCGGACTCGTCTATTCGGACTCCAAAGAGTAGAAGAGGAATATGAAGCTCACTAGAGTAAATGCTCTGCCTTGGCAATTTGTGCAATTTTGTGCTGAAAGCCCTAAAAAGAAAAGGCGACGACGTATTTGGACAAAGACATGGCTGAGCAAATGTGGCTACTACGGTCTGTCAATTTTACAGAAAGAACTCCGTTTCACTCGCACCCCCGCCATGATTCTGTGTTTTCATCTGAGAGGACGTGGTTAGCAAGATGATTCAGACAAACTGGCCACAACCAGACTTGCTTGCGAACCTTCCGCCACAACAGTCCCGCCCTCTTGAGAAACGACCAATCAAATTCACTTTATTCACTCGTGTAAAGTCGTGCACCACTCTGGAGAATTCGGAAATGCAGTGGTTGGAACAGCCGCTTCCCTACGACTTTAATCTCTGCCCAAAGCAAGAACGGTAGAAATAAAGCTGTTCATTTTAAGGTTTAAAAATGAAATCTGATTCTGTTTAGATCCAGGTTTGCAGGTCAAACTCTGACTCAAGTGGAGTTTGGATATTCGCCACCAACCTCTTAGATCACTCAGAACTTTCAAACTTAATGGTTTTCGTCCAGTCCTCGTAGCAACAGGCTGAAGCTTTTTATATTTCTCTTATTTCTCTCCGGTTTCCATCCTTCCATACCATGATCTCCTGATTTCTGCCTGTTATATTTGGGGCCTGGGGAGGTAGGTGAAGTGATTACTAATGACAGAGAGCTCAGCACCTCCTGCCTGGATAATGCTCCTTAATTGAGTCTGAATGCTGCTAATGCTTCAGCGGGGAGAGATATGACGGCAGACCCTTGAGATGTGCCAAGAACCTCTCAGCGAGTGAATATTGCACAGGAAAGGGCCCTTTGTGGTTTGTTCAAACGGAACATGTGACATGGCATGTTGTAGGAGGCTGAGGGTGACTCTTAACTTTTTCATGAACTGTGGGCTTCTGATGCGACGGCTCAGCTGGTGGCCTTTCAGCTACTTCTTAGTTTTTCTTCTACAACTTTTATTCAATAAGATTATCTGAAAGATTACTTTGAAAACCACAATAATGACTGGAATATTTGGCTAAATAAATACTGAAAAGGCGTCTGTCTTAAAATTACATTTAAGTCAGAAGAGTAGAAAGTTGTCTAGCATTAATGTTGAATTCGGCTGCTGTATTCCTATGTTCTACTGCACGGCTGATCAGTATGAAGTCCGTGCTGTAACCTTGTTTCTTGACGGGAGCTATTTCCGGGCTCCTTATACCAGGGATTAAAGTATAGCGATTGCCATGGGTAAAAGGAATCCCTTGAAAATAAATTGACGATAAATACATTTAAAAAAGACAATTGAAATCCCTCTTGCGTTTGTCAGCCAATGGTAGCACTCTGAAACTAACAGTATTAGCCAATCAGAAGAAGAAACGGGCGGGTCTTAGGAAAGCGTGTACCACCTCTCGTTTTTCGCTCAGTGCAGAAGTTATACTTATAGAGTCACCTTGCGCTGTTTAAAGGCTCCATTCAACGGAGAGACACGTTTAAAGCCAAAAAATAAATAAATGAAACTTTGTGTTTGGAGAGAAGGACGATAGAGAGAATGGAATTGCATGGAGTGGGCACAATGCAGTTCATGAACTCCGGGGAAGATTTCACAACCATAGATAAAGGATTCAAAAATAAATGACGCTGGGAATGGCTGGAGGAGAACGGGCGAGATGGTCAGCCATTTAGCAGCTGGAGCAGGAAGTTAGGTGAACCAGGCTGTTGCTTCTGGATGCTGCGCTCCAGGAACGCTTAGCAGCAAAATTGGATATCAAAAGAAATGTGGTACATGCAAATGGTAGATATAGATGCACTTTTCCATCTATGCATCTTCTGGCCGGTTTTGTTATTGGATTCTCAAAATTGAAATTTAGTCTTCAATCATTCATGCAATCTCTGATCCCATGCCCCCACACCCCCCTAGCATGGCTTGAAAATACACACATGTGCATATATGTATATATGTATTTAAGTATACATACATATATATACATACATACATATACACCTGTGTGTGTGTATATATATGTGTATATGTGTGTGTATATATGTATATGTTTCTTGCTTGTGTTGAAGGCCCGACATTTTTCATTGACGTGAGCAGAGCGGAGTGAAATCCACGCTCCGCTCTGCTCACATGCTCTGATGGAGACAAAGGTTTTTTCATCTTAAATGCGAAATGTTTATGTTTGTATAGTTTTAGCTTCCTTAGTACTCTGATTTGGTTATTCTTTCAACAAAGTAATGTTTTAGAGTCGTTTTATTACAGTTAGCAAACCAACTGGATTACCTGATTAGGAGGATCTGATTTTTTCAGCCTTAAAGTAAAATTTTTCCCCCTTCAATAAAAAAAAATAAAAAAATTGTGCTGGTCTAAAAATGTGAGCTGATAATGATGCCCAGACTTGACCCGCTATGAAATCTTATCATTCTCTCTTAAATTAGGTTTTTAGAAAGTAGAGAGCAGTCTTATATGTCTTTTCCTTTCACTTTAAATTAGAAAAAATGAAGTTTTCATCTATTAAGCGTTGTATTTTTGGTGGACGCCGTCAAAAATTTAATCGTGGATTTTAATTGAAGGCCAACCTTTTGCTAACGTAGCAGCGCATTAGTTTCAGATGAAGTTGGTTAATGAGGGGTTCGTTGGGTTCGGTCCTCAAAACCGTTTTAATGCTCACTGTGCAGAAGTGACATTTAAACCTCCTCAGAATTCAACTCAGCTGAATGTATCTTTAACATTTAAGATAAGAATATTACTTCACTGTTTCTTTCAATGCAACTGCTATTAAAAGAACATTTACCGGTATTAGTGTTACGGTTTGCACAAATCCCTCTTTTACATCGTTTGTATTTTTTTTTACCAGTACATATATTATCTCAGAAGAATACTTTATTCAGCACTGTTTTAAATGCCATGTTCCTTGCACTGCCTTGGCGAAAGGCCAGTCTTTGACATTCTTAAACATTGTAGATGTGCGGGGCCATGGGGACAGAACCACGCTTAATTGGCTGGAGCACGGCAGAGAACGTATGACTCAGGTAGACGGCCTCACATTTAAATGTCAGCAGTGGTTACATGATGCTCTTTCAATTTACCAGGAGCAACATGTGCAAAGGATCCTTTGCAGGGAAAAGCAGCAGAGTACCGGCTGTGTGACCTTTTCTGGAAACAACTGCTCCCTTGTCGGCCGTTTGATGACTTGGACCGAGTCTTTGTCCTTTTGTTAAAGCATTAGTCTCAATGTAATCTAGGTCTTTGTTTTATGAAACTCGTCTTAAAACAAATTCTGCTTGATTTCATATTTTGGTCTTTACTTTATAGTAAAGTCTTTATATGTAAATACTAACATGAAATCAGTTGTTTAAAGGCTGCGTCCGAACATCAGAATCTATATGCAAATTCCCCTCCGCCTGTGCAAATCTAGACAGAAAGATGTTTCTATAACTTCTATGGTTACAATTTTCAATCTTGTGGCCTAATAATTTTTTATTTATTGCAGAGAATAATAGCAGCAGGACGGGATGACATGAAATGGGTCAGATTGACATAGTTTTAATTATGCCAACAGTATTAACAGGATGCAACCAGTTTCTGGAACATTCTAATAAAAAAAAAGTGCATTAGCTATTTTTTATATATATAAAGATAAAGAACATGAGGAATTTGGTTTAGGGTGGTGCTCTGAGATCTATTGTAACCGGTTCTAACCTTTCTATTCTCCTGGAATTGTTCGATTTTTAATCATTTAAAATCCAAATTTTGGTGACCACCGAAGAAGAACCCGTACAAGTTTTTGCACAACAATCTGTTTTGACATTCGAAAGTATGGTTTAGAGCGGAGGTCACAGATTAACAGACTGCGATCCGGATCCGGACCCACCTGCTGGCTAATTCGGACCTAACCTGATTTAAAACCTTTATAAATTACCACATGTTGTGCGACGGCAGTGTCTAATTTCACTTGCACCGCTTCTCCTGTTTGTAACGTAAAGCCCTGCAGGGCATCCCGCAGCAGGCTGCATATGATAGAAATTAGCCAATGAGCTGCTGTCAGTCTGGGTTGCTGCTGCCGCTACTTTTAGACACAGCAGGCAAACCTGTGGCAAACTGGGTGATGGAAAAGAAGAAGAAGATGATGAGAAAAAGAGAGCAGAGAAAGTGTGGACTGCTGGAAGAACTGTGGTGAACTAGTGAAAGAAAAGTGAAATGGTGCTCAAAGGTGACCCTGCACATTTAGAGGATGTTTGGCTCAACCTGCTGCTGTGAAGCAGGATTCTCCACCATGAACAGAATCAGAAATAAGTATGGATCCAGGCTCAAAATGAGTAGCCTCGTGAGACCATCCTGATTTTTACGAGCTTTCAAGATTTCACTCGCTAATCAGTCTGGAGACTCTCCGTTGAAGAAAATTTGGAGCCGTTCACCAAACGGACGTCCAACGTTGGCTTTGAGGCGGGTTGAGGTGTGACGCAACGAGAAGCACGACAGTTCAGTCTAAAGAACATGGCGGCTTCAGCCGATGGAACTAGCATTAGCGTGGCTATCGAGCAAGTTTTATCCGGAGTATTTCTTCACCCGACTGGTTTCGGCAAGAGTTTGATCTATCAATTGGCTCCTCTTCATCGTCGCTCTTTTACGTCATATGCTTCGTTGATCTGATTGGTTTATTTGGCCCGTCTATCACCAACATAGGCCAATCAGCCAACCAGTATTTTCGCCCCTTCCCAAAATTACTCCAACGGAAGGTTTCCAGATGGATATGCGGAGCAAATCCATCTGGCGGAGTCAGGTCACAAAATGAGCACCTTGATATGTGCTTGAGAACGGCTTTATCGCAATAAAGAAAATCAACAACCAGTAAAGGTCTGGAGACATAATTTTTTAATCCGTTAATTTAAAGAGAATTTAAGAGAATTTATTTATATATATATATATATATATATATATATATATATATATATATATATATATATATATATATATATATATATATATAGCTTCTTGCCTGTGTTGAAAAAGTTCAGGCTCAGAATTTTTTTTTGGTTTAATCCCTGCAATATGTGTTAACTGCCTAAAATGAAGGTAAAAATAAATCTTGTGTTTAATTGATTCTGTTGTAAGAGGCTGCATTGCTCTACCCACTGGTTGTAGTGTTTTGTTTAGTTTTTTTCTCACAGACCTCTGAACAGGGACACTGAATTCTCCTCCGAGTTGTGAATAAAGCAGAGTTTCTGCATGTGTGAGGAACATGAACATGTGCCTGAATCAAGGAACCCGACTCTGGCAGACAGAAGCTGAGTGGGCGATGTCACGCGCTGCTTTGATAGTTAGACACAAGGTCAATCTGCTTTTACTCTCAAAGCTCCTGTCGTCCCACAGCTGTTTGCTAGACTCTTACACGTTCGTCGTACAGCAAAGCTTCCTCTCAGTTATCCACCTTCCTGATATTCTCCCTCAAACTGCTGTCGCTGGCTGGCTCTGGGTGCTTTGCCACCTGTTGGGTTGATGACTTGGTGACGGGATATAGCACTGTTTTCGATTTATATAAAGGCAGAGCTGATAAAATAAATGCAAAGTTTTTATTGCTGCAGAGGGATGTAGGATGTGTTTTGGAGCTGTGAATGCCTCATTAATTGGCAGGGGTCGCCTTAGATACGTAACAGATCCATGGTTACTCCTTTGAAACGGTGTGAATCTTCCCTGACTTCATTACAGTCGCCTCATCGCTCCTTTTGCATCTTCAGGTCATCAAAGTTCAAGTTGCAATACATATGAAGTATGTTTTATTTTTTAAGTGAGGTTTTTCAAGGCGCTTGGCAAAGGTATTCACACCCCTCGACACTTTTATGTCACAAAACTATCTCATTGCGATGATTAAGGTGGAGGAAGGAAATAAATCCATGGTTTTACCCCAAATTAAGTGGCACAAACGCAGCTTTACACTGAAAACCCGCGTAAAAATGTACGCTAACCAGTTATTTTTCTTGATAAGATTGCTGTTTGGATACCGTCTGTCTAATCAGATGGAGTTTGAGCTGCCATCATTGCTTTTGGAAGCTGACCTTCATTTAAAAGAAAACAAAATTCAAGCTTTGAAAATGCTTGTAGAACAATATTCCACCAGAAATTATGTAAATATAAAAAGCTAAATGCTTGTAGCCAGTGGCGTAACACTATAGTGAACCAGTTTATCGGTTGTAAGTAGGCGACACACCTAAGAACAAAAACTGATCAACGGAATTCACTCTGAGCTACGGAAGCCCAAAAAATACATTGATGGTTGGAAAAAATATCCAATCAAATTCAGTTAATCGATTTGATCAATTAATTTTTCAGCATTAATCATGAGTTGGAACATAAAACTTGTAACAGTCTCCATGTTGGTCCATTATTAAGAAAATGTATTTTTCTGTTAAGGCAGTCTGAGTTAACCTTTTGGGTAAAGTTTAAATTTTTTCATTTCTGTTGGTTAATTTACAACAACACACAAAAAAAAGAGGAAACAAGATTGAACAAAATTCTATAAACCAAGAAAAGAATAGGCTGAGGCTTATATTTCCCATAAATCCGCTGTTTTCTTCAAAAATCCCTTAATTAAAGGTATTGTGGAGGATTTTTTAAAAGATCCGCCCTCTCCACTTAAGAAAAAAAAAAGAGTGTGCAAGAGCCCATTTCTCCACGCGCACGCCCTGTTTAAACTGTTCTGTTCTCATAACTCATACAAGCTTACTGTGTCTATATACAGCGGGGACTATATATTGGACTTTATAGTGAACTCTGTTAACTGACCGTTCAGACAGATGATCACTGCTTTTTTTTTTTACTTTTTTTTTTTTTTTTTTTTACAACTTTTACAATCTTATGTCTCCACCAACATATATCGTCTGCATTGCAACTTCTCATCGAAAGGTGAGTCAGTAGATGTTCTAACAAATATAGTAATGAATACATGACAACAGATCGAAATCAAAAGAGGCGATCCCTTTTTTTTGCTTTGTTGGTCACGTAACTCCTCCTCCGCTGCGCGGTGCCTGTTCCATCTTTATATTATACCCCACAGCGTGCCGCTCTGACAGCAATTCCCATGGAGAGCTCTCCTAGCAAAGCATTCTGGGACATATCTGCGAGTTTTGAGGCCTTTATTTTCTTCTCATATACTTCGTAGTCTCTTTTTCTCTTACGACCCTCAGCCATTTTCAGAGAACCGCGGTGAGAAAGGTGAGCTTCAATGACTGTCTGAAACCGTAGCTCATCTCAGATATGCGGCTTTAAGTACGCTTGCGCAGAAAAAGATAGCTAACTGGACCAGCACGTAGGACGACCTAATGTAAACATATCACCAAAATGATTTACTATGGGCTTCCGGTTTGGACCACCATCACAATGGCCGCATAGTGAGAGCGCTCCTGGTTGAACCGGAGTAATTAGAGAAATTTCCCCCATATAACCCAAGTAAACATCTCAATATAATAACTTTAAAAGGGGGCAAGTCTGTACCACCACTTCGAGACATAAACGCCGACTAAAGTCGAGAAGGTGAGAGAGAAGAGACGCAGCAACAAATAGCCGCTAACGAGTGAAGCTAGCAAGCCTCGAGAAGCAGCGCCTAAAAATGACCGACACCGAGTTGATCTTGCAGGAACTAAAAGGGTTTCGCCAAGAAAATAAAGAACAATTAGAGACGATAAAAGAAGAAATTGCTAAGATAAACACAAGAATGGAGGAGGTGGAGGGGCGTATGGAGAAGGCAGAAGAAAGGATTCAAAATACGGAGGAGGTCATCACGGCTATGCTAAAGCTACACGCTAAGATGGAGGACAAACTGACGGATCTAGAGAGTAGATCCAGACGCGAAAATATAAGGATGTATGGGGTACCGGAGGGATCCGAGAAGGAATCGACCATGATCTCATTCGTCGAAACCCTGCTACGCCAAGGTCTTGAGTTAAATGAGGACACCCCTGAACTTCACATTGAAAGAGCTCATCGGTCAATGGGACCGCAGCCACCAGCCGACGCGCAACCGCGCTCCATCATTATTAAGTTCCTAAGCTTCAAAACTAAAGAGATGATACTCCGCAAGGCCTGGCAGAGGAAGGGGTTTGAATGGCACGAAAACCACATAAACCTGGACCATGACTATCCACCACTCATACTTAAAAGAAGAAGAGAATATACAGAGATCCGCAAAGTTTTGAAGGAAAACAACATCCACTTCCAGACCCTCTTCCCCGCGAAGCTGCACGTTCGATATGAAGAGGGAACCAAAACTTACGATACGGCAGAGGAGGCATCAGAGGACCTGCTGAGACGAGGCTTCACTGTGTCAATCATCAAACCTCCGGAGACGCTCATGGAGAGGGTGCAGCAACTGTCCTGGACGAGAGTGGAGAGACGAGCGGCGAGAGGCGCATTCAAAGCCGGCCGCGGTGCCGGCTACAAGGAGAAGCTGCGAGCCTTCAGGAGAACGTCTGCGGCTCCCTCCGGGACCTAGCGGATCCTCTCCAAACTAACGACGGCGGGATGAACTGTGAAACATCTTCAACCAGATCCGTAGCTAGTGGTGGAAACTAATTATAGAATAATCCGGTTTGATCGGGACTTTTTCTTTTTTTTTTTCTTTTTTCCCGACATGCGACTGTGGCAGGTAAGGGCCCCTCCCTCCGGTCGGAGGAGGGGGAGTTTTCCCTTCGAACCCCTTGTGGGGAATCAACAGGGTCAGGTTAATAGACCCCTACCTAGGAAGTTATATGGACACACACTGTTCAGTTTTATGTTTATTATGTTCATTGTTTGTTCCCTGCTGGTTCTAGCGGGGAGGGGGAAATGCACCAGATTTCTGAGTGAGATGGAGGGGAATTCACATAGATGCAAAATGGATCTTTAAAAGTAGCATCTTTTAATATAAATGGAGTACTCAATCCAGTTAAGAGGGAAAGAATCTTATCAAAATTAAAAAAAGATAAAATACAAATTGCTTTTTTGCAAGAGACGCACCTAAACGAATCAGAACATGTTAAACTAAATAAACGAGGATTTAAGCATGTTTACTTCTCCTCACATGGATCAGGGAGGCGAAGAGGAGTGGCGACCCTCATATCCAAAGCTGTAAATTACGAGCACATCTCAGAATATAACGACAATGAAGGAAGATTTGTATTGGTTATAGGAAAAATAGAAGGAATGGTGATAACTCTCCTTAACGTGTATATTCCACCTGGAAGTGACTGGTCCTTTTATAAAAAAATAGTCGATGTAATGACAACAAAAAGCAAGGGGATTCTGATATGTGGTGGAGATTTTAACATCAGACTAAATCCAAAAGTTGATTTATCAAATGGGAAACCCGATACAAAAAACATTAGCAGGAGATTAAATACCTGGATGAGTGAGCTGGGGCTCGTGGACGTTTGGAGAGAAAGAAACCCAAATAAACGAGATTATTCACACTACTCACACGCTCACAATGTCTACTCCCGCATAGATTACTTCTTTATGTTCAAGGGAGATCTTTTTAGGATAAACAGCTGTGAAATAGGACCTAACACTCTTTCAGATCATGGGCCTATATACATCTCAATCCAGCTGAATAACAGGAGAAGGTCCACTCTGTGGAGACTGAACTCTAACATTATGAACAAAACTGAAATCAAGGATAAACTAAAACGTGAAATTAACTTATATTTAGAAAAAAACGATAACGATGAAGTGACTCCTCCTATAGTCTGGGATGCTTTAAAAGCAGTGATTAGGGGTAAAATCATATCCATAACATCATATGAGAAAAGAATCAGAGAAAATAAACTGCAGGAGTTAAAAGAGGATCTGAAAAGACTACAGAGAGAACATGCAAAGTCTCCCAAAGGTGACAATACCAAACATAAAATTAAAAAACTAAAAAAAGAAATAGAAGAAATAAACACTCATGAAATCCAAAAAAAGCTTACTTTTATAAAACACCAATACTATGAGACAAATGGAAAATCCCTGAAACTTTTATCATATAGGTTAAGAAAACAACAAGCCAACAGAACTATACACAAAATAAGAAACAATGTAACAAAGAAAATAGAAACTAATCCAGAAGATATCAAAAACTGCTTCCAAAAATACTATAAAACACTATATACCCAACCAAATACAAGCAGCGACAGCCAGATCAATACCTTTCTGGAAAAGATCAATCTTCCAACGATCACTGACGAACAAAATAAGAAATTAATATCCAAAACTACAAAAGAGGAAATTCAATCAGCAATCAAGAGAACCAAGAAGGGAAAATCTCCAGGGACAGATGGATTCACTACAGAATGGTATAAAGTTATGCAAGACCAATTAATTCCTATATTAGAGAAAACATTCAACTGGGTTTTAGAAAATAAAAACATTCCCCCCTCATGGCGAGAGGCAGTGATTTCAATCATACCAAAGGAAGGGAAAGACAAGTTGGATTGCGGGAGTTATCGCCCTGTAAGTCTCCTAAACAATGGCTATAAACTTTTCACCTCCATATTATCAAAAAGAATAGAAGTCATATTACCAGCTCTAATACACAAAGACCAGACTGGCTTTGTCAGACAAAGACAGACCCAAGATAATATCAGGAAAACATTGCACATTATGAGAGAAATCACACAGCAAAAACTAGAGGCGTTGATATTAAGCCTAGACGCAGAGAAAGCATTTGATTCGGTGGGATGGTCGTTTTTATATAAAGTGCTCTCAAAATTTGGATTTCATACAACAATAATTGACACATTTAAATCATTGTATAGTAAACCAACGGCTAGAATTAAAATTAATGGAGACCTGACAAATTCATTCATCTTGGAAAGGGGAACGAGACAGGGGTGTTGTGCGTCGCCACTTCTCTTCGCCTTGTTTATTGAGCCCATGAGCCAACTGATCAGGCAGAGGCCGGATATAAAAGGGGTTACAATGACATCTGGGGAGCAAAAACTATCCTTGTTTGCTGACGATCTATTGATAAGTATAACACAGCCCACACAGACTATACCAAAACTGATGATGTTGCTCGAAGAGTTCAGTTTAATTTCTGGTTATAGAATAAATATAAATAAAACTCAGGTATTAATATTTAACTATGATCCACCACCTTCAATTAAAACTGTGTACAATTGGAATTGGGAGGCTGAATCTATCAAATATTTGGGTGTTTCACTACCGAAAGACCTCTCAAAACTGTTTGATAAAAATTATGGACCACTAAATTTGAAAATAAAATCAGACTTACATAGATGGAACGTTATTCCTTTTTTAAGTTTAAGCTCCCGGATAGAATCCATCAGGATGAACATCCTTCCACAGATGCTCTACTTATTTCAATGTCTACCAATCAAAATCCCACCTCAACAGTTTTTAGAATGGGATAGATTAATAGCGAGGTATTTATGGCAGGGTAAAAAGGCCAGAATTAAGTTTAGAACTTTGCAATTAAAAAAAGAAAAGGGTGGGATGGGCCTTCCCTGTTTACAGGAATACTATCATGCAGCCCAGCTGAGACCTTTAGTCTGTCTCTGTTCACCATCATACACCGCAGCCTGGAAAGAAATAGAAGGCACGACAATAACAGGAATCCCAATAACAGCCCTTCTTTATGATTATAAATTACAGGAAGAACAGCAGATCCCAGATGACTCCATAACAGGTAGTTTTTTCAAGTCCTGGCAGGAGTTGGCTAAAATTTGCAGAATAGGAGACGCGTCTAAAATCATGAGGTGGTGTGCCTATGATTCGGATTTTGCACCAAATAGACTGGATGACAGATTCAAACTATGGATCTCTAAAGGATTAACTTCCTACTATTCATTTGTCCACAAAGGGATATTTCAAAGTTTTGAAACCTTACAGAAAGATCATAAACTGGGAAAAGAGGATTTCTTTAGGTACTTGCAGGTGAGACACTATTTCAACAGTAACCTTAAAGAGGTGCTGAAAAAGAGCGAGTCAAGTTTCATGGAGGCATTTTTATCACTAATTAAACCCGGATCAGACGGCAAAATCATCTCCAAATTATATAAGGCCATACAGCTGTCTAAACAAGAGAATACAGAATACATTAAGAGGAAGTGGGAAAAAGAAATTAAGGTTAAAATCTCACAAGAGAGCTGGGAGGATGTTTGTCAATTGCAGTGGGTCTCGACCAGATCAAACACATGGCGGGAGTTCGGCTGGAAAAACATTATGCGATTTTTTGTTACACCCACTCAGAAACGATATCAAAACAATGGGGACGCCTGCTGGAGACTCTGTGGGTCTGAAGGAGCGAACCACTTTCACATTTTTTGGGACTGTCAGGTAATAAAACCATATTGGGAAGAGTTCCACAAACATATTGAAAATATATTCAATGTAAGTATTCCATTAAAATGTGAAACATTGTACCTGGGAAATCTACAATTGGACACATGGACTAACAAAGACAAAAAACTTCTGGCTACACTACTGGTTGCCAGTAAGAAGGCCATCACGAGGAAATGGATGAAACCAGACCCACCCACTACTGATGAATGGATTGAAATTGTTTACCAGATTTATGTGATGGAAAAGATCTGTTTTTCCCTCCAATTAGAAAAAGAAAAGTTTTATAAGATTTGGTCCAAATGGACTGAGTACGTGAAACCAGTTAGATCCGACTTCATTTGATTGTTATTCTGAAATATGTCTTGCCCTCTAATGTCTTTGTGGTTTTTATTACTCAAGGTGGTGCAATCCCCATTACTGTTTAATTCTGTTCATTTTTTGTTATCTTTACAACTACGTTAGTGATATTCTGTTAAAAATACCAGAAAGGCAACATGGACAAAATCACTTGGACTTTCTGCTTATATCTTTAGTTATAATCTTGAATGCTTGAAGCTGTGATTACTGATGTAATGGAATAAAAAATTATAAAAAAAAAATGATTTACTATTAGGACCACTTATTTAGATGATCCACCCAGAAATAAAAGATAGTTCTCTATACCTTTAAATGTTTATTCAAGTTACTGTCAAAAATTTGGGTTTTATTTTAGAAAATGCTTTTACTCTAGATGAACAGATAAACTCAAACGTTAAGTCCATTTTATTTAATTTTATTCCAAATCACTAAGCTGACTTCACCTTCCGACCAAAGACATTAATAAAGTGATTCCTGCTGTTATTACTTCTCAGCTACATTACTTTAATGCTTTGAATATTGGATTAGATAAATCAAGTTTGCTTCTACTAAAAATTCTCCAAAATAAAAAATTCAAAACATAGATGAAAATTTCAGAAGTGATCAGCTTTTTGCAGTTCCTGGTCTAACCTTTTAGAACAGTTTATTCTATTGAGACTTTTAAATCTTGGCCCAGTCCATTTTCTATCCTCAGTTTGATTCAAACAACATTTGAATAATAATAATTATGAAATATATTTGTTATACTTTTTATTTTTGCAATTAAATTTTTTGTTCTTCAAATTTGTAAACATGTAATAATTGAAAGCCTTTGCACAAAAGAAGCGCACACAGGATTGAAGCGGGAGAGCTGAGCAGCTGAGCATCGATGCAGAGCACTTCATGCTTGCTAAGCAATGCATCTCCACTCAGAACTTTTCACACTAATAATGTTCTGTCAGCAAAGCTGATGAGTCATTCTGTAGCGTGCTGAGCACGCTCATTGGATCTGTCAGGGTTTTATCTTATTGTCGACTCTCTCATGACTTATTCCCAAAGGCGTAAACAGAAATGATGATGTTGGATTTGCACGATTAAATGAATCCTGTAAATCTTACTCATTTTTTAACCCCTCTCCATTTTGATGATTTTTTTGTATTATTTTATACAAACTCTCCTGTGAGACACCTGAGTTTGAAAGAATATTAAAAAAAGAAATACTGAAATAGCCTGTATTATCTGGTTTAAAACCTGATAAATACTCTAGGAAACATACATATCTGACATTGATTTCCAGACTTTCCAATTAAAAACACCCCGTCTCAAAAAGTAGATCCATTTAGTTGAATATCAGTGTTTGTTCTTTTGTTTTACTAAGGCTAAATATAATGAAGAACCACTAATAATGGCTCATCATTAGCTGAGGTTTGACTTGGTGTAGGGTGTTGTTGTGACATGTATGAAGCCATGGAGGCCGTCGGAGATGTGGCTCATTAAGTCTTGGATCATAGGAGATCTAACACGGTGGTCAGTTACCATGGTCACAGCTCGCTCGGAGGGGCCTGCAGATATTGATTTCCGTGAAATATATAAAGTTTTAAAGCTTTCTGGGAAACAAGAGTTTCTGCCTCAGTCTGCAGTATATGAGTTTCCTGCAATTGGGTTTGTCTTTCTTATTATTAAAAGCATTTATACCTTTTATTATTATATTTTTTTATTGTTTGCTCTACTGGTTAGTCATAAATTTCAAGGGTGTTCTGAAAAAATCGATTCCAGTTGTGATTTTATTTTACTATGATTCAGAGTTGACATAAAATATTAGGGCTGTGTAAAAAGTTTTTCAACCCTAAAGATAAAGTCCTATGCCATAAAATCTATTTATAAAATAGCATTTTCCTGCAGCCAGCATTAACTGCTATCACTTAATTAATGTGGTGTTGAATTTTTTATATAATACTAGTATTTTAGGGATGTCCTGATTGAATATACATCAGAAATCCATCCAATATCAGAAAAATATATATCGTATTGTGTCTGTCTGCAGCTAAATTTTTCCGATATAAATATGCGAATACAAACACTCGACTCATTTTTATAGGTTCAGAATCTTTTGGTTAAAAATAGATTGGTCAGTTGTTCTAATATCTGTTGTTAACCACTAAAAGTTTAAATGGGAGGGAACCAGACTTTTGTTCAGTTTGTTTGAAGATGTTTGGACACCTATTCAAGAGTCTTTATGTTGGCTTGTACTAGAGCAATCTGCAGCTGGAGCTCTGATGTTTTTAAAGGAAAAGTCCAGTCAGCAAGGAAAACCAATGGGTCACCATTGTATCTAAAACTAATACGTTGGTGGTGATTAGTGTTGTGCTGATTAGAGACTGACGCGGGAGTGGATTTTCACTCCTGTCCCGTCCCACTCCCAAAGAAAAAAAAATTGTGTCCCTATCCCGGGCCAGAGTAGAAATCTAAATCCTGTCCCGTCCCACTCCTGGTGAAATTACTCCCACTCCCATCCCGCTCCCATTCAGAATGACTCCCGCTCCTGCACCACTCCCATTCCTGTTGTCTTCAATAAGGTTTCTGCCAATACATTGAATCTGAATTTCTTTTGAGCGCGGGTGAAAACCTCAGAGCGGAAGCACTGTTGGTTTTTGGGTCGTGTAGTTTTTTTGACTCACATTATAGTGTAGGCTTCAAGGAAAAAAACTACAAAATGGCGGCACCAGTACTGGATTTTTTTTCTTTCTATTTTATTTTATTTTTTGGCAACGATCCTAGTTTTTTTTTTTTTTTTGTTATTATTGGTTTGCTCCTGCTCCCGTCTGCTCCCGTTAATGTTTAATCCTGTACCGTCCCAATCACGTGATCGTTACTATACTGACTCCCATCCCATGGGAATCCCACGAGAATCCCGCGACCCGTGGGATTCCCTAAAAAAAAGTCAGTCTCTAGTGCTGATGCCATATTTTTGGCCCTATACCGATACCTGGCTGTGCAGTATTGGCTGATACCAATACCATCTGTTTGAAATTAATGTGTGTGTGTATAAGTAAAGAACTGCATACTACTTGGATGAAAAATAATAGCCATCATGGCTTTTTAGAGCTGCTGCCTACCTTTGTGACGCAGAAAAAAGACTAATAGGAAGTGAATCCAGTAGAACTTTTTATTGCCTACCTGGAATGGGTGACAATAGTTGAATAAACTATGGTACTAAACTATCGCAACGCTGCCAGTTCTATTAGTTCTACGCCTGCCGAAGACACAGACGTCGATTCCCGTGACCACTGGGATGGAACTCAATGGGAAAGGAAATGATTCTTATTTCTACCGTTGAGTATATTAGCTGCGACATATGAATCAAAATGCTATGACCGAAAAAAAATTGATTGACAGATGACCGTTGATATATGATTGGCCGAATTTAAGTGTAGGTGCCCGCATAAGATAACGAAAAAACCCACCTGATTTTAAATAGAAATTTTCTAAATCATCTGATAAAGAGTACATTTATATAAATGTTTAAGCCTGAATGATTTGGCATTTAAATATGACTTCCCTACGACTTTTAAGTTAGATGGAAAACAGTGAAGCCAAGGTGCACCATGACGAACCTGTGATTTATTTACAAAGAGAATAAAAGAAAACCATCAGAATGACGCTAATATCAAAACTAATGCATATCTGCTTTTTACTCTGTAAACCCTTTTTCTTGTGTCATTTTGCAAGACTCCATGTGCTCCTTTTAAAGGTAATCGCCTCTCCTTCGGGGGACACTGCTTACTTATGAAGCTTAGTGCGAATGAGCAACAAAGCATCAGGAGGAATCAGTAATACAGCTCAGAGTTAAAGCAGGTATTAACATCTAAAAAATTAATAATAAAAAAAATACACAGAGTCGTTTCCTCATGTGGCCCCTCATGCTTTGGACTATTTTTACAAAGTAAAGCAGGCTGTCTTATCTGAAGAGAAGCCGTGTAGGAGAGATGTAATATCCTTCAAAAATCCCCGCAATGTCACCCTAATCCCTCTAGAGAGATGTTAACAGCCACTGATAATAACCCAGTTAGACACCTGCTGTCCACTGTTGATTATTTCTCCCTTAATCTGTTCCTACTTCAAAGTAATTAGCAACCCTTTAATTCACCATCATTTCCTCTGAAACATTTACAAACTACGCAGTTAAGAATGTGCCAGACTCATCTTGGAACTCTCTGGAATCTGATGTCTCACCCAAGGCAGTGCTTTCTCTCTCTCTCTCTCTTTTTTTTTATACTATTCTTTCATCCTTATGTAACTTGCCTCAACTCACCCTTAGATTCAAGTGTGGCACTTCTTTTTGTGAGGCAATGTGGAAAATAAGCCAATATCATCCTGTTTGCGGATCCTATTAAGAAGTTTTCTGAAAAAGCTGAGGGCATTCTTTGCATTGAGCCGCTTTACCCTCATGTAGGAGGAAGAAGACATGGGGGTGAGATGTGAACTGGTGTGGAGATTGTTCCCAGCTGAATGGCCCTCCATTAGGAGCTGGATTTGTCCTGTGAGCTTACAAATAGCTCAGGCGGATTTATGCTGGTTTCCTTTCTGTCAACATCTTGGGGAACCTTTTGTTCTGACAATTCAAGGTCCCTCTGCTCCCACTTTGTCTTGTCAGGGCACTCGCTCCTGTTAATCATCTGTTGTGACCACTTGCAGAAGTGGTTTTGGCCGAGTATGAAGCCCAATTTCCCCTGTTCCATTGGGATTTTGTAGGTTTCGTCTAGTGCAATCCTGAATCTGCTGCAAATTCTACAAGTATTCATTCCCTTTAGGGTTTCCGCAGGTCATAAAAAAATCAGTTATTTTTTTAAATAAGGCCTTAATTGGCATTAAAATTCCTTAATGTCGTAGGGAAGTCATATTTAAATGTCAGATCATTCTGGCTTAGGTGATATTGTCCCAGCTGTGACTGACAGCTTGTAGTATAAGGGAAGAAGAATGCAGGAAGTGGGATCATGGCAGAGGCTTCTCCCACGTTTGCGGTACATGGGATACGTGGTAAGCATCAGTCAAAGGCTACCTGACACTACTTCCTGTGTGATCGTGTCTGCAAGGCCCAATCAGGAGGAGGCCTACAGAAGAGGTTTGTCACTGCCCGACCTGTCAAGACACATTTTCTTTTGCGCACCGAGAGAATCCGTTCGAGGGCAGAGGCGCTTTTGAGAGCAGCCATTGTGCGGTGGTAGATAAACCATGTGCAGAAGTAGTTTAACGTACATGTGAGTGTTTATTTTGCTTGCGGGGGTTTTGAAATAAATTAGGCGCAATAAGGGGGTCACGCAAGTGGATGGAAGTTGGAGGGGATTTTGCTGAAAGATGCAGGGAAGTGGCTGGCCTGTGACTGGGAAGGGCCATTTTGAATTGTTGCAGGTTTCCGTTTCTTTTAAACCACTTTTAATCATAGTTATCACAAGAAATCCCAGTAAAATACATCATTGAGTATTTTGAGGTAATAAGTGTGCAAAGCTGAATGGCTACAAATACCTGTTTTGAACTTCAAAAGCAGTAAACAATAGTTGAACATTAGCAGGACGTTAGTTTGAACAATAAGGGGCTGATTGGATATATAAAGAGTGCTCTCTAAGATCCACTTGATTTTATACAGATTTCCTTTTAATGCCTCCTGATGGACGGATGTCAGCTGATAAAACAACCCTCAGAAATAAATTTTCTTTCATGGTTAACCTTATTGCAGACGTGGTTCCGCTTATAATCACTTCCTTCCCAACAGAGCTGCAAAGAAAAGCCTCTAATTTTAACAGAATGCAACCTGGAAAGTTTATATCAAAAGATATTAAGAGGAACAGGAACTTAGTCAGGGCTCAGTGCTGGCCTGAGCTCAGCGTAAAACCCTTTGCTCTAGGCAACAGCCGCTCATTGCTCTCACTGTTCCAGTTAATTGCTGGGTTTCCTTCCAAAGTAATTGAATGTCAACTAATTTTCCAGTAGATGAATCTCTAATCGCCATGGTTGCGCCTCCAGCTGAATTTAAAGCATCATTTTAAATACTAGCCTGCAAAGATAAGAGTTGAATTTTTGTAAGAGCTTTGTCTCTTATGATGCCTTCTCATTTTCTGGCTTCATGGGATCCAGAGATGGTAAACAGACAGACAGGCAGGAGTTTAGTTCGTGTGATGAAAGGTTTTTGGGGTCAGAAGCTTGAGCAGGAATTTCAGCAGTTTTAAGGCTTAAAGGAATAGTACACCCAAAACATGATTAGCCTTCATTTTCTACTCACCCCCATGCTGAACAACACTCTGGAGTACTTTTTGATATCTCAAATGCATCTGGAGATCACTGATCAGGTCCATAAAAGTCCACAAAAAACGTGTCAACATTCCTCCATACTGCTCGTCCAATGTATTCCAAGTGTCCTGAGTGGGTGGCGTCCATAATTTACTGGAAACGAAGTCATTTAGAATGTTTTTAGAGCATAAACAGTAGTGTGTAGGATTTCCTAAAAGCGCGTTCACGAGTCTATGGAAACCGCAGCAGACCAAACCAGACGAAAATGCGCATTCAGCTCGGCAAAGAACTCATGCTCTTCCTCAACACTGAAGTCCTCAGACATTTTTCTTTCGTTGTTTCTTTCTTTGCACAGGTAAACAGCACATTTCTTCTTCTACGCTTGCATTATCGGCAGAGCAGACGCTGAATGCGCACTTTCATCTGGTTTGGTCTGCCGCGGTTTCCGTAGACTCGTGAACGAGCTTTTAGGAAATCCTATACACTACTGTTTATGCTCTAAAAACATTCTAAATGACTTCGTTTCCAGTAAATTATGGACGCTACCCACTCAGGACACTTGGAATACATTGGACGAGCAGTATGGAGGAATATTGACACGTTTTTTGTGGACTTTTATGGACCTTTCTACCTCGGGCACCATAGACCTCCATTATTTGAATGTCAGCAGACAGCAAGGAGCCTCCCAGATCTCCAGATGCATTTGAGATATCAAAAAAGTACTCCAGAGTGTTGTTCAGCATGGGGGTGAGTAGAAAATGAAGGCTAATCATGTTTTGGGTGTACTATTCCTTTAAGCTCTGGGAAATATTTGGTAGAACCAAACCATAGACTACAGTATTTCTTCTTTCCTTATTTTAAGGTGGTCCTTCTGCCTTTAAAGACATATAATTAATAATAATAATGTGTCTAATTAAGTAGATTAGCTTTTTAAAACCTCTTTTTCATTTTCCAGCCTCCCTTTGTGTATGACATTTTTTTTAACTATTTGACTGAAATCTGCATTGAATTAGATGCATATTTGTGACATGAACACATGGAAAACAAATTATTATCCAGCAATCCACTTTAATTCAAAATAACAAACTTTGCTGACTAAAGTAAGTATCTTAAACCTGTCCTGCCTAACTTCAAACTATAAAAATGAATATAAAACAATATGTAAATAGTGCACATTCCTGGTGCATAAGCAAACTTGTAAAAATATTTGTCCCTTAAATGCAATGACTGTAGGTTGTAAACCGTTGTAAAAACAGTTGTAAAACAGAAAAAAATCATTAGCTCAATGCTACATAATGTGGTGATGGTTTACTTTTTTCACTTTCCTCTGAGCTCTTGCTCAGGATTTCCCATTGGGAACCTACTAGCACTAAGTTGCTAACTGGTTAGCAAGATGCTTCCGACAAACCGGCCACAATCAAACTTGCTTGCGAACCTTCTGCCACAACAATCCCGCCCGTTTGATAAACAACCAATCACATTCACTTTATTCACTCATGTAAAGTCGGGAGAATTTGGAAATGCAGCGATTGGAACAGCTGCTTCCCTACGACTTTAAATACGTACCCCACAAAGGGACTGTTTAACATGCAGGGTTCCTACCATCTGGTTTGGTGAGAAACGATCAGTTTTGTGCTGGACTGGAAGCACAAGCCTGGGCTTTTTGTGGCCATTTGCTGGATCATGAAATATCTAAATATAAAGACATCAATGATTCAAGCGAGGGCCATTCAGCTGAGTCTTACTGTTTTCAGAGTCCTTAAGCTTCTACAATGTTTTAGTTCAAATGGTGGGATAACCTGCAGGCTATAAACAAACATTGGCTCAATTTAACTTTGCCCTATACCTTTAGAGAGATTCAGCGAGGCACAGGACAGTTTAGAAAGTGATCTCTCTGACACTATCATTCAGCAGTTCTTTGAGCCAGCAGTTGCTTTGAGCCCTGGAAGCAGACTCCTCTACTTTCTCTCAGTCCTGAGATGAACAGCCTACCTTTAAGGCAGAAAATACTTCATTGATCCCAAAAGGAAATTAGGACATGATGTATTTTGCTTAGAAAGTATTTAAAGTTGGCTTTCTCTTTCCTCTGACTTTAAATACAGCAAAGACAAACGATGCTTTAGGAGGTTTGCCTCATTAATTGTAGAGATTAATAGTTTAATTTGTCTTTAAAGGCTAGTCCTCACGGGCAAACCATGCCTCACTGGCTCTGTAGCTAATAATGTTGTCTTTAAGGTATGGGTAAGTGGGGTGCAATAGCTTTTTTGAATGCTTAGACTCCCAGCTTAATTTATTTTTGTATCAAGTATTTGTTTTGCCATCAAAGAAAAATTGGATACTTAAACCTATAAGCCTAGTTGGTCCAAAACAAGATGCATAAGCAGGGTCACAGTAGAAAGGGCAAACATTGTAAAACCTGTTTTCCAATCATTTATGCAGAAGATTAAGATTATATATCAATTCATCTGAGACTTAGGTTGAATACAAGAGCGAAGTTTGAATCTACAACTGAGGTTGGATGCTGGTTGAACACATCAAGGACCTGGAAGCCAATCAAAGCTCAAAGGACAAGGGAAAAAAAAGGTTATTTCAATAGGAGTCTGAGGGGAAACTTAAATAAACTCGCTAAGACATTCCATCCAAGCTGATTGAGCTTGAGCCAATTTCTAAAGGTGAAGGGGTCAAGACCTCAATCTGGTGTTGAGGGGCTTTCTACAGAGTATCAAGGCCAGACAGCTTTGTACAAATACATATCAGCATGAGGTACTATAGAATGGTTTCAATCAAAGTGTAGATATAGTTAAGTTGAGGTCAATACGAATCCATGTGACTTGAAATTGGTGTTCATAACTGCTTGCAAACTATGCTTTAAAAAAAAAAGGAAAATGAGAAACAAGGCTAGGTGTTCAAAGATGGTAGAGACACACTGAATCAGAGGGGACTTAAACACCATCCACAAATCTGCATCATTAATGGCCTAAACCAGGGGTCTTCAACATTGTCCAGGCCAAGGACCCCTGAACTGACCGCGAGGTGGACCCCCTAATTATATATATTGTATGAAATTGTTATATCAGACTGGTCCTATAGTCACTCTATTACATATGGAGTAATGTAACAAAGGTAATTTCGATCTGGGATTATTAAAGTATTTCTGATTCTGATTCCTCATTGATGGGACAGGTGTTGTGAATGAAACAGTGCCCAGCTTGAAAGAGCTCCTGTGTGTCGCTGAATGTGTGCATTGATGACTGAAAGACATCTTCTGCCTCCATTTATCTGTTTACTACAGTGTGTTGAAATCATGTTAATGTGGATTTAAAGACATTACAATTAGTGGAAAAAATTGCAGAAAAAATAAACCAAAACTTTGGCGATCCCCATAAACCTGTCCCATCAACGAGGAATCAGAATCAGAAATACTTTAATAATCCCAGGGCGAAATTGCTATTGTTACATTTCTCCATCTGTAGTAGAGTGACTATAGGACAATTTTTATATAACACAAGTTCACACAATATATATATAATTAGTGGGTCCCTGCTCGAACTCCTTGGACTGGAAGATATTGAAGACCCCTGGTTTATCATAGACCTCTCTTCAGTTTTTAAAAGGAAGTATAATAGGTCCTGTTTAAAGAACTGTTGAATGTCTTCATTGTTTTCCAGAGATCAGATCACATTAGGGTTTGTCTATGTATGTTCATTTACATTATGTAGAGAGATAATGGATGTTTTAATGGCACCATGATTAAGGAAAGGGCTCAATGCCAGGTAGATACTAAACTTTCAAAAGACTAAAAGCTCTTTCCTCTTTGTCTAGAATGAGTTGTAGGGAGCAAAGCCCTGCCTGCCAGTGAGATCAGAGCTGCCTGGCTGCAGTTACAACATTATTTTGTTGATTTTTCAGACAATAGAAGAGTACTTTTTGAAAATATACTCCATGTGTGAGATTGATTGGTGACTCTATTATGTTTTAGACCTTTTCTTTAGGGGAGAAGAAGCAAGACCCCAAGAAAAATGTCAGGGCAACCGTCTTTGAACCCAATCATGGCAGAAAGTGGGTCTACAACTGCAGGAGGAACTCGATTTTAGTCTCTTTCACTGTCTTTAGAGTCTGACTGTGGGAAATGGTGTTAGGGAAAATGCCACAGAAATAAAAATCAGTTTTAGCTTGAAAAAAATCTGTATTTGGGCTAAGATGAAGTAATGAATTGATGTTATTCTAGAAATGAACAGAAACTCATTTCAGTCTTTTGTTTGGATGTCAGCCTGTAATTTGCTAGACGCCTCCAAGGTCAGCCTCAATCAAATTTGAGCCGAGCTGGAGGGAAAAAAAACAAAGACAACAACAGTCTTTATTTCTGTTCTTGTATAGATTAGCTTAGATCGGGTATTTTTCCCTCCTATAGTTGACTCGGCAGTGTGTGGCGGCCCCAATAAGCAACAACAAGGCCTGTAAAGAGGCTGGCATGGAAACGATCCAGCCTAAAGGGGACATCGCTCTGCATTCTTCTGCCTTTTTTCCATCAGTGCACCAGAAATTAGATAAATTAAGGTTTAAAAGGCGGCACATTTGTTATTTCTGTCCCTGATGGCTCTCAATAGGTAAACCTGTATTAGATGTCCGGCTCATTGGCTTTATATATAAATGGTTGTCAATCACTGTGCTTTTTTAATTGGTGTGGATTTTTATGGTGTGAATTTTGTTACATAATTGTTGAAAGCAAAGTACATGTAACATTATGTAAATAGAAATTTAAAGGAAAGAATAAAAAAAAAAATTGTCGAAATGTATTTGGAAGAAAAAAATATCAAAATGAAACTTAGAAAAACCTTTCCAAAAAAAGGAAAAAAAATGTTGGACTTTAAATTGGACTTTATTGTCCAATTTGAAGACGTTCCGCTTCCCAATAAGAAAGGTATCTCAATTCAAAATGTCCGTAGTAGCATTGAGTTCTAGGCTTTGTTGATTAGCCCAACAAAAGCCTTGTTATGGTTGGAAAAACATGCAAATTGTCACTCTTATGCAATATTCTTCTCTCTCACTGTGCAATAACACATGCCTACTTTATAGCCTATGTAATTGTTTTTACTTATTTATTGAAAACTCTGTAAAGTTCTGCAGTGCAAGTGCAATAATCCAAGTCAACTACTGTGTAGTCTTCCCTTTCCCCTTTCTACTGTGCAGATATTTTTATATCTAAGGGAAACATATTCCAGGACTTTAAAACATTTTTCTTTTTTTAATGCTTTTTTGTACTTTGTACATACTTTTTATATGGTCTGTAGTATTCTTTATCTTCAATGGCATCTTGCTTTTACTCTTTGTACTCTATATAAGCTACTGGAACCAGAATTTCCCTAAAAGAGTAATCCCAAGGGATAAATAAATTTGAGTCTAAATGGCAGATTAGACTTCTGCATCCGCACACATCAAATGTTGCTTTGGTCTGGTTGCGAACCAGTTTTTGCTGGTATGCTTCTACACTGTTGGTCTGGAATTTCTAGGTACGCACAGCAGTTTCCCGCCAAAACGCAAGGGGGAGCCTATTTGAGAACTCGCGAGAACTTCGACGGACGGTCACGAGAACTTTGGCGGCACCGGCGGGAGGGTTTATCTTCCAAAACAACAATCATGCGTCTGCAAGATATCGAGGTCACAGAACTGCATCTAGAGTTGCTAGACATTGAAGAGGAACAGGTTCTGTTAATGGAGTTGGCAAAAACACAGATTCACCTTTTGTTGTAGTTGTTCCTCGGTTTTTAAAAATGGCGCGCCCCGGCACTGAATCAAGAAGGACGACCACACAGACAGCCGGAAAGGCATACCAAGGACCGATCACAGCTGCTTTTCGTCTGTGCGGGTTTGCGACTGTCCGACACATAGTCAGGATTTTTTTTTGAGGACGATGGTTGCAGAACCTCTGCGCGGGGGGCGTGGTCGTTGCACAGAGACAGATTTGATGGGTCAGAAGCATAAATTGGCCTTAAGTCTATGAAAACAGGTCCACCCCTTAGTAATGGGGAGTCATTGAGGATTTTTTGAATTGAGAAAGCTTACAGGATGGGAAGCGAAATGTCTTCATACTTGGAAAACAAAGTCCAGTTGTTTGTTTTTTTTTTAAACTTTTTTGGAATGACTATGACCCGGATGACTGAGAACCTTCACCAGCTCTTAGAAAAACCTTTTACTCAAAAAAAAAACAACAAAATTTTAAGTAACATTTTTCCATATTTTTAAATAGATATTATGTATTGGTTGGGTGGAAGATAAAATCTGTAAAACAAAAGTACTTTTGAAAAAAACTTAATTTGAAAAAAATGTGAAAACATATTTTTTTAATTTAAAATCAATTGAAAATTTTCATTTTAATTTTTTTTTCAATTGTCATTTGTCTTTTTTCATTTTTTTTCTCTGCAACAATAATGGAGCAAAATTCCCTCTGTAGATATTTTGCCTTTCGAGTCGATTCAGTTTGGTCTCTGTGGTAGAAATTATTATTAAATTAAATGTCCTGTAAAAAGCAAAGCAATGATCAGTGTTTATTTACCCATTTTAACCACGGTTTGTTTACCATACAATAAGACGTCAGTTAGTTATATGCTGAGGGAAAGAAACATAACTCAGACACTCTAGAAGAGTTATAAATAATTGATGCAAAAAGGGAGAGATGAGAAGATCATGCATGAAATATCACAAGATCTAAGGAAGGCAGCTTTCATTTATGTTTTAATGCTGGTTTTGCAAACTAAACTAAACAAAAGCTCCCCCTCCGAAACCAAACCTGATACAGGTGGACGACATCTTAGGAGAGGAGAGCGACAACGAGAGTGACGGCCGCGGGAAGGAGAAGCCGGGGAATGAGGATATTGCTGAGGAAGAGGAGGAGGATGAGCAGCGGCCTGGAGCTGGAGAGACGACAGTGCAGGGACCCGGCCCTGAGGCACAAAGTGTGGAGGAGAGACTTCAGATGCCACCCAGTGACTCCAGTTTGTGCCAGAATGCCCCCAGGTGAGGAAGAGATACTCTGTCGGTTTTCCTCGCCTCACTGGGTTTCTCGCTGTCTTAAACCAAAGCGGCTCTTTTCCAGCCAGATGTTTACAGAGATGGTGTGTAGGGGAGAAGCAGGCCTAAAATACGCTGAATGTTTCCAGGTTCAGCGTCTGCTATCATAACAGAGCACTTCATCAGCGTGTCTGTGCTGCAGCCAGACGGTCTGGCCGGTTACCATGGAGACTAATTCCAAACAGACAGCATGCATTTGAAGATTTCTGAGCATAATTATGAGGATCTTCTGTTGTTGACGGGCAGGCCGAGCTGTCGCTCTGCCAGAGCTGATTTTCCCTCAGTAAAAAGTCAGAACCTCCTGCATGTTGCACTTTACTCAGATTCAGATAGTCCTTAGGGATTAATAATCTAAATTATTTTTATCATAGCAGATAGTATATGCCTCCTGGGAAAAAAAAATAAAAAATTTCAACGCAAAAGGCGATACAGAAATTTACACTTATAGTAGATAGCCAGAGAATGTAAAAACAGGGAGTGAAAGTAAATGTTTATAAGCTAAGATACCAGAATGGATCTGAAAACATTAGGCTGCTTTTGATTAAGCGGCAAAATTAATCAATTTTTCCAGCCGTTTCCATAAGTGCACTGGAAAAACAATAAATAAGTAATAAAAATGTCTTAAATAAAGTTTATTTACCCGTAATTTGAGCAGGTAAATAAGATCATTAGCCAATGGAATGAGTATTTTTAATCTTAAAATAAGATGATTAGATAATATGCACAGAAAATAAGACAATGCACAAGTTCTTTCTTATTTTAAATGTAAATTGTAAATCTATTAGCAAAATGTCTCTTTTAGGTCCTCAATTCAAGAACAAATGCAATTATTTAAAAAAAAAAAAATGTGTGAATGTTTCTTAAAGTGAACAAACTGGAGTTAATCCATAAAAGTTTGCAGCTTGTGCTTCAAACTGGCCCGAAATTAGCGATTAAATCTCCAAGCAATTCCTTTAAAAAGTGACAAAAAAAAAAATCAGAGAAAACATCAGTTATTATTGATTGAAATGTTTTTCAAAGTAAAATTTCTCAATTTTCAATTCAAAACACTTGTTCTTTGCTTCCAACAATAATGGAATCAACTTTACTCCATTCCTTTCTGATGGGTTCATGGCTTAAAACCATAATGATTTTTCATTTGTCAGCTCTAAGCTAAAGTGAAAGGGAAATTTTAGTGAATTTTTCAAATCTTTTATTCCTTTTCTCTGACTTGAAGTATTAAACTAGAGGAGACAGAGCCACCCAGGCCATGTTAGTTTACTTAATGTCTGACAACACAGAGGAATCTCTGCCTCCTGGTATCCAGTCATCTGCCAGAATCAGTCCGTTTCTACCTTCCCCATATGGCTCCTTTCTGATTCAGACGGCGCCGCCTTGGACCTTTAACTGAACCTAATGGCTGCCATTCTGCCAGTCTCCATCCCTGGCTCTACATCTTCCTTTTATTTCCTATAAACAGGCTCACATCTGTTGCTAAGAGACTGTGACGATGTGAATGTCCCCGTTTTGTTCTCAGCGCCATTCAGGATCTGCTCAGGCCTGTCTGAGGACAGAGCAGCTCCTTTCGCTGCTCTTTTCTTACCACGGCCAATCCGGCCACCAAAGCTGAGGTTTTTTGTCCCCGCCGCTAATGGCTAAAAAATCCTAATGTTCTGCACAGTGTTTACAAATTTATCCTGCTGAATAGAAATTTCATGTAAATTTTGAAGAGAAACAATCAAGTTCAGGGTTTTGAAGAAATAAAACCAATGTTTTGTTGACAAAATACTTTTTTATAAATAGTTTTTGAATTAAAAACAATTCTCAGCTCCAACTTATAAGTTAAACTTCCCCTTTAAGAACTAAAACTAAGAATAATTATGCTGTTCAAATAGCTAAAAATGATTTCAAAACAAAGACAGTATGACTATTTGGTTTATTTTTAAACTAGCTTTGTTTGCATCGCTACAAACATCATTTTCTTTGTGTGTTTTATCCCTCTGGACTAAGAAAAAGCTGGAAAACTCCAAATAATAATAATAATAATAATTTAACTTTATTGATCTCACATTGGAGAAATTTACCTCTGCATTTAAAGGAAAAGTCCGATCAGCAAGGAATAGCCAACGACTCATTATTTATACCTACGCTAATACGTCCGTATTGATTTAATGAATTTAGCGATGACCGAGTCTGGGAGCGGCCATTTTTTCCCAAATAGTAACACCTCCCTCCTGCCATCTTCCGGCAGTGACGTCACGGTGCGGTAAGCCTAGCACCACTCTCCCCGCTTTACAATCAATCAATGGGAACTACTAGAAACATCTGCAATCAACAACAATTATTGAAGATTTCAAGAGGACTTCACCATTAAAATTCACCAGAGCTATAGTTAAACTTCCAACATTGGGTAAAAGTGGAAAAAAATAGCGTTATTTCACCTTTCTGATTCCTGATCCTCCACGGACGGGTTCGTCGTTGGATTGCCAACTTGAAGAGGGAGGATTTGCCCTCAAACTTCTGGCCAGAGAAAAAAAACACGTAATATGTAGCCAACATTTGGAAGAAGAATGTTTTCAAGATGACTTGGATAATATTGCGTTGTGACAAACACCAGATACAGCACTGGGACTTCATCAACAGCCGATACCGCACTGTGACGTCACAAACCAGTAGGTGGCAGTAGTGTTCTTTGACAAACATGGATGCCTCCAGTAAAGCACATTCAAATAAAAATTGCTCTTAATTGAGAACACTCATCATTTATTGAACAGTATGTAATAATTTCATAATCAAAGTACTTTCAGAAGTTTGTATTCTGAATGTGACTCAGACTTTTCCTTTAACCCATTCCCTTGGGGAGCAGTGGGCTGCCATCTTGGGTGCCCGGGGTTTAGGGTCTTGCCACACCCAGAGCGGCAATCCGTGGGAGTGGGTTTCAAACGTACAACCTCAGGATTCCAATCTCTACACCCTAACCACTAGGCCACCACTCCCCCAAATACTGTCAACATTTCCTCAGCCAGCATGTTCTATAAAGGAAATAAGACCAGAGTCTTGGAAAAGGATTAAACGGAAAAACCTCGCTTTCAAGCTGTAAATACGGCGGGCGTTTAGCAAAATGTTAACGCCGTGGCTTAGGTGCTCGCATTTGCAGGAAGACGTTTAAATGCTTTCCCTGTGGGTGACTCCCATCTCTGCTATTGGTCGGACCTCAAAAACAATTAAACTCAGACGTGATCAGCTGGTAGAGGTGAGTTTTCCTGCAAGGGAGGCAGGAAGTAAACAGTCAGTGGAGGTCATGGTTATAGTGAGCCAATATTGTAATAGTAAAAAACATGTGACATCATGTGATAATAGCCTATTGGGACGACCTAGCCTCCTCTGCTAGGTCACTATAGCTTCAGCTGCTTAGCAACCGTTCCATATTAGTGTGAATGCACCATAAGACGTTCTTTATCTCCAGAAATGTAGAAGAAAAGCTTTTCCTTCCTGAAGGGGGCCAACATGTTTTGCGATTCCTTTGAACTCATGTTTTGTCACAGAGGCTTTAAGAACAGCCAAGCTAGTTATTTTTCCACACAGAACAGTGTTTAGATGGTTTAAGTTTTGATCTGATTCTTTTATTCAAAGTCTAGTTCTCTATTCTTCTTTATGCTATTGAAAACCAAAGTTTTTCCAGTACCGTAGCATCAGTTTAACATTTTCCCTCTTAGCTATGGTTAAACTGCCTTGACTGACTGGTTTTAATGGTTCTTCAGTTTTTAAGTGGCTTAAATTTAAGATCTTAGTGGATCTTCCAAAAATCTAATCATGGACCCAAAGGTAGAAAGTCTTATATTAGCATAACTCCATTGGCAGCAATGTCTGGTTTAATATGTTTAATAAAATGTTGAGCATTTCCTCTGAAGAACAGTGACAAAGTTTGATGGATTTAATCGTTAACGCCCCTGATATTGTTCCTAATAAACAATTAAGACCTAATCTAAGGGGATAAAAAAGGGGCTATTAACATGCCGCCAGCATTCATCCGCCTGCTGCTGTTTCCGGAGCTGCAGAGAAAATGTGTGAATGCTGGTCTGCCTCTGAATGACTCGAAAAAACAGTGAGCGCATTTCCGAATTTGGTATGATGCATGGCTCAGTCATCTCTAATGTGCTTGGAGCATAAACACTTCCATTAGTGTCTCCTGTAATTAAATGATGAACAAAACGACAAGTTTGCACAACTTTTCCAATCAAAGCTAACCTTGAACTGATTCAGTCTTAAACTTTGTCTTTATATGGAGTCTCTCTCTTAAAAAGCTGCAAATTCACCTCTGATTTTGTTTTTAACTATATGTCAAGTTGGGGATAGAACAGATCCATATTTAATTAGAGCATTTGATTTTTAATTGATTTATTAGATTTTCTCCCTTAAAGTTATGTTTTATATGCATCTACCTATAAAAAACCCCAACAAAATATGGGTGGTTATAAGAAAATAAGGTTACATTGTCAAATCATCTGTCCTCAAAGTGTTTTAATAGTCCTTTTTAGCCTAAATAGAACCCCAGCACTGGGGGCCATAAAGCTGACATACACAGATTATGGCTCCATCTAATGGCAGTACGGCTGAACTACCAGAAAGCCAGTTGGTGGCCATTGACAGCTACTAAATAAGACCTGAGAAAACCGACAGCTTTGGGAATTGGGCATAAAATCATTGCTAAAGCCAGTAGCACTATTAGTGAGGACATGTTTTCACGTGATTAAACAACTTCTCAGTGACAACAGAATGCTTCCTGAGCTTTAGTGAACAGTCCGATATTTTTTATTTAATTTTTTCTCCCACCAGAGCTCGAGTTTTATTAGTCTTGAATACAAACATCTTGTGTCTATTTACCTTTAATCTTGGATTATTTTTTTCGCAACAACACTTGAGATTCACATTTGCTCACCTCCGTCGCTTCGACTTGTTGACCAATTGGACCAGACTGGAGATCAGCGGATACAGGTCTGGTGGGGGACAGTTCAGCAGAAATATTAGCGTTTGATAGCCTGGTGTTGCTTTTATTGTATATTTCCGAGTTTAAAAAAACAACCCCTTTGTGTGGCTTTTAGAGAAGTGCGCTCTATAGTCCTGAAATTTGGTATTTGTGGTATTAAATAAAGTAATAATCGGCATCAGGGCTGCACCAATAAAGGAAAACCTGCGATATTTTAGTTCAGCTGTTTAATATCCTCCCTCTTTTAAGAAGGGGGTGGGGTCTCTGCTGTAAAGAGATCAATCTTATTGGTCAATTACATGAAGGGCTTAATTTGGTTGGTCAAATACTTCCGTGTGAATGATAAAGCATTAGTTTAATAAATGTAAACATTTGAGATATTTATCGCATTTTACACAATTGTGCTTGGTACGCTTATCACACAGGCATTTATCACTATGACGCTATATTTGCGATACTCTAAATTGCATACCATACTTCCGTTTGAAAAGGGAGGATAAAAATCGCTTTCCAGCGATTTTAATGAGCTGTTTATATTCAGGCTCCTGCAGCTCTGACAAGACTTTTCTACAATGGGCTGTTGCATTTAAAGGAGAACTCATTTGAACCACAATTGCGCTTCAGTTTCATCATCCTAATTTGAAATATCTGTGAGCGTATGAGGTGAGCAAAGAACGGTGAGGCATTTGGTTCCAACTTGACTCCATCAATTTGTTCACATCTTGTTTTGATGCTTTACTCTGTCACTCTATATGTTTCCCCTTAAGTTGGAGAGACTTGATCCTCCAAAGACTTGGTTCTCATTGTCTGAGTGACTATTGAGGTTCTGTTGCATCCTTTAACCAGGCTAGGTTGCCGTTGTGACTTGCATTCATGTTGCTCCACATCTTGAAAGCAATAGAGCGCAGCTGTAAATATTTTGATCATGAAAACACTTTTTGGCCGTCTTTTGAATCTTATGCACTGATTTAGAAAATGTAAAAATAAAGTACATCACAGATACAAACATACAAAGGCATGGCTTTTTACATTTTAGATGAGTGGCAACCAATGGAAGAAAAGCTAGATAAGAAGAAGGGAAATCAGAAATCCTGTTTGCAGTGTGGTGGAAGCCATGTAGCGGACTCAGCAACTACTTTAGAAAAGGTGCCCTGATAAAGCGAGAGCAGAACAACTAGAGCAGAACGGTTTGTAGGCAAACTGTAACTAGAGGTGAAAGCTAATGCTGTGCGTCCTACTAAACAAACCCATGTGCATGATTAATAGGTTTGTTATTAATTAATACATTCAATGATTAAAAGGTGTAAACATCTGAAAACATTGAAAACTAATCTGCAGTATTTTGCTGCATGTAGTCTGACAAGTAAGTTGCATTATATAGATGTGATTGTTTGTTATAAAAGAAAAATTAGATGTTTTTGCACATTGACAGCCTTCAATTGGCTATACGATAGATATGAAGCTAAAAATTATGCTTTTCAAGGAATATAACAAAATTGGAATTTATAACAAAATTGTAATTTTTTATAAATAAAATTAAACAAGGGTTACACTATTCCAGGAAGAAAATAGCCGCCCGACATGGTTTTTAGACGTACAGTGTGAGCAGGTAGATCGCATCAGAGTGTCGGGTCGCACACAGAGAGAACATGCATCGTGAGCTGTAGCTGCGTGCAACGATTGAAAAAAAATCGCAGTGTACGCCCGGCTTTAGGTGCACTAAGGAACATTATTGAAGGTACTTCCTCCTTCCAGAGCCTCTCAAACTGTATAACCAGTATTATCGGTTGTAAGTGTAATATACCGTATTTTCAGGAATATAAGCCGCTACTTTTTTCCTACAATTTCAATCATGCAGCTTATAAGAAGGTGCGGCTTTTATGTTGATTTTTCCTAAGTCAAAGTTTGAAATGAAGGAATAAGGGACTAATTTTCATTTAGCACAAGAACATGCTAGCAGCAGGCACGACGGAGAACAAATGTCCCGAATTCACACATTTTGCCATTTAAGCTGCCAAACCAATCAAGAGACGGGGCTCAACTCCTGCAGAGCTGAAATAAAGAGCTGATAAAGTCCCTTCTTTCAGTAGAAGGTCTTACTGCTGCGAGCCAACAAGCTAACGGGAGCTAGCATTCTTCTTCATCTCTACTCAGGGCCTAAATGTAGAGCTCCCCCTAGAGGTTTAGTGCGGGACAGTTCAATAGATATCAGCGGCTTATAGCCAGGTAGAGCTTATAAATGTATGTTTTCAGTAGTTTTTTTGTTTGTTTTCTTAAAAGGGTGCTCTGTATAGTCCGGAAAATATGGTAACTTTTTTTTTTTGTGTGTGTGGGGAAAATGATTATTACTTTATAATTCAAAGAAGGAAGTGAAGATATTTCACTGTCTTCCAAACCATCTACATCCCTGCATAGATGGTCATGTATATTCCTCTATCAATGTCTCCTACAGAGATGCTGTTGTTTATGCAATTCATTTTCTATCTGGAAGAAATATGAAGAATTTCGGTTTTGGTGCCAAATGTTCAATAATGTCAGGACTGACTCCAGGCTGCTGTGATTTTACCACCTAATTAGGCTATTTCACATAGTTTAAAGTCCAGCCTTGTAGTTTAATGATCAAGCGGATATGATAGATTATTTTCCCCCTGTCCATGGAGCCTTACATTTATTAAGAGAAGATGAGAGAGTTTTAATATCACCTCCCGCGGTCACTGATTTTTAATCCAGTCCAGACGTTGAAGGTGAATCATTTTTCAAACACTTATCACAGCTGAAAATTACATCCTGTTTTTCATCAAAGCCAACGCTGTTCCTATCATTTAAAGCCTTTCCTCGTATTCAGACACAAGTCTCCGAAGATATTGGCTCTTTCTGTGAAAATTGGCTCTAGTGTGAAACTAGATAAGGTTGAAAGGAGATGACACCACAACATATGGATGTTTTAAAAATAAACAAGGGCACGAAAGCTACATCAACACCTTCACGTTATGTGACTTTGGTCTCCTTAAGGTTATTTTCCTTCAGGTGTTGATTTTTAAGTTTTTTATCTAACCACACAAGTTTTTTGTGTTATACATTTTCAGAGAAATTTATAAAATCGTATTTCATATTTTATTGCTTTCATGTATTAGTTGCACAGATTACAAACTCCAGTCATATTTTGGCTGATCCATAAGCTTAACTTTTATGCCTTTCCAAGTTTAAGTTTCAAAACTGATTGATTGACTTTATTGATCTCACAGTGGAGAAATGTACTTGTTATATCAGCTCAAATAGTCAAAAAGAGGAAGAAAAGATGCATGGGATATATTCAGTATAAACCAGGGGTCAACAACCCAAACTGCTCAAAGAGCCATATTGGACCATAAAAAAAACAAAAAATGAATCTGTCTGGAGCTGCAAAAATGTAAAAGTATTATATATGCTTCGTATGGCAACACAGGCTCTAAGTGTATTATCCTGCTGTAGAAAAGGACAATGTGGGCTTAAAGCAGAGATGGGGACTCGAGTTTGTGACTCATACTCGAGTCGCACTTAAGTCGCATATTTAATGACTTCAGACTCGACTTAGACTTGCATTTAAAGGACTTCAGACTTGACTGAGACTCGTGATTTCCGACTTGTGAACAATATTTTATTCCAGTGTAAAAACACTTATTCAAGTGTTTTTTGTTTTACTAACTTGACTGATCGCCGCTCGCCTTACCCGCACACAGAAGAAAACTCAAAGACCCAAACCGTGAAGCACTCAAGTTCAAGTGTTTTATTTATACAAAAAGCCACAGCAAAAGGGGCATAATAAAACAGTTCTTTTCTTCTCCTGATAAAACCTAAAATTCAAGAGTTTTCCTTAAAAATCAGAGGCTGGAAGTTGGGCTCAGCTTGTTATGCTGCTTCTGGTGCGAGTGATCAGCCTGCAGCACCCACTGGCTGATCCACAGACTCTGCGGCGCTCCAGCACTGTTCCACTCCCTGGCGTGCCACACCCCTTTCCAGACCGATCCAGCTAAAAAGAGAAGCAAGGAGAACGCCAGCATCCACGCGCCAAAACCCCGTCGGAAGATATATTCCTGTTTATGCTTAAGCGAGGGGGAGCGCTACTTACAGGCGAGGTTCCTCCTCTGCCCTAATACTCCTTACTGGGCCATCTGTGCGCACGGATCCAGCCTGCCTCTCCCCTGGCAGCGCGTCCGTCTCTTTAACCTGCAGATTCCGTTCTCCTTCTCCTTTCCTTCAGACTCCTTTTATGTCGGCTTTAATCAGCCCTTGCTCACACCTGAGCGCAGCAATTACGCAGCGCAATTAATGCACTCCGCCTCCTCAGACAACTACTTCAGTCCAGTGCGCATGGATTGTCACAAGGGAAAAACAAACCAAAACAAGCAACTCAACATGCAGGAAAAATTCAAAAGTCTAAAATAAAGGAAAACAATCATATAAAAAAGAAACATCAAAACATGCAAAGCTCAAGAAGAAAATACAAAGAAAAACAAATCATATCTTCCTCTCCAAACATGCAAAGCATAAAACTAACATTAAAATGAAAGAAAACCATAAATCATATTTTTCCCTGTGCAACACACTGACGTCACTGACGCAACAGTACGTGGACGGCAGGATTGTGATTGTTTTTTTTTTTCTCCACAGTCCTCATTTTCAATAAAAGAGCAGGCATTTACTGCTAAAACTAGAAAAAGTTGTAACCACAAATGTCAGGTTAATACTGTAAGAAAATGCAAAATTTATCTGGAAAAAAATTTTGCGTGTGCTTTTTTTAATTGTATTTTTCATTTAGCAGTTCAAGATAATGATCATTCCATAGATATAATAGCGACCTTTAAGCTATACCGTCTCATGGACGAAGATGAAAACACAAGGAGAAACAAGCAAGCACGAAAATTATTGCACTTTTTTAAATTAATCAAGTGATTAGAATTTTTTGTGCGATTAATTGATAATTGCGACAGGCCTTCTCAAGACATGAGACTTGACTTGGACTTGCAAAAAATGACTTGTGAACATGTCTGGCTTAAAGGAATAGTACACCCAAAACATGATTAGCCTTCATTTTCTACTCACCCCCATGCTGAACAACACTCTGGAGTACTTTTTTGATATCTCAAATGCATCTGGAGATCTGGGAGTACTTTTGTCTGGTTTGGTCTGCCGTGGTTTCTGTAGACTCGTGAACGCGCTTTCAGGAAATCCTATACACTACTGTTTATGCTCTAAAAACATTCTAAATGACTTTGTTTCGAGTAAATTATGGACGCTACCCACTCAGGACACTTGGAATACATTGGACGAGCAGTATGGAGGAATATTGACACGTTTTTTGTGGACTTTTATGGACCTTTCTGCCTCGGGCACCATAGACCTCCATTATTTGAATGTCAGCAGACAGCAAGAAGCCTCCCAGATCTCCAGATGCATTTGAGATATCAAAAAAGTACTCCAGAGTGTTGTTCAGCATGGGGGTGAGTAGGAAATGAAGGCTAATCATGTTTTGGGTGTACTATTCCTTTAAATATATTATAAGCATTCATGATTAAATGTTTATCCTGCAGCAAATGTCACATAGAAGCAGGAGGTGAGGGAGGAGCAGTGAACGCTCCCATCGTGCGCCGCTTCACTGCGAATTGATGTGAATTGATGAAATTATAGAAACAGGATAAAGGAATCTTTCTATGGTGGACGGGTTTCTGTTGGGAGGAGTTGATTGAGTCATGAGGAACCAAGCAGGAACTGACATCCATCAGAGCAGAGATCTCTAACCCTGAAATCCCACATCCTCCGTCACCATCGTTCCTAGGTGTGATTTATATTTTTAGGATTTGAGGAAAAAAGTTGAAGAAAGTTCACATCCCTGCATCAGAGCGCTACCTGTTTGATCTGTGGACAGTTTTTCATGCTAGCAACCAAACTAGCAGCAGTAGTGGGGTTTGAAGACGCAATTGTTTAAATATATTTATCGTACAAATGTTTATAGCATTGGAAAACATAATTGATTTTCGTTTGACCTCCCGCACACAATAATAATAATAATAAAAAAAAAAACTGATTTTCATGCATTTTTAAAAAAGCTCGAGGGAGCCGCAAAGGAGACGCTTAAAGGAATAGTACACCCAAAACATGATTAGCCTTCATTTTCTACTCACCCCCATGCTGAACAACACTCTGGAGTACTTTTTTGATATCTCAAATGCATCTGGAGATCTGGGAGGCTTCTTGCTGTCTGCTGACATTCAAATAATGGAGGTCCATGGCGCCCGAGACAGAAAGGTCCATAAAAGTCCACAAAAACGTGTCAATATTCCTCCATACTGCTCGTCCAATGTATTCCAAGTGTCCTGAGTGGGTAGCATCCAGAATTTACTCGAAACGAAGTCATTTAGAATGTTTTTAGAGCATAAACAGTAGTGTATAGGATTTCCTGAAAGCGCGCGCCGGCGCGTTCTTGACGCTACGGAAACCGCGGCAGACCAAGCCAGATGAAAGTGCGCATTCAGCTCGGCAAAGAACTCATGCTCTTCCTCAACACTGAAGTCCTCAGACATTTTTCTTTCGTTGTTTCTTTCTTTGCACAGGTAAACAGCACATTTCTTCTTCTACGCTTGCATTATCGGCAGAGCAGACGCTGAATGCGCACTTTCATCTGGTTTGGTCTGCCGGCTTCCGTAGCCTCATGAACGCGCCGGCGCGCGCTTTCAGGAAATCCTATACACTACTGTTTATGCTCTAAAAACATTCTAAATGACTTCGTTTCGAGTAAATTCTGGATGCTACCCACTCAGGACACTTGGAATACATTGGACGAGCAGTATGGAGGAATATTGACACGTTTTTTGTGGACTTTTATGGACCTTTCTGCCTCGGGCACCATAGACCTCCATTATTTGAATGTCAGCAGACAGCAAGAAGCCTCCCAGATCTCCAGATGCATTTGAGATATCAAAAAAGTACTCCAGAGTGTTGTTCAGCATGGGGGTGAGTAGAAAATGAAGGCTAATCATGTTTTGGGTGTACTATTCCTTTAACAGCCTCATGCGGCTCCAGAGCGGCGAGTTGCCGACCCCTGGTTTATACAAATAAAAATGCTTTACTTTTTTCTTTTTTGCAGAATTATTATGCAGGGTTATTGCACGGGGTATTTACATGGGTATTTATATATATATATATATATATATATATATATATATATATATATATATATATATATATATATATATATATATAGTTATTGCACTGGGGATAAATGAACTGCTGTAGCGTTTCTTTCTACAAACAGGGTGTAAAAGTCTTTAACTAAAGGAGCTGCTCAGCTCCTCTACAGTCTGGTGCAGAGGGTGGAAGGTCAAGGTAAGCTTGGACAGCACCCTCCTCTCTTTGTTCTTTCAGAGCAGTGGAAAGAGACTGATGACTTAAAATAATTTTATGTTTGTAAAAATCCTAGAACTTCTGTTTGAAAAGGAGATACGTCTGAGATGTCTAAGAGTAAAATCTTCGACACCTTTTAATATCCCTCCCATTTTTGCTGCCATTATGCCTTTTTGAACTTTCTATTATTAGTACCTCCCTTGTTTGCTGCTGCATTCATTCCCTCACACCTTTTATTTCGGTGCTGACTTTTGCAGCACTCAGATCAGCTGCACTTATGCTTGTTATCACTTCTGCTCACTTTTAATTTCCTGTCTCTTCAGGTGTTGTGGAATAACTCATTTTTCCAGCCTTCCCTCTCTGCCGCACCGTGTTTCTCTGGAGAGCGTTTTTATTTCCGTGTGAAAATGACAGTGTGAAACTTGTCAGCTTAAGTGAGCATGTTATTACAACGTCGTCAGGACGGAGGAGATACGCAAGGCAAGCGAGATGTAAAGTTTTTCCATTTAGGTCGTCAGACAGCAAAGTATGAAATTTGAAATGCGTTTCATCTTCTAAGGAAGCTAATATTTGTGGATCCTTTGGGTTGTGTTTTTTCCTTACTAGCCGGATTCATTTGGTTTATTTTTTTTTCTGTTTTCGGTTACTGTAAATGGCTGTTATAGAGCTCCACATCTTTTCTGTTCTGGCTTTACTTTCACAGCGTCGCTGATGGAAGTACGTCATGTGAAGGAAGATGGGAAATAACCCACTCCAGTGCACTCAGACACATTGAGAGATTTTTTTCCCCTTGAATCTCGGGCAGTAATGTGGTTTGGTGCTGACTGATAGAAAAGGATGATCTGAACCTTGTTTCTCAGAGCGAGGAAGGAAATGACCTTTCATGTTCTTTTTTTCTTCCATTACTAAAAAAAACACTTTTCCTTGGTACTTTTTCTACCAAAAATATTTTAGTAAATACTTCCATCAATATTATTATTTCTCTCACTTTTTTTTAATCGAAAATAGTAGGGCTGCATCTTACAATTATTTTGCAAATCGATTAATCTGTGGAATAAATTTTCACTTAATCAAATAGCCAAAGGTTCTTTAAAGAAGACTTTACGAAATGAAACCATGTGAAACTAAAACTTCAACTAGAGGAGTTCTGGATAGAACGGCGGAGTATTAGGGCCAGGCTAGAGATTTTTTTCTTTCTATTTCAAGAATAAAGTCGTAACATTACAAGAATAAAGTCGCAATGAGAATAGTCTAAAAATTACAAGAAAAAAAGTCGTAACATCATGAGAATAAATAGAATTACAGGAAGGTTGTAAAATTACGAGAATAAAGTTGTAACGTTACGAGAATAAAGTAATAAAATTATGAGAATGTCGTAACATTACGAGAATAAAGTCTAAAAAATATGAGAATAAAGTTGCAATGAGAATAGTCAAAAAATTATGAAAATAAAGTCGTAACATGATGAGAATAAAGTAATAGAATTATGAGAATAAAGTCGTAACATTACGAGAATTAAGTCGCAATGAGAATAGTCTAAAAATTACAAGAAAAAATTTGTAACATTATTAGAATAAATAGAACTACAATAATAAAGTCGTAACATTACGAGAATAAAGTAATAAAATTACGAGAATGTTGTAACATTACAATAAAGTCATAAAATTATGAGAATAAAGTCCCAATGAGAATAGTCAAAAAATTATAAAAAAATAAAGTCGTAACATGATGAGAATAAAGTAATAAAATTACGAGAATAAAGTCGTAACATTATGAGAATAAAGTCGCAATGAGAATAATCTAAAAATTACAAGAAAAAAAGTCGTAACATTATGACAATAAATAGAATTACGAGAAAGTCGTACATTACGAGATAAGTCGTAAAATTGCGAGATAAAAGTCGTAAAATTGCGAGATAAAAGTCGTCATATTGCCAGAATAAAGTTGCAACAAGAATAGTCATAAAATTACTTTCTGTTAAAGTCATGTTTTACAGTCTCTATACTTCAGTTAATGATTAATTGATTAATAAATTAGTTGAGGAGTTTAAAACTAACTAAACACGTTGAGATTCTCTTCCCACATCACGTTAAAATGAATTAAGTAGGCCTAAGATTGAATTGTCTTAATAATATTCTCATAAAATAATCATAATAAACACTATTTAACTTCTGTGTTTCTTTGTGAGTTTCCCTTTTTGTATATTTGTTTTGTTCCAGGGAGAAAATCCACTTAAGTAGAAGTCATGCTTCCTTCAATAGAGCTGGTTGCAGCAGCATAAACTTTTAGCATCCCCAGAGACCAATGTTGTCTCTAATCCTTCTCATTACAGGATTATGTTCACATACTGTGTCTGTTTGAGTTGGAATCAATATCAAATGATCCTGCAATCAATGCTAATGTCTGAAATCGCCTAATTAACGTGTTTCGGCTCCTAATCTGAGCATGTATCCTCTCGGTAATCCTTAGCTAATGTTCGATCATCCATAAGTTCGTGGTGTAAAGGCTAAATGGTGTCCGCTATCGTTAATCACTGCAGTGGAGCGTGGGGTCACACCTTCCCTCCAGCTGCACACATGGTTAGACATCAAAGGGCCGCTCCGGTAGGGAAGCTGATTAAACACGAGTGAAACACGGAGGTGAAACTCTTCAGTCCAAAGTATCAGGTTTAATTTCCGCTCTCACCGGGTTGCCTTCGTGTCAGGGCGCCTTTCATCAAACATTTCATCTCACTGAGCATGATAAACCCTCTGAAATGAGTTCTGACTCCTTTGAGTGATAAAAGCTTCATTCGGTCCACTTTTCTTACATTTTTACGATGATTAGACGCTGACTCCTGACGTCGGTTTGCTCTCTGCCAGTTTTATTTTTTCATGTTAACTTGAAAGTGTGAGAATTAGCCTTGCAGCTCTATCTGCTCTATCTGATGTTGGTATGAGTTGGTTATAGTGAATTATTCCAGTCTTGGATGATTACAGACCTTCAGGCTGTTTGAAAAGCCTTTTTGAAGGCCTTCGATAATTAAAGATGCATTCTGTGCTTTAGAAAAGCTCCATGACTCTTACATTTGCTAGACTCTGCTGCATGCTCTTTATTCTCTTCTACTGCAGTCCTGCAGACTTATTTTTAGTACGATTTTCCAAACATTAACTGTAAATCCTCCCTCTAGATTGTGCAGGTTTTAATTTTCCTTTGGATTAAATTTTTAGTTTGTGCAGAAGCGATTTTTAAAGCCGTTGGGAAATCATAATTAAATGTCAAATAATTCTGTGTTAAACATGTATATAACTTAGGGGTGGAACGGTTCACAAAATCCACGGTTCAGTTCACGGTTTCGTGGTCTCGGTTTTCGATTCGGTATATGTTGATTGTTAGGAAAATCTATTATATCTTGTATAGTACAACACGTGTTGCACAATGCTTGCAAACTGTTGCACTTTTATCCACAACTTTCTTTCCGCCGTCATCGTAGGTCACTCTAAATGCAAAGCGGTCCCATACAGCAGACCTATAAAGTACTGCTGGCGCGTCTTCCAACTCCTGTTCTTTCCCACTCGCCATACCCACACAATTCTCCACAACAACTGATTTTTTTCTGCTACACCCGGCTAAGCTGCTTCGCTTTTTCTTCTTGTTTACTACTGGTGGTTGGCTTTGGTCGCAGTACCGCCACCTTCTGCTCTGGAGTGTAAACGCTTCACCTATGAGAAAAAGGATCAGCGCATGAACCGAACGAAACACACGCGAAACGAACCGAGACAGTCGAACCGAACGGTTCGGACGGTTTTCATGAATCGTTTCATCCCTAATATTAATGTACTTTATCAGATGATATTGTCGCAAAATTTAGAACATTTCTTTATTTTTTTTAAATCCTGTCTTAAAATCTGTGTTTTTCCCGTTATCTTATGCAGGCCAGTTAGTTATACATCAGCCTGAACACCTAAATTCGGCCAATCATATATCAACTGTCATCTGTCAATTTTTTTTTTTTTTTTGGTCATAGCATCTTGATTGATATGTCGCAGCTAATATACGCAACGGTTGAAATAAGAATCATTTCCTTTCCCATTGAGTTCCGTCCCAGTGTTCACTGGGTTGGACGTCTGTGTCTTCAGCAGGCGTAGAGCTAACAGAACTGGCAGCGTTGCGAGGCGATGGCTCAAACATGTACGGCTGTAAGCCTTCTACACCAAACCAAGCTTCTGTCGCCCTGGCGTCCTCTTCCACAACATCTTCATCCCCGCTTTCCTCCTCTAAATAAAAAATGTATCATGGAGGAGACTCATCCATGACCTCTGACACTAAACTCTCCTCCTCTTGCATGTTTCCTCTGTCCATAGCGTTCCTTGACAGTGTCGTTTACAAGTCACCAATTTAGTGCTACTTGGTCCCAATAGAATTTCCCATTGGGAACCTACTAGCACTAAGTTGCTAACTGGTTAGCACAATGCTTCAGACAAACCGGCCACAATCAAACTTGCTTGCGAACCTTCCGCTACAACAATCCCGCCCTATTGATTCACTACCAATCACATTCACTTTATTCACTTGTGTAAAGTCAGGCACCACTCGGGAGAATTCGGAAATGCAACCGTTGGAACGGCCGATTCCCTACGATTTAATGCTAATAGCGCCGAACTGGTTCACTCCCTCTTTCTTCAATCCCAGTTAACACTGTTGTAATTGCTGGACTGTGGGTTATCATAACCACTCAGTTGGCTTTATAATGTAACAGGAATCCATATATAACTGCAACGTTTGCACTTTGTTAGGATATATAAATAAACTGCAGTGAAATAGAGGACGCTGCTATAGAAGATGATGGCGTAGATGTGCTACAGGCTGTATAATGCAGCAGACCTTGATGAATGGCACGCCGTGTGAAGGGAATATTTCTGCCCCACATTTACCCAGAATAACCCCCTCTGTCCCACCCGCTCCTCTTCCCGACAGCCGTTTCCCTCATGCTGCCATTATTGCCAGAGTTCTTTTAGAGGTTTCTTTTTTTTTTTATTCAGTACAGTCTCCTTTTTTTGGCTCATAGGTTTCATTAGGCTAAAATTGCTGCGAATATTGGACAATTTGTCACAGTGATAAAGAAGATGAAGCTCGTGTTGTTTTCCTGCTGGGAGTGACTTTCTCTTCTAAAAATACTCTTTAAGTTCTTGTTTTATTGATTAACAGGGTCCTGAACCGTCTATTCAGCAGCGTTCCTGTACAGTCTGAGAAAGTCCTGCCTGTGATGAAAAAGGAAAATACCTGAGTTAAAGAAAAATATAAAGTCATATTCATAGAGTCTATTAGAGGATTAGATGATTTTTGTACGCAATGTTTTGGCAGAAAATTCACTCCATGGTTTAAAGAATCATTTTGTTTTCTCAAATATTTTCTGAAACATTTGTCTCTATTTTCTTTTCCATTTCTCTTTTTCAGATTTAGTTTTACGAATTTTATTCTTTTCAAAATGTTTTTTCCAGATTAGATTCTCCTCACTTCAAGCTCAATACGAATGTTCGCTTTTGCCCAATAAAATTCCTGATGCTACCGTCCAGTAGAACAGTAGAAATAGGAAAGTAAAGTAAGGCAAGGCAAATTTATTTGTATAGCACAATTCAGTACAAAGACAATGCAAAGTGCTTTACATGATTAAAATACAGGAAAATAAAACAGAATCAAAGCAAGTAGGAAAAAAAAGGGAAGGGGAAAAAAAAGGAAAGAAACTTAACCTGAAAATCTGGTAAATAAAATTATAAAATTAGAATCTGAGAAAAGAGCAGAGTTTCATTTCTGGATTCTGAATTTCATGTCTTTATAAAACTGTTCTTTACTTGCAATAATAATGAAATAAATATCCCCTTCCTTATATTATACTGCTTCAAAAGACATTTCAATTGACAAAAACATGTTAAAAAAGTGGGGGTTCTATTTACAGGATTATTTAGAAGGGATAAATATTAATATTAAATTATGCAACGCTTGCTGTCAAACTACTCAGCAAAGAAGAATAAAAAGCCCCAAATCACACTAAACTATACCCTGGAGAAGGACAGTAAAAAGGCGCAGAGGTGGAAGAGAAGGCAAGACGGGGAGTTAAAGGCAGAAAGAGTACAGCAAGTCTAATTCAGCGCATGCCAAGATGGGCTGCCTTTCCACTTTCATCTGAGTCGAAGCAAACAGAGAACAAAAAAATGCAGCAGAAACAGATGAGCCTCAGCAGCCTGACTGTGCCGTTTGAAGAGGAGGAAGATAACGGAATCAGTGGGATTTAAATAACTGGCTTCTCTTTCTGCAATGTAACATATTTATTCTACACTAACAACAACAGGAGGGTCTTTTAAGGCCGAGGACGATTTCCTGCTGGAGATATGATTTGATTAGACAAGCAGAGACGCACGCAGCCCTCAGCTTTGGTTCCGTACAGCTGAGTGCATACAGGACGTCAGAAATACTCCCGTCTGAAATGAATTCTCAAAAACTGAGTGTGGGATTGCTCATTTAATCTTATGTACAAGTAGCACTTGTGTGCAGCCCACAACCCAATCAGCCCCAGCAGTGGGCTCTGAGCTGTGAGGGGGCAGCTGCTCTGCAATTTGATAAGGTGATGAATGTCAAGAATGGTAATTTAGTCTGGCTGCACAATCTGTTTATGGAGGAAAAAGGGAACGGTGGTGTGCGATGGCCGAGCTAAAGCACCTATTATTGATTTAGGGAGATCTGTGTTCCGGTGGGTGGTCAGGGTTCGCAGCCAACAAACAAGCCATCGCTTACTGAAGGGGAGAGAGGACAACAAATAGGCTTGAAGCTTTGACATAGAAGTGACCGACGCTGGGCAGTGCAGGGCTCAGCTACAGGCTTAAGGCTGAATTATACTTCGAAACCAGGTTGTCTGCATGTGTGTCGCAGTAAACTCAGGAGACGCCCCGCCCCCTTCGCAGACAATCAGAGAGGCCTCTGATTGGTCAACTCTACATCCGCTCCACTCTATGCGTATTTCCTGTTTGGTAGCTTGCTTATTAGCCAAAAAAAATCAGTTTAGGGGTTGGTTCTTTATACATCGAATTTAATATTATTATTTATGGGAATAAAAATATTTCATTTACTGAACCGAGTAACTGAAATAAATAAACTTCTTCTAATTAGTTAATTATGTGAGTAAAATAAAAAAAATATATAACTACACGTGAGGAAAGGCTGTTTTGTATTCGAGCAGAGATCCTTTTGTACTCTGGGACAATTTATAAATTATATTTTGATTGCAACTTGGTTTTTTGTGTGTGTGTGTGGGTGTGCAACCTTTAAGGACAGTTTGAAAAACAAGTTTTATTTGTGTGTATCATTTGAGGAGAATTTGTAACCAAAGTTTTATTTGCGAACAATTAGATTTATTTGAGTGTGACGTGTTTATTTGTGAGTGATAAGATTTTTTAGAGTGAAACATGCTTTATTTTAGTGCAACATGTGTTTGCAACATAGTTTATGTGTGTGTGTGTGTGTGCATGATGCTTTTTTGTACACGTTTTGGCAGAAAAGTCATTCCATATTAAACCCCTTTTTTGGCCAATGTAGCTCTCCCTTCCTCAATTTATAAATATAAACTAAAATGAAAAATAAAAAAATCTGTAAAAATTAAAACAAAAAATATTAACAGTGGCTTGCAAGTAGAGGGATCCGCTTCACGAGGCATAGGCACTGAATAAATCAGCAAACCCTGTTTTAACAGATTAATATGCCTGTAATCACTGCAATGGAACAAGACATTTAAACTTTAAGAAAAAGTTTTTAAAGTCCTGCTGCTGATCTACAGCAGGACTAATGGTGTATAAATGACCTGCAGGGCCCTGATTTACTGAGAAATTAAGTCACTCAATGGGCCTCAAAAGGACTTGAAACAACTATGAATTGACCTACTTCCACATTTTGCTCCTAAAATTCCTCTTTTGCCTTTAATTTGATCAAATTACTGTTTAAAGTTTCTATATTTTGCTTTTTGACGCCTTCCCAAAATCAGCTATAGTAATCTACATGATGAAATACGGCTTTTTGCACTAAGGTGTATTCATTTGTCATGAAAGTATGTGTATTAAGTGGACGTGTTGTTGGATGATCTACTAAGGCTACGTTCACACTGAAGCCTGAGGTGACCCAAATCTGATTCTTTTTGCCCATATGCGACCTGGATCTGATCTTTTCATGGCAGTCTGAACAACACAGATCCGATTTTTTTTTTCCCAATGCGACCCATGCCACTTGGCTATGTGGTCCTGAATCCGATACAAATCTGATCTTTTCAAATGCGACCTGTGTTTGAACGGCCAGGTCGGATTCATCAACAACCAAGGCAGATGATGATGCAGAGAGCAGTACTTATGTTCAACCATATTGAAAACATTTTATTTTTATGGTTGGAAAAGACCGCTAGATGCGCGCCGGCGCTATCATCCATGTTTACTTCCGGAAAAAAAGAGCACCCTGGCCTGTGACATCATTGCGTCCTCTATTGCCCATGCGGTCACTTGTGTTGTATGACTGCAGTTCACACAGGAGATCACATACAAGTCGCATATATTTGGAAATATGAACGGCAACGTTAAAATCGGATTTCGCAAAAAAATCGGAATTGAGCATCAAGGCCTGCAGTGTGAACGTAGCCAAATATTCCTGTGCAAATGTTAAGTACAAACTGTTTAGGTTCCAATCAAAACCAGCTGATTACATTTTCTACAGGAAGTTTGATAATGGCTGATAAAGAAAGATGAGGTTCAAAGCCATGCAGATTGAGGAAGTAATAATAATCCTTTAAAGTTGTAGGGAAGTCATATTTAAGTGTCGAATCATTCTGGCTTGAACATGTATATATGTACTCTTAATCAGACAGTATTGTCCAAAAAATTTAGAAGATTTCTATTTAAAATAAGAAATCCTGTCTTAAAATCAGTTTTTTTCTTTATTTATGCTGGCCAGTTAAACGTCAGCCTGTACTGTAAAATGCCTTGAGATGACGTGTTGTGAATTGGCACTATGTAAATAAACTGAATTGATATAATTGAAATCTCTTATCATGAAAAGCGGCCATGTTGTTTTCTCTGCAGACACTGTGCGATTAAGGTTCCTGAACTATTGTAACTATTGTCCTACGTAGAGCTGCCTTAGCTACTTGTTTTTCCAGTTTAGGGAGGGGCTGCTGTTCGGACCACAGAATTCACAAGGATCACACTAACATAAATTCTGATAATGGAATATGATTTTAACATAGTTAAAGTCTTAAAACGTTTATTTTTACATAATTTAGGAGAATAAAATGCATTGCAGGTGTAAAACGTGTCTGTAGAATAGTCCATGTTATGTTCTGTACCATCAAAGTTTAGTTAAAAGCAGCAGTGCATTTTTTAATCTATTAGACCGCTGTTAGTCAGTACACATCTTGCTCTTTAAGGTGGCTAAATGTACAAGAAGGGTATTCCAAACCCAGGGGGGGGGGAAGGCTTCATGACCTGCCTGATGTTAAACAGCTCAGTCCTTATTTTCTAATGAAGGAGAAGATAGGAAAGTTAGATTAGAGATGGGGCTGTTATCTCCACGTGTTTGTAGAAAGTTTGGCTCGGAGTGCTTTCCAATTAGAAAGTCTGTGCCCTGGGGAGCCATTGGAGATAATTGTTTTCAAGGATGGCCTAATACCCCAAAGACCGCAGTAATGGCGCTGTATTTCCCCTGCATGGAATCAGATTACAGACGATTCTTATCGAAGGATGTTTTTTTTTCTTCCTTCAATATGATAGACTCAGCTTTGTTGTTGTACTCGTCCTGCTTTTTCACCGCTGTAGACCCAGGTATGTCTGTGCTTATTAAACTGGTGCAGCTTTCTGACATTCAGCACCAGGCAAACGGCCCTTATGGAAGTGAGGCTGTCATCGTCAAACTGTTGCGATTTCCACCTCCTTTTGCATCTGTGTGCTGAGCTGACTTTTCCCTTTCGCTTTTGATAAGACTCCAGTTATATGATTCGTCAGATACAGATGCTGACTGGCAGACGACTCCAGAACTTTCCTTTGAGTGAACAAAGATTTTTCTTCTTTTCAGGGTCTGTCTCAGAGTTTGTTTTTGATAAACTAGTGCTGAAAGGGGTGGTCAGTTTTCTAAGACTTGTTGTTGGTCTAACAGCACAGACCTGTAACCGTTTATACCATCATAGGGAAAAGTATCCTTAAACTTTTACTTTTGATCTTTACATCTCAATGTATTTCATTTGAATTTTATCTGATTGTCCATCATAATGTAAAAGATCTTTCAATTGTCTCAGCAGGCAAATCTGAAAAGTTGGACTTGCCATTTTATTCTGCCACCCTGATTCAGTATTTTATGGCACATTCACATTGTCTAACTTTAGGATTTCACTTCCTTGACACAAATGACATAAAATTACCATATTTTCCGGACTATAAGCCGCTACTTTTTTCCCACGCGTTGAACCATGTGGCTTTTAAAAACGTGCTGCTTTTCTGTGGATTTTTCCAAACCACCAGAAGGGGAAGTAAAAGTTCGAGAATAAGGGGCTCATTTTCATTTAGCACAAGAACATGGTAGCAGCAGGCACGACGGAGAACCAATGTCTCAAATTCACACATTTTAACATCTTTGCTGTTTTTAAGCTGCCAAACCAATGAAGAGACTGGGCTCAACTCCTGCAGAGCTGAAATAAAGCCGACGAAGCAACATCTTTCAGTAGATCTTACTGCTGTGAGCCAACAAGCTAACAGGAGCTAGCATTCTTCTTCGTCCCTCCTCCAGGGCCTAAATGTAGAGCTCCCCCTATAGGTTTGGTGGGAGACAGTATAGTATAAATCAGCGGGTTATAGCCTGGTGCGCTCTATTTTAGTGCACTTCTATTAAAGTCGTAGAGAAATCATATTTAAATGTCAAATCAATCTTAAACATGTATATAAATGAATTCTTTATCAGACAATATTGTCCAAAATTTAGAACATTTCTATTTAAAAAAAAAAATCCTGTTCTTTTTTTTTTTTTTTTTTTTAGTCATCTTTTACAGGCCAGTTAGTTATACATCAGCTTGTACACCTAAATTTGGCCAATCGTATATCAACGGTCATCTGTCAATCAAATTTTTTCTTTCATAGCATCTTGATTCATATGTAGCAGCTAATAATAATTATAATACATTTTATTTATACTGCACTTTTCATCAAAAAGACCTCAAAGTACTACAAAAAAGAAATACATAAAAATAAAATAATAATAATGAAAAAAATAATAATAAAAGCTGTTTTAAAAAGAGAAAAAAAAACATCTAAAGGGGACCAAAAGTTTTGCTAAAAAGAAATGTAATATATGCCACGGTTTAATTAAGAAATAAGAATAATTTACTTCACCATTGAGTTCCGTCCCAGTGTTCACGGGGATGGACGTCTGTGTCTTCAGCAGGCGTAGAGCTAACAGAACTGGCAGCGTTACGAGAAATTTTTGGGAAATCATATTTAAATGTAAAATCATTCTGGCTTAAACATGTTTATAAATGTGCTCTTTATCAGACCATACTGTCCTAAAAGTTCGAAAATTTCTATTTAAAAAAAAATCCAGTCTTAAAATCTGTGTTGTTGTTTTTTTTGTTATCTTATGCAGACCAGTTAATTATATGTCAGCTTGTGTACCTAAATTCAGCCAATCATATATCAACGGTCATCTGTCAGTCAAATGTTTTCGGTCATATCATCTTGATTCATATGTCCCAGCTAATATACACAACAGTTGAAATACGAATCATTTCCTTTCCCATTAAGTTCCGTCCCAGTGTTCACGGGGATGGACGTCTGTGTCTTCAGCAGGCGTAGAGCTAACAGAACTGGCAGCGTTGCGAGGCAAGGGCTCAAACATGTACGGCTGGAAGCCTTCTACACCAAACCAAGCTTCTGTCGCCCTGGCGTCCTTTTCAGCAACATCGTCCCCGCTTTCCTCCTCTAAATAAAAAATGTATGACGGAGGAGACTCATCCACGACCTCCGAAACAAAACTCTCCTCCTCTTGCATGTCCATAGCGTTCCTTGACAGTGTCGTTTCTAAGTCATCAATTTAGTGCTACTTGGTTCCAATGGAATTTCCCATTGGGAATTTACTAGCACTAAGTTGCTAACTGGTTAGCAAGATGCTTCCAACAAACCTGCGACAACCAAACTGCTTTCGAACCTTCTGCCACAACAATCCCGCCCCCTTGATAATCGACCAATCACATTCACTTTATTCGCTCTTGCAAAGTCGTGCACCACTCGGGAGAATTCGGAAATGCAACGGTTGGAACGGCCGTTTCCCCATAACTTTAACAAGGAACAATGAAATTATAACACACTAAATGTTTGCAGCTTGAAGTATCGCACAGCAAGCTAGTTTATCGGTTATGATGAGACATGTCAGAACAAAAAGCGATTAACTGATGTCCCTAATTTCTACAGGAGCCTAAAAGGTAGAAAATCTCTATTTTCCATTTACTAAATCTTCGTAAGGAAATTATTTTATTTATTTTTAAAAATAATTTACGGCACTAGTGGCTCGTTTTTATGGACAGTAAGCTGACAGGAAACGTGGTATGAAAGAGGGGGAGAGACATGCGGGAAAGGACCACAGGTCAGATTCGAACCCGGGTCGCCCACGTCGAGGACTAAGGCCTCCGTACATGGGTTGTGCATGCTAACCACTGTGTCACCAAAGCACGCCCATATACAAAAAAATTTATTAATTTATTTCAGCAATTTTTTTACTCAGCCTTAATACAGATATAAAACATCTATTTTAATGAAAAGACATTTAATTCAATTAATGGGACATCTAATGAATATATTCTGCATTTTATCATTCAGCGGTATATTTACAGTATTTAAATCAATATAAAACACATTTTAAAAGTAATATCTACTCATTTCATGGTACTTTTATTTTTTTTTAACAGTGTCCTGTCTGGCGATGTGGCAATAAGAATAATTGTCTTAATGCAAAAAGCCCAACAGATTTTACTTTCACAAGTGAAGCAGTACGGCTATCGCCATAGTGTACTGCTTTATTTATGCATATAAATAGCTTTATTATAATTAATGCAGGGAATATTACAGATTATATGGACACTGCAATGTAAGTAGAACAGGAAAGGAAAAACAGGAAAAAGGAGAAAAGATGAAAGAGGAGATAAAAGTGAGAAAATGATTAGTCTTCTGTCTGCTTCATCACCTGCAAAAAGAGATGTAAAAAAGAACAGCACACCAACGGATATATGTAAGTACATGGTGCATTTTTTTTAATTTCAAGACATATTTTGGCGCCCCATACCTCAGTGATCACATTGCAGTTATTGGAAAAACTCCTTAGGATGTTAATAGTGGGAAGTTACTGAAAAGAGTAAATCAGTCCCTTCCTTCTGTAATTTATTCAGGTAAAATATTTTTTTTTTTTTTGATGATTAACCACCAGAAAATATAAAGGTATGCAGATAGGAGGGATAGAAAGTATCCTTATTGTCAGAGCTCCCACTGAGGTGCATTAATCCACTGCTTCCTACTCTGCAGTGCTCCAGCAGCGCCATGCTGTGATGTTGATTAAACATTGACATTTTGCTTTCATTTAATCGGGATTTGCAGAAAGGGAAAGACTGATGTCCTGAGGCATTGCACGATTTCCCACCAAATACGTCTGAATAACCTCCATAGGCACACCCACCATTCTCCATATTTTAAGGTGGAGGCCATGTTGTTCTTTTATGTTTGCTCCAATTTTCTTTGATCGAAGAATAACTTTCCACCTCAGATGAATGTTTGCATCCTGCACATTAGGGGGTCAGTCAGTCTAAAAGGAGTTCAGCTTTTCATATTTCTTTAACTACATCCAACACCTGCCTCCTCTAACGTCGGCCCAGCTTTGTGAGAAGGATTACCGTTATGATCCAGACTTAAAGGCCTCTGACTGCGCTCCACCCTGCTGGGCCGCTCCGCTGGAGTGTTTGTTAACGCAGCGCCGATGACAAACGGCGCCATGATCCCCGTGTTCAGCGGGGTGAACAGAGGCGGCAGACCGTGAGGAACACCACTGCTTACTGAGGCTTTTCACATTTATGGGAAGAGGAAAATTGCAGACGAGAGGAAAGGAGGAAAACTGGGTTAATCTGACCCAGTTTCCTTCCTAATGCTGATGAGGCGGGAATTTTCTTTCTCATTTTGCTTCAGAACCATTTAAATGAAGCCGTTTTACCTGATAAGTCTTTTTCTTATAAGCCACATATAACATTTATGTTAAAGGTTTTTTTTTTGTACACAAGTGAAGCAAAATTACTAAAATAACTAAACTAACAGGTAGGAAAGGAGAGCTTTAATTAAAGAAACCATGAGGCTCACAATGCCTCTGGGTGACTTCTACGATGGATGGGTAAGAACTCTACAGTTTTGCTCATCATATGTTTTGTGCCAATGACCTGGGCGTCCAGGTAACCTCTCCCTACTGCCACACTTTTCAGATTTTTCCATCCTCCACATTTGAGCAGAAGTTTATTTTCCTTTCATTTATAAAATAGCCCCTGTAGCAGAAATCTGTCTCTCATCTCTGTGCTGTAAGGTAAAAGCAACAACTTCCCACACAAAATTATTGTTTTTTTTTAAACAGCAAGACCCACTCTAATGGTCTACTTTTCTTCTATTTCGAGAAAAAAGTCGTAACATTAAGAGAATGCAGTCATAAAATTAAGAGAATAAAGTCGCTCCGAGAATAGTCGTAAAATTACGAGAATAAAGTCGTAAAATTACGAGAATGAAGTCGTAAAATTACGAGAACAAAGTCGTAAAATTACAAGAACAAAGTCGTAAAATTACGAGAATAAAGTCGTAAAATTACGAGAATAAACTCAAAGCGTTACGAGAATAAAGTCGTAGCGTTACGAGAATAAAGTCGTAGCGTTACGAGAATAAAGTCGTAAAATTACGAGAATAAAGTCGTTTATTAAAGAAAAAAGAAAACGGACTGCAAATATTTCAGATATAACATTTAAATTAATGATTCAGAAATCCCACTTGAAAAGCATTTCATTAGCACACATTTAAGATGAAATGGTTAAAAAGGAACTGTAAATTGTTTGTCAAACCATTATCAAATAATGCAATCTAAAAATGTATTTCTAAGTGGAGATACAAAAAATCTCAATTCATGAATTAAATTATAAATAATACTTTTATTACAGATTTAACAACATTTTAATATCATTTCCTTTTTCACTTGGCATTTTCAAATCCTTTTTCACAAGTTCATTTTTTTGTTTTTTTTTTCTCCCTGCCAGCTCCCAGATCATCTTATCTGATTGGTTGATGTGGTGCGTCAAGCAGCAAAAATTTTATTCTTTTTTTACATTTTAGTGACGTTTCTGGGGGGAAATTAGGGCGTAGTAAAGCCATACATCCCAAAAAAATGGCTTACAATTTGTCTTTTTTTTTTTTAGTAAAGACCATATGAATTGAAACTCGTCTATATTTATTTATTAATTTCTATATTACATAAATCAATAACTCTGGATGCCCCTTTTTGCCTTTGTTTTTTTTTTATATATTTGGTTGTGATAATTGTAATGTTCAAAATGTAAATAAAATATTAAAAAAGAAAATGGATTACAGGTACATTATATTTTAATTGCAGTCTTACAATTTACAATTCCTCTTAAATAATTCCATTAAATATAATTACAAAACTCAAACTTCTCAAATCAGATTTTTTTTTTTTATGTTAAATTTAAAATGGTTTTTTTTCAGTGAGTCTTCTGGTCCTCCATATTTTGGTTGGTGTTCAGTTTTGAAATCATGGCCCAATAGTTTTGAAAGTGGAGGAAGTTTTTAGCTTGGCCTTTTTTCCACATGTAGAGTAAAACCGTATTTTCCAAAGATTTCTGCACTTCTTTTTCTATTTTTCTTTATACAGATTTAAGCCTCCCTGTCTCCTTTGTACCAATGTGTATTGTGTGATTATGGAGTTTTCCATGACTTGAACCTTTTTGCTGTCGTGATCCCTTTGGTTCGTAATAATTATGTGATTAGCTGAAAGTTGCAAATTATGAAATGTCAGAAAAATCTTACTAGAACAGCTGACCTTTTATTTCACGTTAATCAGATTGCTTTATAAAGTAAAGCTTTCCTCAAATATGGAACGAGGTTCTTCCATCTCGAGACCTTTTATCATTTTAGTTGTCCTTTTTTGTTAAGTATTTTCCTTGATTTTGCCCAAAGTGATTCCACTTGTGTATTCATTAGTTCTGAGATAAACAGAACCTGTTTAGTAGTAATATTGCTCTTAAAGTACTGATGTAAACTTTCATCTACATTCTTAATAGGAGCTAAGGGAAAGGTTATTATTGTATATAGGAAATTTTATTATAGGAAAGGTTATTACTGTCCATAAAAAAAAAAAAAAGAAGCTTTTTAAGGCAGCGATCAAAACAGCCAAAGTCTGGAAGAGTTCTGAAGAAGTCAGAGTCTTTTCATCGTTTTCTGCCTCTTAGTTGTTTTTAAACTGAGAGTATAACTGGGGCAGTGCAGTTGTCGTGACTCCTGTACTTTATAGGCAGCCTTGGGCTCTATTTGTTCTTATTTTGCCTTGGAAAACATCCCTGTTTCCCGCAAAGCCGCATTCATCTTTAACCCTCTATAGAGCAAGGTACCGTTTTTGAAAATTTGCATACCCCTTACAAATGAAACCCACCCCACAATTAGAGAAGCCCTTGAATGATATATTACCTACTGTAAAATAAGTTGAAACAAAGGCTTTGCTTGGATCCTTTTTATTTATAGTCGGTTATTAGGTTAGGGAGTTCCGATGGTCCAATGACCCTTTCAGAGAAGCTAAATCAGCAAGTTGCGGTAGGATTCTCACTCTTTGGTGAAAACTGACCAAGAATGATCTCCTGGTATTCGCCCTGGGCCTCGCCATTTCCAGTGCTATAGTCACACTTAGACTGAAATTAAGCGCCTAAACTAAAATACACATTGGAGACTGTCTGTTTGACGACCTCAATTCAGCACTATAATAAAATTTTATTTTAACTGGAATAGTTGCGTTATCACAGCCAGCTGCAGGTTGATCTGCACAGCGGCTCCCTGGGGTAATGTGATGTTTCGCCCATTGAGCAGAGAGGTAAACAGAAATAGGACTTGGTTGAATTTGCAGAAAGATTAAAAAGGAGAAAGTTCCCGTTTATAGACCAGGAGGTCGATAATTTTGTTCCATTATTGTTCATATTAAAGAACACGTTTAGAAAAAATATTATAAAACAATCCAGAAATGAAACTTTAAAAAATGTCTGAATCCCATTAAACTTCATCCCATTAAACAGCAGCTACATTAATACTGTTATCAAGGAAATCCTTTTATGCAGGCTGCACGCCTCCGGATGCAATGCTGACCCCCTCAGGACACTGGCTTGTGACATTTCATGGCCATTACTCTGCTGTGAGTTATGCATAAGTTAGGCTGTCGTTGGACATACGCTCTGGACTCGTTATGAATACGCTATGTATACGCCCAAAATTGAAAAAAATATATAGAAAGTCTAGCGTGTGCCATCGTTTTAGGAGATTCTGGTACGTCGGGCATACGCTGGCAAAATCGTCAAGGTGTGACAGGTGCCTTAAACTCATATGACGTCATCGCCATTCTCCATTTCGTAACAACTATTGTAAATATTTTAGTTAAATACATTCCTGATAAATTGAGACTTTGTCACATCTGTATCATGTAAATATATATATATATATATGTATATATATATATATATATATATAATATAAATAGCTTTATATTTATTTATTCTCCAGGTGCACAGTTTTATATTATAAAACACTTTACAGTACAATATTTATCTTTTAACTCTTCACTATTATGTTATTTTTATGCATTTTTCTAAGGTCCATATTGTGTGACCATTTTTTCCTATAATTTTTGGATGCTGTAAACCACAGAATTTCCCTATTGTGCGACAAAAAAGGCATTTTCTGTTCTAAAATAGAAGAAAAGCAAAATTGGCTCTAAGAATTGGCCCAAAAATATTGGCAGCACATAATCAGAAAAACACTGTATCTATAAATCTCTATGAATATGTTATTGCAAACATCCAACAGACCAATAGAAAAGCATCTTTTCTCCTCACTCCAGAAAAATTTATTTTTAAAAAGAAATGAGAAATGTGCAATTTTGAACAACATAACTCTAAAAACAAAAAATGTGGAGGAAAAAAAACAGCAAAGTTGAGGTTTCTTTTCTTTTTTTTCTTTCTTTTTTTTAAATTTCCATTTACAAAACACGTTCTTTGCTTGCAACAACAAAACCCTAAAGTATTGAAACTGCATTTCAGTCCTTTAGGCCCAAACTTTTCCCTTCATCCTCCTCTCCATCCTACTGTTACTTCTGAGCAAGGCACCGAGATATTTGAACTCCTCCATCTGAAACAGAAACAGACCAACCCAGAGGGAGCCGTCCACTTCAGAGAAACAGCATCACCATTAATAACATGTCAACCTTTTTTTTTTTTTCTTCCTGAAACTCAAAACTATAAATTTCCCACTTTTCATTTTCCGTAATAAGTTATCAAGGTCGCTAAGAGTAGAAAAATTAAGTCTAGGGAGCAGTGCATTAAGACTGCTTGACAGGCCTAGTTGAAAGCACTCTCTGTACTAAGAAACAGAAGGCCAAAGGTAGTAAGGTTCTGATTAAATTCAATAAAAGTCTAGAAGCGTGAAGCCTGTGAGGAAAAATAGCCATGATGATAAAAATTGCATGAGACTGACTCCTCTGTTTCTGAAATAAAAAGCTGCAGCTGAAAAAAAAATAACTTAGCAGCACAAAAATTACAACAAAAAATGTTTTAGATGGTAAACACCCATGTTTTCCGGTTAAATTTATGTTTTTAAGCCTCATATTTGCTCATTCAGTGCTTTTTCAAGCTCATTTACAAAACTGAACATAGCAGATGAAGGAATTATATTAATCCCACTTGGAGCTTATAAAAGTTAAGTGTCGTTAAACCATCAAATTTCATCAGAACATTACTGATGTGTACACCTGATAATAAAACGGTCGACTAATTCCACAGTTTAGTCTATTTGCCTTCCTTGTTTCAAAGATTCCTGGTTTGTGTCAGGACAGATGGTGTTTTTCCTTCCGGCGATACCAGAGGGATGGTAACACAAACTAAGATGGTTTGCAAAAGAGGAGGGAGGGTTTTGGTAGAAACCAACATTTGCTGTTTTGTAATTATTGTCCCCAGTTATTGTTTACTGTTGGGGAGAAATCAGTTTGAACTCAGAAGGAAAGCAGAATCCTACCAAAAGTGCACGCGCGTGGGAAATGCTTAAACAAGCAGTTTTATTTGAAACACAAATTAACTTTATGGACAATTTACATTTTTTATAGGCCAATTTACACTACACTCATAAAACCGTTCCGTGCCGGTCAGTTAACCGTGTCGAGCTTGGTTACTTACGACTGTTTACACACGACGCTAGCACGGTTCCTCACCTCCTTGTGACGATCTACGGTACTACTGCTCTCTTGAGGTAAACAAGCAAATCAACATGGTGGCGTCTGTAACATTCAGGAAGTTTGGTTATAATTGCAATATTTCGTTGTTTGCGGAAAGTCGGGTGATGAAGGCAGGCTTTGGTGAATTCATTGACGGAGTCGGCTTTTAAGAAGTGGATACGACAAACAATACTCTAATCAGGGCTTACAGACGCAGGAAACAATGACAGATGTTGAGGTTCACCACATTGCTAAGCAGAATTATCACTGGAAAACGTGTGGCACGGTAGGGTAGCTTGTAATTTTTATGAATGTCTGAGATTGCATGATTACAAATGCTGACTATAAGGAGATGCGCACTTTGTCATATCAGAACTGAACCGCGCCGAGCCCTTCTGATGAACTAGTACCATGTTTGCGCGGTTCGGTTGTGTCTGGCGCGTTCCGGTTCAGTTGTGCGTGCCATTTAGACTCAGCAGGTATCTCGGTTACCGTTTTTGGACCAATCTCAGCGCGGTTTCAAAAGGGTAGTGGAAATGGGGCTTATGTGTACAGATTTGATACCATAAAGCCAACCATGAGTTTGTGATTCTTCTCTGCACTCTTTGCCTCTTTAGGCACCTGTGGATCCTCTCCTACTTACATGTGGACCTGTGTCTATGTGTTCATTTCAACATTTGTTACTTTGAGAGAAGAATCACCCTGAGAAAGTAAACTGCCAGTGATTGGCTACATTTTAGGATACTCTACCTCTTGATACAGTCCCGTTTTCTTCTAAGTTGTGGCCAGATCCATTAAATAGGAGAATCTGTCTAGAAGACTACCAAGAAAGTTCAGTTGCTAGGGCATAAAGTAGTTTGGCAGAAGTGCTGAACGGCTCATTCAAAATACACAATTACAAAAATGAGAGGTTTAAAGGAATAGTACACCCAAAACATGATTAGCCTTCATTTTCTACTCACCCCCATGCTGAACAACACTCTGGAGTACTTTTTTGATATCTCAAATGCATCTGGAGATCTGGGAGGCTTCTTGCTGTCTGCTGACATTCAAATAATGGAGGTGCCCAGCGCCCGAGGCAGAAAGGTCCATAAAAATCCACAAAAAACGTGTGAATATTCCTCCATACTGCTCGTCCAATGTATTCCAAGTTTCCTGAGTGGGTAGCATCCAGAAGTTACTCGAAACGAAGTCATTTAGAATGTTTTTAGGGCATAAACAGTAGTGTATAGGATTTCCTGAAAGCGCGCACATGCGCGATCACGACGCTACGGAAGCCGGCAGACCAAACCAGATGAAAGTGCGCATTCAGCGTCTGCTCTGCCGATAATGCAATTGTAGAAGAAGAAATGTGCTGTTTACCTGTGCAAAGAAAGAAACAACGAAAGAAAAATGTCTGAGGACTTCAGTGTTGAGGAAGAGCATGAGTTCTTTGCCGAGCTGAATGCGCTGGTTTGGTCTGCCGGCTTCCGTAGCGTCGTGATCGCGCACGTGCGCGCTTTCAGGAAATCCTATACACTACTGTTTATGCTCTAAAAACATTCTAAATGACTTTGTTTCGAGTAAATTCTGGATGCTACCCACTCAGGACACTTGGAATACATTGGACGAGCAGTATGGAGGAATATTGACACGTTTTTTGTGGACTTTTATGGACCTTTCTGCCTCGGGCGCCATAGACCTCCATTATTTGAATGTCAGCAGACAGCAAGAAGCCTCCCAGATCTCCAGATGCATTTGAGATATCAAAAAAGTACTCCAGAGTGTTGTTCAGCATGGGGGTGAGTAGAAAATGAAGGCTAATCATGATTTGGGTGTACTATGCCTTTAAGTGAGAGGTTGTTCTCCATATTATAGTTATGCTGATAGCCATGTTAAGTATGTTTTTTTGTTTTAGTATTTTATATAGGTCCTGTTCCAATCATATTCAGTTGACTTATATGTAACGTTTATAAATATTAACATAGTGTTTACATGATAAAAGATGAGTAAAGCAACCTAAATATAATTTTGTAGTGCGAATCTGTGGCAATGCTAGCGTGAGCAGCTAACTCGCCATTGCCCTTAGAGATGGAGTTGTCAGAAATCCCCCATTCAATGGCTCTGGTTGTGGCTAGTAATGTTAGCATGGCATCTTTAAGCTAACAGCTTTTCTCTTAAAGAGTTCAAAGTAGGTTCAGAGGAGTAATTATTTATTTATTTATAACATGCTCTGATAGTAGTAGGAATATGCTTTAAAATTATAAATATTTAATTTGGAACTTCATTGAGCTACGCTAGCATTACCTTCACTGTTTATACTGAGGAAAGTGAGTCTTAAATTAACTCTTGCTCATATCTAAACACAAGCCTTTACATTTCTAATCACTTGTGTTTAAAAAATTATTAGTTAATGATAGACAGGGATGTTTGATATAAAGTCAGGATTTTGTTCTTAAAGAGAACAGATATTAGCCTGAAGATGCTTTGCTAATGTTATTAGCCACAACTAGGAAGAAAACAGCACTGTTTTAAAGAGGAAGGGTTTCCTGAAAGATAGCCAGCCACCTTTTACTTTGTCAGGTTGGTTCCAGCCTCTAAGGCTACGCTCACACTGTAGGCCTTGATGCTAAATTCCGATTTTTTTGTGAAATCCGATTTTTTTTTTTTGCTTTTCCGTTCATATTTCCAAATATATGCGACTTGCATGTAATCTCCTGTGTGAACTGCAGTCATACAACGCAAGTGTCCCGCATGCGCAGTAGAGGACGCTATGACGTCACAGGCCAATGCACTCCATGTTTACGGAAGTAAACATGAATTGTAGTGCCAGCGCGCATCAAGCGGTCTTTTCCAACCATAACAACTCATTCTTTTCAATATGTTTAGACAGAAATACTTCTCTCCGCATAATCATCTGCCATGGTTGTTGTTCTTCTTGCCGCTTCTGCGTAGCAAGATGCAAAATAGTGATCTTTGTCTGGTATTAATGACGTTCAGATCGGATGAATCCAACCTGGCCGTTCACACTCAGGTCGCATTTGAAAAGATCAGATTTGTATCAGATTAAGGACCACATAACCAAGTGGCATGGGTCGCATTGGAAAAAATCGGACCTGTGTTGTTCAGACTGCCATGAAAAGATCAGATCCAGGTCGTATATGGGCAAAAAAAATCAGATTTGGGTTACTTCAGGCTGTGGTGTGAACGTAGCCTGAGTGACTAATGGCGCACAGAAACAGATCCGTATGTGTGCAGGAGAGAATATACACAAGCATAAAAAGTAAAGGAACGCAGAGAAGCATCATGGTCTCATGGTTGGGACATATTGGAGACCTCATGGTATTGAATCTTAATGCAATAAACTCTCAAAATGCTTTTTTTTTTTATTCTCACCACCTCTTCTTTTCAGTTAGTGCCAGAAATCTAAATCCAGTACCAGCATGTACTGAAAAGCAGACATGTCATTGTCCTGTTTGGACCTTCCTTCCAGCACTAGTAAAAGAGAACTGAGAGTTCTGCTTTGTGGATTGTCGTCTGCCTCCAAGCATGTTAAGCTTTCACTACTGTTGAGCTTCCTGCCCTCAGTCCTTGTCACCATGTTTAATTCACAAGCTGGAGCTGAGAGGACTCAGTCACTCGGAGTCTTTGTGGTTAAGCCAATATTCCTTCCTCTTGTTGCTCCACTGCCTTCATCCGCCATTGTTCTTCAATTTAACTCATACTGACACATCCGTCCAAACCTCAGATCAGTATGAACAGCTTATCAGGTCTCAGCTTTTTATGATCTGCTTGCCTGTTCAGTTCATCTGTTTTGCCTGCTGACATCAGAGCTGTGAAAAGCATTTGAAGTGATTTTTAGCTGAGAGAGGACTTGGACGACTTGGTACAAAATCTCTTCTCATATTTAGGTCCATTTCTATGAAGTGGTTCCCAGTGCAGCCGCTCTGAAGGCTCCCCCAGGCCACATTCCTCCCGTCTGGGTCGGAGTAGATGTGTTTTTTTTCCCCTGCCCTATATCAGTCATATCTGGTCCCTTAATGCAGTTCTAATGATGTGCCGAGGCTTGTGAAGCTGCAGGCTGTTTGTTTACCAACAGACACTCAGTGGTGCGTCCTCCTGACACCCTTAATGCAATCAGACTCCCTCAATATCTACACATAATGATATTTCAGAGTAATGACTTTAACATCTGTCTGAGAAGCAACACACGACACAAAATTACTCCTTTGTATTATCATACCTGAAACGTCTGACATTTTCTTACCCCTTTCCAGGATTTCTTTTTTGTAAAATGTGAAGAGGAAAGGAAAAATCTTAAATTAAAGTCTGATTTATACTCAGAAACCAGGTCGTCTGCGTAGGTGTTGCGGTGAACTCAGATATGCCCCGCCCCTTCCACAGACACTCTGGTGCACCTCCCCCAAATTGTAGGTGTCCGCAAACAGGAGGTCTCTGATTGGTCAAATCTACATCCACTCAACACTATGCGTATTTCCTGTTTGGTAGCGTACCAGCTTGTTTTGTTTGTATGACCGAAATTGCTGAAGTTTGACCAGCTAGAAGAGCGAGGTGCGCGTCAACGCTGGGACCTTTTTTCCACCTGGATCCCCGCTCTTTTTCTCCCTCAAGTCCCTCCTTTGTTGAACAAACTTGCCCCGACTTCCTCACCGCCTCGGCCGTATCTAAACTCAGTCCCTCTTGTTTTGTGGAGTGGAATAACATAGCGATATGCTTCCATATTGGGCATAAATCACAAATATCTGCATCATACCCGCGACGAGCTCACAGCAACACGCTGCTGTGGGAGTATAACCAGCCCTTAACCCTGTAATGCCAAATGTATCATATTTGATACATACGGTTTCTGAAATGTTTTGCGTCTGACACCTTTTGCCTAATTTAATGGTAAAAACTTTGCTCAAAATCCTATTGTACACATTTAGATTTACCTGATAACAGCCAGTAGAAGACTACACAAAAAATAATCTTGACTTATCGCATAGTAATAAATTATTAATATCAAAAATCTATTTCTGTTTTTTCTTTTTACATATTTTGTTAAAAGGCCAAATAAGGACTTCAAACCAAAAAAAAGTAATTTTCTGTTTTGTTTTATTCTTGGATCGGGCTTTAAAGGGTTAAGGTTGGGCAAAATATTCTTGTGAAGGTTCTCAGTCATCCAGGTCATTGTCATTCCAAAAAAAGAAAATTAAAAACAATCCCCTGGACTTTGTTTCCAAGTTTGAAAACGTTTCGCTTCCCATCCAGGAAGCTTTTTAAATTCAAAATGTCAGCAATAGCATTGAGTTTGAGGTTTTATACCTTATATAGCCTATCAAAGCCTTCTTTTTGTTTTGAAAACATGCAAATTGAAGCAGACGGAAGGGTCCACCCCTTTGGAATGGGGGTCGTTTGGCTTCTTTTGTTTGCCTGCAATGCAAAGTGTCTGAAGGGTTGGTCGTTAAAGGGGATTATTGGCCTGGCTGAATAGATGAATACCAAGATTTTTAAAAATATGGAAACTTTCACAAATGATATACAAGATGAGACCCTTTTGTCTATATGGAGATGCTATACTTACCTTACAATTACACCGAGACCTACCAATTCCTGTTTCTCTCCTTCCCTGTCCTTTCTTGCTGAACTTCCCATTGGAATTGCACCATAGACGCTTAAATACACCTGATGTAAATGTACCATTAGAATAAGAAAGAAGCCAATATTAGCTAAATTCATTGCACAGTCTTAGAATCCCACTGGCATGAAGCAGACTCCATGGCAGGTCTGTAAAGCGGCCTCAACAAGCGGCCTCCATGGCGAAGCCTTTGCCGCTGTGCAAATTGCTACCTCTGGCCAGACGAATTTCAAGGCGAACAAAAGCAGACAAAACTGGAACCATTTTTTCACTGTGGAAAAAGGAATTAAATCTTAGAATAAAAAAGGAGAATACTGAGAAGGAGCCAATTTCGCCATGGTTACCGATGGATCGGTGCATCTCTATATTGTTGCAAATTATTTTGCAACCAATGATTTTGTTAAAAAGGAAAAAATAATCCTTTAGCATGTTTTAATTATCCACTTATAATAGATCATTAATTTATTATTAGACTCTAATGAATTTTTTTAACAAACATTTTATCTACAAAAATATAGGATTGATTTCACACCTTTTCCATTTATTTCTGACCATAAAACCAAAGCATCACAGTTCCTTATGAGCTCCAATGTTGGGTCCTCGCCGCGTATAACACAGTGGAAAATCTGGTTTTACCGTGTACCAACCACACCAACATCAAATCCTCAGATAGTATAACAATGAATGGCCGTGGAGAGTTCTGTAAAGTTGATGGCCTTTCACTTATTCACCTTTTAATAGACCGGCCAGCAGCACAGGGATCCAGTAATGAGGAACGTGAGGAGATTGCATCCAACGATGAAGGTGTCTGAACTCTCGTTAAGTTTTCAGGATCTGAAACTTGATAATGAGATACCTTTCAATCACCGAGCAAACCTCCCACTGAAACTCTTTTCATTATGTCTCTCAAGCTGACAGACCTTTCCTGATTTAGCTCCTTGTCTAAGTTGATTTCTTAAAAGCCTTGTTTTAATACCTCAACTCTTTGACTTTTCCCTCTAAATTATCTAAAGAAAACTGATTTTTTTGTAACACCGTCACAATAATAGTTTTTCCAAGAGATTCCTTTTCAGGACCTACATTCATGTGGTTTAATGGCCATTAAATTTAGTCATGCGTTTATTTTATTCGATTATACTTGTCTATGAGGTGCTTCCATTTGCCTGTCATTTTGATGCAGATACAAACACAGTCAAGGGAAAAAGTGTTTTCCCACTTCCTGATGCACGTTTGTCACACTTAACTGCTTCCCAACATCAAACAAATTTAGCTATCATCCAAAGACAACACATGTTGACAACAGTCAGCCATTCGAAGCATCTGCAGCCTAATAGCTGTTCTCTCACCTCGTATCCAACACCCATCTCTGTCATAAGCTGACAATTATATAAACACAATGCTAGATATAAGAAAAAATACAAGGCGACACTACAGTGGCAATAACTTGTGCAATATATAATATGCAATTACTATTTAATACCCAGTGTAATAGCTATATATAAAAATACCATTTATATAAATAATAATCCTGCTAAATAAGAGACTTCAGCTGTCTTTTATATCTATATATATTGATATATATATACTTAGACTTGGACAGACTTTGTCATTTTTTACACAAAATGTATACAAAAATTACTTTCAGTACTGCTCTCAAGACATTTTAATTCTTTTAAAGTGCAGCAGTGATAAATGTAAACATACGACTATATATACAAGTTAGTTTCCAGCATTTAGGGTTCTTTTTTTATCACCCCATTTTATACAACATTCAGCAGTATTTATATGTATGTATGCATTTATATATCTATCTATGTATATATATATATATTTATGTATGTATCTATGTATGTGTGTGTGTACCTGTCTAGCCCTCAGAGTGAGGACTATTTTTCCAATTTCACCATCAGACTGAGTAGCAATGGTTGCAAAGTGAGGACATTTTGCCAGTCCTCACATACTATTTTACCAGCGGTTAGGTTTAGGGCTAAGATGTCAGTTGGGTTAGGGTTGAGGTGAGGTATGCATTGGTAATGGTTAGGTTTAGGGTTAGTTTTAGGGTTAGGGCATAGAAAGAGTTGAAAATGACTGAAAATCAATGGAAATCAATGGGAGTTAACACATGATCCTCACTATGATGGCAGAACAAGTATATGTGTATGTATATGTGTATATATATATTACACTGAGCCTGGTTCTGCTGGAGGTTTCTTTTTGTTAAAAGGAAGTTTTTCCTCTCCACTCTTGCTATAAGTATGCTTAGTGTGAGGGATTGCATTCGAGTCCATGAGTTTGGTTTTCCTTAGATAAAAAAACTTTGAATCAATTTGACTGGATGATCTGGTTGAACTGTAAAGTGTCCTGAGATGACATGTGTATTGGCCCTATAGAAATAAACTGAATTGAATATGTATGTATGTATGTGTATATATTCATTCTTATTTCAACCGTTGCATATATTAGCTGAAACATATGAATCAAGATGCGATGACGGGGAAAAAATGTGATTGACAGATGACCGTTGATATATGATTGGCCGAATTTAGGTGTTCAGGCTGACGTATAACTAACTGGCCTGTATAAGATAACAAAGAAAAAAAACTGATTTTAAAACAGGATTTTTTTTTTTTATAAAAATGTTCTATTTTGACAATATCCTCTAATAAAGAGTACAGTACATGTTTAAGCCAGAATGATTTGACATTTAAATAGGATTTCCCAACGACTTTAAGGTTAGAACGGCCCGTTTCCTTATTTCCTCTGAAGCTTCTTTAAACAGGTTTTAACAAAGAAACTGATTCATTTCCATCGTATTATATTTTCATCTTGTTAAAGAGACAGAAGAAAAGCTTCTCCCATCACTCATAGCTCACTTTAATATTAGTATGTTTGTAAAATGGCTGAAATGGGAATTATCTTTTTAAATGTCCGTATTTATCCTGCATCTCAATCTAGATTGTCTCTAGAAGTTGATCAGCAGACATGAGGGAAGCTTCTCTGGTGTGTTTGTGTCGGTGGGGGGTTGGATTAATAACAGAGGGTAGAGATTGGGTGTAATGATCCCAGGCAAAAAGCAGTAGGAGGGTCCCGCCCCCACCACCGCCCCCTGCTGCCTCCACTAGTCATATTTGGAAACAGAGGGAGGATTGTGGGAAATCCAGCGACGGCGTTCGGAGCGTGAGGCGTCTGGCCTCGACGTTCTACCTGCCCAGTGAAAACTGAAGGATCGTCGCAGCTCTTCTTTACAAAGCTGAGCTTTTCCTCCCCCACAGGGGTCTCCCCACTCCCCCCCCATGTCACCAGCCCTCTTCGCTAATATTAGCCGACATCTAACCTTTTAATGAACGCAGGGCCGCAGCCTAGCTGCTGCTGTGGGAGGTTAGTGAGGCTGTCTGACAGCGGCGCGGCCTAATGAGAAGGGCCCCGTCGGACCTCCGCAATAACCGCCCTGCACACCTCATTAGCATCACGCTAATAAGCCACTCTGCACAGGATGTGACAGAGGAAGCTGGAGTGGAGAGAAGGATGGCATGTTTGCTCACAGCCACATCAAAGGCTCCTTTATCCACCTACAAATGTGTGCTCTCCCTGCTTTTTTTTTCTTTCCCTCCAATATTTCAGCTTCATCATTATCCAGAAGTGGTTTGTTTGCAGCAACATGGCAGACATTGTTTGCCTTTGTTGGGAAATGTGTCCACTGCGTGCGCCTCTAGATAATACGCATGGTTTGGAGAAAATCTGCTTAAACTTTTTAACCAAGCTCAAAAATGTGGGTTTTTCTTTTTCTTCTAAGACATGATTTTGTTTTTAGCGGATCGCGAGCGTAGCTGAGCAAATTAATGATTGAAATCTGGTTGCATTGTGGAGGACTGTCTCCAATCCAAAGATTTTGCTGCTTCTGATTGCTTTTTAAAGTTGTTGGGAAATCATATTTAAATGTCAAATCATTCTGGCTTAAACACGTTTATAAATGTGCTCTTTATCAGACGAAATTGTCCCAAAAGTTAGAAGATTTCTATTTAAAAAAATAATCCAGTCTTAAAATCTGTGGTGTTTTTTTTTGTTATCTTATGCAGGCCAGTTAGTTCTACGTTAGCCTGAACACCTAAATTCGGCCTATCATATATCAACGGTCATCTGTCAATCAAATTTTTTCAGTCATAGCATCTTGATTCATATGTCGCAGCTAATATACAATGGTTGAAATAAGAATCCTTTCCTTTCCCATTGAGTTCCGTCCCAGTGTTCACGGGGATGGACGTCTGTGTCTTCGGCAGGCGTAGAGCTAACAGAGCTAACAGAACTGGCAGTGTTGCGAGGCAAGGGCTCAAACATGTACGGCTGGAAGCCTTCTACACCAAACCAAGCTTCGTCCGCCCTGGCGTCCTCTTCCACAACAACTTCATCCCCGCTTTCCTCCTCTAAATAAAAAATGTATGACGGAGGAGACTCATCCACGACCTCCGACACTAAACTCTCCTCCTCTTGCATGTTTCGGCTGTCCATAGCGTTAAATATGGAAGGTATGTCCCCCTGATAGCGGCTGTGCCTCAGAACTTCCCTTCCGGTTCTTTTTCTGGGAGCAAGTTATTTACTACTCCTAACTCAAACTGGGTAAAATCATATAAAAAGGACTATAAAAACAGGAGTAAACAAGTAACAGAGTTTATTCCAGATCAGGTCATTACAAGACAGAGAAATTGCTTGGAGTTTGCACAGCTGTGGGCTCAAAAAACGTCCGCGAGCATCCGGCAAGGTTGAGCAAAGATTGAGCCCCGAACAAGGTCATCTTCTCCTTCTTATACCTCATGAGCCCATGTGTTGGATTATGTGGATGTTTAGCTGTCTGTATCAGAAACTGACACGCCATCAACGCCCTGAACTTTAAGCATCTTGCATCCATGCCCAAAGATTAAAGATGCGTCTCCTCCATCAGTCCGGCTCCAAGATGTGCCCATATCCTGTGTACTTCTAAAGACACAAAGGCTGTCTTGATTATATGACCTCCTTACACACAGTGACATCCACAATGTGAAGGAAGGCCTTCTACTCTGTCTAATCTGGCTAACAGAATAACAATGCACATGATGTATAAATAATAAACCTAACAATAGCGTTCCTTGACAGTGTCGTTGCTAAGTCACCAATTTAGTGCTACTTGGTCCCAATGGAATTTCCCATTGGGAACCTACTAGCACTAAGTTGCTAACTGGTTAGCAAGATGCTTCAGACAAACCGGCCACAATCAAACTTGATAAACGACTAATCACATTCATTTTATTCACTGGTGTAAAGTCGGACTCCACCCAAGAGAATTCATAAATGCAACGGTTGTAACGGCCGATTCCCTATTACTTTAAACGTGTGTGAGAGCCCATTTTCCCTCATCCACACTTATCGCTCATACAAACTTACTTCCCAAAAAAAATTTAGCGATTTTTCCATTATGTCAGGCTCACCACCTGTAAGTGAAAATATGAACGAGCACGTAGGACGGCCTTACGTAAACATATCAGCAGAATGTTTAACAGTTAGGAGGACCACTAATTTAGATGATTTTAAATTTAGTTTATATTAGAATAACATGACAGAAATTGTTTTCAGTGTCATATTTCAGGGAAATGACTTAAAATGCTGAATTTTAAGTTTCTTCAGCTTTTTTTTTTTTTTTTTAATCTGTCCGTCATTAAATTACTTTGAGTGAGAGATATTGGCCACAGTACTTCTTTTTAATGAAAGGTTGGAGCGTCGGTGCTTGCAGCAGCTCCTCTCAGTCCTCTGTGAGCTGCCTCAGCTCGGGGTGGAGGTGGTAATTGGCTGGACGCTGCATGCGGCCCCGTCTGGGGAAGAAGTTCTTGTTAATTTCATGTTGGACTCTCAGGGGACTGACCTGTGCTGAACAGGAACTACTGCAAATTGTGTAGTTTGATATTTTTTCTACCAACGCTGCAAAAAAAAGCATCAATACGCCTTGAAGTTTTGTTTTTCACATTTTGTTACCACACAAAAGACTTCATTGTATCGGATAGATTTAATATTATGGACTAAATATTGACCCGATAGGAGATCAGCACAAATCATCATTACTTTTATTTCTCATTTTATTATTTAAAATATCAGAAAAGCTTCGATCAATTGACATCGAACAGAAAATAATTGTCAACAAAAGCTGGCAAGAGGACAACTCACTCTATTATTAACCAATGTGCTATATCAACTTTAAACAGAAATTGAGGATTCCCACTATATATGCTAATATCTCAGATTTTAGATGCAGTCTGCTAAATTATATTCATTTTTTGGATAATATCAGATCCATATTTATTTCGGTTTGGAGCATCCCTATATATATATTACATGACTCAATTATCAAATATTCCTTTAAACTATAAAATTCACAATCAAGTGTATCAATAAATAATCAAAATTACATTAAATCACTGGTTAATAATTGATTTGGGATTAATTAAATAACGGTTTATTACATTTAAGTCTATTACATCTGATTCATAGAGATCTAATTATAATTTTTAATTTTTTTTTTCTTTTGGTGTTGCAATGTTAGTGAATTCCACTAGAGGGTGCCGCTGTTCATTCTTATACAGCATTTTTAATAGAAGTAGGTCGGATTGAAGCCTGGAATAGAAAAAAACTATCAACCTAGTGTCCAGAATAACATTGATATGGTTCTGTTTGTTAATAAAAATTAAACTCCTTAGGTTATCGGAATAAAGGGTGCCCAGTTAGCTGCCTGTTTAAAAGCAGGAAGTCTCTAGTAGCAACGATTCTCGGTCTACGTTTAATATCAGAGAGCTATGCCACGTTTAACATCCAGTTCAAATTACGCAGTAGATGGTCTGACAGCACGTTGAAGCGACATTCCCCATCTTTTTATAATAGTTTTACATTGAAAAACATAAGTTTGACCTATTTTAGTTATGTCTTTTTATTCAGTAATCTAAGCTCCTGTTTTGATATATCTTAAATATTTAGTTTAATTATGTGTAAGAGATTATTTCTTCTCTTTCTACAGCTGGTACTATAAAGAGTTAAAATATAATGGTGTACTACTGTTTAATATATATATTTAGGGCCACTCGTGAATGGAAGGATCCTATTTTTACAAGTAAAAATGTAGCTGTTTTTTTGAATGACCGCTTATCAATTAATACTTAATTTAAAAAACAATTAACTTTAGTTTACGTTATTAATCAATAACTACTTCTGGAATAATTGTAAAAACAAAACATTTATGATAATAAAATTACTTTATATTTATAAATGGAGTGTTTGTTAACCCCAGAAGCGGAGCAGAACTGTGACGTAAAAGAAAAAAAAAAGTGTTTTTTATAAAGTGTGTAAAGGTAGAACTTGAATTGTGCCTATTGTTAAGTCTTCTATGCCCTCAGTCAATGTTTTATTAAAATATCCTGTGTTTGATTCAGCAGTACTTTAGGTTCCGTTTCTAAATCATTGGTTTTGTTGTTTGGGTCCAGGGGCCACAAACGGAAACACGAAGAAGCCAGAACGGACGACGACGACACTGACAAGGAGGAGAACAAGCAGGACTCTGCTGACGAGTCCTCTAAAGACTCCAACGAGGAAGAGGAAGGCAGCAGCTCGGAAGCAGACGAGATGGCCGCCGCCTTGGAGGCGGAGCTAAACGATTTCATGTGACAAGGAAATGGCAGATTGATGAACATTAAAGCCGACCCATGGCCTACGTCACATGTGGTACTCTGACTTTTCTTTGTGTTGGTGTGGTTGAGATGTGAGCGCGATGAAATATGTGGTATTAAAACCTGAATGTCCTGTACAGAACCAGCACCTTTCTGCATAAATCAAAAATTGGACTTTTGTAGTATTGATATATATAGAGATATATAAATAGCCATTTTTGGCATAATTCCTTTGATGTTGACATTTTATTGTGAGGTAAAAAAAACTCTAGGGGACATGAAATTTGATACTTATTGTGTTGTTTTTCTATTTGAATTTTTATATTGATGAAAAGATTAATAAAAAACATAAGTGTATATTTTGCTGACGGTTCTTGCCAAAGAGTCTGAAATGGGTTTGCAAAGTTGTGCAGCTAAACATTTTATTCTGGACTTCCACTTTTTAATGTTTTTTTTTTTTTTTTTTTTGTCTCCTCTGCAGGTTTTTAGGGTCAAAGCGACTAGTTTATCCAGACATTTGAATGTGTTGTCTTTTTTTTTCCTTTGGTTGGTTCCTTTTTTTTGTTGTTTGTACATTTTGTAAACGTTTGTGTGCTAACAAAATTTTCAGTTAATGATAAATTAAAGATGGCATCCCAGTGCCAGAATGTGAATTCGTCTTCACCAGTTCTGATTTGATTTTTGAGGTGATCAGAATCCAAACGGTGCTCCAGTTTTTTGGTAAATGTTTAATTCATCAGAAAATACAATTAATTTTAAGAGGATTTTCACTCCTCTCCAAAAATGCATTAAAGCACATCCTGTTGGTTGATGCATTTCATAACCAAAAGTCTTTCATTTTGATGCTTTTAAAAATTGGGAAGAAATTCATTGATTTTTCAGTAACTTCCCTACTTAAAGTTGGACAATTTATTGGCTTCCTCATGCTCTCCTCTACACATCAGGCAACAATCTGTTATACTCTAGAATTTTGTGCCCATTAATGACTAGCGGAGCATCAAAACAAATTTTATAAGCAAACAGATTTTTTATTTTTTTGGGTCATCTGCAACTTGCAGTGAACTACTGCCATAAAACCAATGCAAAGTCTGTTTCACATTAAATGTATTTCTTTTAAGAACGGCAGGGATTCCTGTTCTCTATAAGGTCTGAGCTGCTGTTGTCAACACTGACCGATTAGATGCTGAGGGGATCTGTGAAAAAAAGCAGTAGGTGAAAATGACACCTACGTTTTTCTGCTAAGAACTATGAGAGATAAAAACGGTTCTACACTATTTTTAAGAATCCAAAATGTCTGCATGTTTCATAAACAGGAGGCAAAAACAGACTGGTATAAAACAACAGTGTGTGTAGTGGGGGTGTCCAAAATCTGATTTATCTCATAGTATTGAGTTGACTCTCAATTTTAATCTTCATTTAGAAAGCATCATTTTTTCCCCCTAAGAATTCTAATTTTAATCTTTGAGTCCCCTAAAAAAATCTTAGAATTCCATCTTTGATTTTCAAAAATCTTTGATTCAGATTTTTTCCCCCTTCAATTAGAGTGTAATCTTAGAATTTCTCTGATCTTAGAATGCTTACTTTATTCTCAAAGTTTATTTTTTTAATCCTGACTTTTTTATTTTTGAATTAAATTTTAAATAGAGAAGAATTTTTACTTTATTTTGTGTTTAATCTTAGATTTCTGCTTTGATTTTAGATTTCTGATTATGATTGCAGAAGTCTCAGTTTAATCTGAGAAGTCCATCTCTACTCTTGAACTTCTGGTTTTAATCTCAGGTTTGACTTTCAGCTCAGACTTCTATGATCTTAGAGTTGTGACCTTAATTTCTAAATTTAAAGATTAGTTGCAGTTCAGCCCATTGAAGTGTGTTTAGGTAGTTAGTGGCCCTAATCAGAAGATGATCAAAGGATTATTGATTGAACATCTGAAGATCTTTTCTAGGGATTGATGTAGCTCTACAAAAAATATAAATATTATATATATATATATATATCTTTTTTTTCTTGTTTCTTAAATTTCCAATTTCTTCATCTAAAAAGTGAGAATCCCTCTCCTGTTTTGTGATTTGTATTTATAGGGCAGCTAAATAATTTATAACCAACCAAAATGTCAGTTATAAGTAAAACTGCCAAAATACTAATTTAATTCTAACTATAGTAAATATCAAATAAGCTGCGATGTGCAGCAAGCATTTCACTGATTTGAAGAAATAAAACATTAAATATAGATTTTTGTTTGAGAAAAGAACAAACTTTCTTTGTTACGCACACAAAATGTTGCTGCTTTTGTTCCACTAACATTCTCCAGACCAGTCTCTTAGCCTTGGTGCTAAGCTAACTAGCTTGCTAAAATGCTAAGGATTAGCAAAGCCTTACTTGGCATAAAAACATTGAGATTTACCCTGAATATTTCAAATGGAAAGTATGACGGAGCATTAGGGCCAGGCTAGATTTTTTGTTTTTATTTTGAGAATAAAATCGTAACACTACGAGAAAAAAAGTTTTAATATTACGAGAAAAAAGTCGGAACATTACGAGATTAAAGTCGGAACATTACGAGAATAAAGTAACATTACGAGGATAAAGTTGTAATATTGCTAGAATGAAGTCATCATACAACAGCCCATTTCAGAAAAAAAGCTTTGAGTCAAACCAGAGCCAAAGTATAACTCATTTTATGGAAGAAAGTTCTTCTTGTAAGAGTTGTCATAAAATACAGCTTGTTTCTCATAATTTTAGGACTATTCTCATTGTGACTTTTTGCTCATAATATTACAACTTCATTCTCGTAATTTGACAAATTTATTTTGGTAATTTTACGACTTTATTCTCGTACTGTTATGACTTTACTCGTAATTTTATGACTTTATTCACGTAATTTTATGACTTTATTCTCGTACTGTTACGGCTTTGCTCCCGTAATTGTGCGACTTTATTCTCGTACTGTTACGACTTTACTCTCGTAATTTTACGACCTTATTCTCGTACTGTTACGACTTTGCTCTCGTAATTGTGCGACTTTATTCTCGTACTATTACGACTTTACTCGTAATTTTACAACTTTATTCTCGGAATTTTATAATATTCTGGCCAGAACTTTTTTCTTGCAATACTAAGACTTTATTCTCGTAATTTTATGACTATTCTCGTGACTTTTTTCTCATATTATTACTTTATTGTTGTAAATTCACGAGTGTATTCTCGTAGTTTTATGAATTTATTCTTATAATTTTACGAGTTTATTCTTGCAATTATATTACTTTATTCTCTTAATTTTATTACTTTATTCTCATATTGTTATGACTTTATTCTCCTAATTTTATGACTATTCTCATTGCGACTTTATTCTTGTAATTTTACAACTTTATTCTCAAAATAGAAAAAAAAATCTCAAGCCTGGCTCTAATACTCTCTCTTAGGAAAGAGACGTTATGCAAACAGAGTGGGAAATGTTTCTGCTAATCTAAAACCTCTACATTCAGCCAATGTTTTAGTTTCCATGAAGATGATTCCTCTGCCTTTATTCCCGACAAAACCTTAATTTTGAAACCAGAACATCAGCCTCAGTAATGATTGGATTATTGTTATTTCTGGGTATTTTCTACTTCTTTTTCTTTCTTTCTTTTTTTGGTGGGGGTGCTAACCTCAGAGCTCTTTGAATAATACTTGAATTTGCAATTTTTTTTCCAGAAAACTGCTCAGTTAATAAGATCTAATATTCACTCAGTTTTCTTCCTGCTCTTCTCATGATAAGCTAAAGCATCAGCACTGAACAGAAAGGGAGGATTTAACCAGCAGATCCCCTTTAGTGGTTTAATCCAGCTTCACTATAGCCCATTTTAACCATGATGCAACGCTGCAGCTAAAGGATCTCATGGTGTTACTAATATTTACCTCTAATGTTGTCTGTTTGAAGTCAAACCCACAGTCCTGGTATTTTTACTCCATCCCTGTGGATCCTTGTCTTGAACTCACCATTTTTCCTATTTAAGCTGAATCACTGTAATTATAGTCTCGGTGTGATTTGTGTTCAGTTATTGTTTGGCCACCGGATTCCTTTCTCTCGCTACATCCACACATTCTCCCTTCTTTCTTAATTCATTGTGTTTTTTTGTGCTAACCTTTTATCGTCGACTTTTTCTCTTAATGATGACATGTAAGCTTTTTGGTTTCTGACCCAGAGGGGGAAAAAAGATACACTTTTGTTAAATAAAGATGCTTCAAAATAAATGTGTTTTGAATAAACATATTTTGCATTTTGTCTTGTCTTATCAATTTATTTTTCTTAATCCCCTGATGTATGTATCACCCTTTTTTCCTCCTACAACCACAAATTACAATGTGTTTAATCAGGATTTAAGCAGCAGACCAACTCAGTATTTAACAGAAGATGTGAACACAATCCCCTTTTATTCAGACACTGCTAAAAAAAATAGCTGAGAATCCGAACGTCTCACAGACCACAGTAATCATCTCACTGGAAGAATGCTCATCAAGCGGCCTGAAGAATGGTTGTTACTTTGGAGGAGCTGTAGGGTAGTGATTAGAAGTGGAGTTATAAAAAAAAGCCATGTACCTTGATGGATGTAAGACATTTGAGACTCCGCGGTAAAGTCATGCATGGGGCCCCTCTGAAATGACAAGACAACCCACAAAACAAGTAAATTATACAGATATTTTAACAGAATGCAAATGCATTATTTACTTGACCTTTTTTTAATTTATGAATATTTGTGTTCCTCTTTTTTACATTTCTTTCTTCTTCTGTCTCACATCTTTTTTCTTTCTGTTCCTTTTTTTCTTGTCTTCCTTTCAATGTTTTCTTGTTGCCAGCTTTGTATTTTGTCCTTAAAGTCTTATTTTGTAAGTGTTGCCCTCAGTAAATCTTGTAATAAGGAGGATCATGTTCACTGACTAAAGAATCCCCAAAACCTTGACATCTTTCTATGAATTCAGCAGAACAACAAGAAACAAAAAAACTTAAAAGGATGGATTTCTCATAGCAAAATCAAACTGGTGATACTCACTATAGTTGTCCTCGTTGCACTTGCTGGCAGTCGTGGGTCGCTAGCCACTCTGTAGTAACCCTACTCCACTTTTTGTAACTTTATTTTCTTACCTCTTTTCCTATGTTTGTTGTTGACTTCCTGCATCATTTCCTGCAAATGCAGTGAGATGAACTTTTCCAATGCAGTGGGGATTCAAGATGCACTTTCTGATGGCGTTTCAGCTAAAGGGTTTTAATGCAAAAACTTAATATATGCAAATCCATAATAAATGTATTAACCATACATGTATGAGGAGTTTTATGGAGCCCTCAGCAACTTTTGGCTCTAGGTAACCGCTTAGTTTTGCATAATGGTAACTAAACCTGGCTACATACAGGAGACAGCAAAAATGGGATTAACATTCTTCTCGTTTCATGCTGAAGGAGTTGGTCCCTTCAGAAGAGACAAAGAAGCTAAATCATGGAAAGTTTTGGAAGAAATTCTGCCAGTGGTTGGTAAAATGTTGCTAACCTCCATCGAAACAAATAGAGATTTATCTTTACTCTTCCCTAGAGTAAGACAAACCGGCTGATTGCAGCGACTCATTGACTCTTCAGCAATCCCTCACACTGAGCAAGTATGTAGCGACAGTGGAGAGCAAAACTCCCTTTTAACAGGAAGAAACCTCCAGCAGAACCAAACTCATTGTCAGTGGCCATCTGCTGAGGCCGACTGGGATTCAAGCTGATGGAAGCAGAGATACAGAAAGAAACTGTAAAAGGTTTCAAACTGCAGCTGTCAACCAGCTCCACAGGCGGCCCTGTCCAGGAAACACAGCCAGGAAGACAAGTGTTGAGCCAGCTCCCATGTCAGGGGATGAAAGAGAACACATACAGATAGTGGCAGTCAGAGAAACAGGACTACACTGAAAAACAGGCCAAGCTCGGACATCTATAAACAAAGGTGTTGCTGGCAGCAGGAGGCTGATATTTATCACCAGGATGGAGTCACAAGTGTAAAGTTTTTTTTTTGTTTGTTTGTTTTTTTCTTCCAGAACGTCTAAAGATCGACTGTTCGGAAAGCAAACAGCCATGAACTGAGAAGGGTGAGCGGGGGGGCTTTTGCTGTGCAGCAGTGCTCAGTTATGCTTTAATGTTGAGTATAATCATAGAGTGGGTAATTTTGGTTTTTCCAGAAGCAACATTTAAAGATCTATGATTTGAAAAAATGTTATTACAAAGAGGAGCAGATTTTATTTTGAATCAGTTAACAAGTCATCAGTTTATTATGACACTTAGAGAGACTTAGAAAACTGTCTTTTTGTAGGGTGTAGGCGGGTATACAAATCAAAATTTCATTTTATACAGCTTTCAGACAGGAAGTGAGCAGCAGCTAAGCAGTGAAATAATCATTTCCATTTCATAAAATGCAGCAGTGATCAAATGTAAACAGTGTGGGAGAAAAAACATGATGCAAAACACATTGATATGGAAGTTCAGAGCATTAAATATATATGGTGCAAATATGCAGTATTTGGTATTATCAGTTTGATGCAGAGTCTGTGACATGACTCAGAGTTTTCTCAACAGTTCAGCTGTCTAATGGCGGTGGGGAAGAAGCTGTTTCAGAATCTACAGACTATATATTTCAAAGTTAAACCAGCCTGTCATGTTATCTTCCATCTTCATTCTGCATATGTATCCAAATTCATAATCGAATCATAATTCTTATTTACACTCATAGATTTTGTTTTATTTTCTTCTCAGTCAAGTCCACTGTTATTAATAATATTTTTTCAATTAAAATATTTCATTAAACAAGATCTAGGATGTGTTATTTTAGTGTTTTATTTAGTTTTATGAGCACTGTGCTTATTGTCCACCTCTTTATGCCATGGTTTTTTTTTAAGTCTTTTTATTTCTTTCTGTGTGTTAGTTCTCTCTTATATTACTTCTTTGTAAGTTATTTACTAGTATTTTTCTCGTGTTTTTTTTCGAGTGTTTTGAGTTGGTCTTATCTTTACTTTAAATGGTGATTATTCCTTTATTTTTGATAGGATTATTCCACATGTGTTTAAGTAACTGTGTTTTCATTACAAATGTGCGCAAAAGTCGATATTCTACTACATGGAGTATTAAATCTAGACGAAACACTGGCCAGCTGATATTTTCAGTCGATATTAACATTTAATTATTATGTCGGCATCAGCCAATTTAATTTAAATGTTTCTTTTTTGCTTAAGTTAAGAGTTGTGCAACATTTATTATAAATGTTCTGTTTTTATCGTATAAATGGAGGAAGAAAAAGCAACATAAGCTTCAAAAATGTAAACAATAATTGGTATCAGCTCTAAAAAATAATAAAATAAAAATCTCTATCGGTAAATGTCTATCTAGTTATTAGTATTACCTCCAGCAGCTTAAATCTACCAGGGTCTGGATCCACACCCACTTGCTGGCTAATCCAAACCCAACCTGATTTCAAACAGTAATAAATTACTGCATGATGTTCGACGACAGTGTCTAATTTAATTTGCGCTGCTTCTCCTGTTAATACGGTAAAGCGTCCGAAGTGTGAGCTGCTGTCAGTCTGGGTTGCTGCTGCTGCTACTTTTAGACACAGCAGGGAAAACCTGTGGGAAGCCGGGCGATGGGAAAGAAGGAGAAGATGATGAGAAAAAGAGAGCAGAGAAAGCATGGACTGCTGGAAGAACCGCGGTGAAAGAAAAGTGAAATGGTGCTCAAAGATGACCCTGCGCATTAAGGGCCGGATTTATCAAGATCCAATTTTGCGTGCAGTAATTTGCGCTCGCAAACTGGAATTTTGCGCGAGGGGCTGAACCATGGTTTGCAGGTGATTGCGTAACTGGTGGCAGGTGCAAAACTGTTGGAGACGCCCTATTTAAATGATGGTTTTGCGCGTTTTGTGGTTTGCGGCAAAGTAGTTTGTAGTTTGTACAAACTAGTGCATTAAGAAATTTAAATCTAAGGTGGTATGTGGCAGAATTTCTACTTCACTGCAGTAAAAAAACCAAAAAACTGGTATTTTGTATTGGCCTGTAGAAAAATGCACATACCAAATGGCTCACAAGAAGTGACTGTGGATGAGATTACTGCGCGTACGCATCCCCGCAGCATTGGCATGTTGCTCCACAGGCGCAAGGGGGGAGGTCTGGTTTCTCCGTTAGGGCGTCCGGGCGAACGTCGGACAGCACTTCTGAAAAACGAGATTGGGAGATCCCAGATGCAAAAAAGTGCAATGTTGCAAGGAGTTTTGTGATATCTGGTATTGCGTGGGTCCTCCTTGTGGCTGGCTCCAAATCCATTCGGAGTTCCCCCAACAGCTCCAAAATGGCAATGCTGGATAAACGATATGTTTTGATGATCGTTTCCTCGTTCATTCCAAAAATATTCAAACGGAGTGAAAAAATGCGTCCTTTGCGTCTCCTTGCTTCATTTCGATGTCTCCTTCTTGCAACAATAACCGCTGCCATGTGTGCGCAATTACGCATACAGACCATTTGCACCTTCTTTTGAAACGTGTTAAATATAGAGTCAGATACCGTTAGCAAAATTGCTTTCAGGTTTGATAAATCACTTTGCGAGTGCTAAATTAATATATTTATATGTTCTCCTCCCACAAGACGCACTTTTGCGTATAAACGCCCCATATTGCATATTCATTGCAGAAAAAGTACTAAATGGATAAGTGCGCTATTTAGCACGTTTTAAAGACCAAATCCTTTTAGCACGCTGTTGATAGATCAGTTTGTACATTTTTTAGCGTGCGCAGTGAAATAGCTCACGTTTTTATACGCGCAAACCTTTGATAGATCCGGCCCTTAGAGTATGTTTGGTTCAACCTGCTGCTATGAAGCAGGATTCTCCACCATGAACAGAATCAGAAATAAATATGGATCCAGGCTCAAAATGCGCACCTGGTTATGTGCTTTAGAATGGCTTTGTCTCCATTGAAACCCAGGTTTAAAGCCGTGCCTGGCAGCATAAAGACCCCCCCCCCCCCCAAATATTTCAGTGTTAAATTCTGTTTAAAGTAACAGATTATAATAAAAAATGTGTCTGGACGTTTACTGGTTGTTGATTTTCTTTATTCAGACCCTGCATATTGTTACCCTTGCAATAGCAGCATGACCACAGAGGGAGCTATTGCCCTAAATGTTTTAACTGTATCTGAATTTAAAGGAAAATTCCGGTTTTTAACACTTTTAGCCCATTTTCTGTAGTGTCCAGGATGAAATCGAATGATCGACACCAAAATTTTGACAATTGGTCCTGTCTCTGCTTTTTGGCTCATGCAGAATCCCCCCCTGGCTGCTTCAGAATGGCTTCCATTGTGCATGTCCGATAATGTCCTTAAAACAACCTTAAACGTTCTTTTTTTTAAATATGCTACTCACCGGGTCGTCAGCGCTGTTCAATGACGTTCCAAAAAAAGTTTTGTGAAGAAAAACCGTTCCTGTCTTGTTTTATTTAGCATTTTGTAAATCCCAGAACTATTTTTTCCGATACATCACAACCGCTTATAAACTTCCGCTTCCCGTTTGAATCTGAAGCGTTGCACACTCCAGACCACTAGTTGGCGACGGTATCCTCTACCGTCAAACTCAAAGTCCAATATGTCCTCCTCAAGAATCCACCTTTCGTATTCCATTTTCAGAGTTTTTTAAAGTGTTTAACAGAGACGTTAGCACCTCGACGTCACAGAGTACACAGAGCGAAGCAGAAACACTTGGGCCTTGCGAAAAGACTACAACTAAGCGTAAACAGGCCCCATTTCCGTTTCCGGTGGCGGAGGGATATTGACTATTCCAACAGAACTCAATGGGATTTACAAAATGCTAAATAAAACACTACAGGAACGTTTTTTCTTTACGAAACTTTTTTTGGAACGTCATTGAACAGAGCTGACGACCCGGTGAGTAGCATATTTTAAAAAAAAGAACGTTTAAGGTTGTTTTAAGGACATTATCGGACATGCACAATGGAAGCCATTCTAAAGCAGCCAGGGGTGGATTCTGCATGAGCCAAATAGCAGAGACAGGACCAATAGTCAACATTTTGGTGTCGATCATTCGATTTCATCCTGGACACTACAGAAAATGGGCTAAAAGTGTTAAAAACCGGAATTTTCCTTTAAGCTCGACAAAACCTAGTAAATTATTCTTTATAAGGAAACACTAAGAACAGAACTGCTCTGTTGGGAATCATGCAAAATTATCCAGAGGAATCAGAATTTCACATCACACCTCAGAGACATTCTCGTCTTTAGAAATAAACTGGATCAGTCATTAAAACATGTCCTGTGCTCAGATTTTACTCAACAAGACAAGACGCTGTGTGAAAGGATTGTTGATGAAGTCTGCTGTCTTGACGGTTTTCCTTTATTGGTCTTAAAAACAAAGGTTCATTTGGGTTCAAAGATGTTTCCATCAGAATGACGAGTCATGCTATATTCATAAAGGGGAAGTTCAGAGATAATCTCCATGAGGTCATGTCTTATATCTTCTCTGTGATGGAAAGGAGGGTATGGAGTAAAAATACAGAAGCAGCAACGCTTTAAAGCTGCAGATAGAGAACAAAACTCCACATTAGCTTCACTCTTCGAGGGGTTTTAACAAAGAACGGAACACAGCACCAAACATACGGTTTGTTTATCCATAAAGCTGAAAACGCAATAAAAAAGTGATTTAAAGCGACTAATCGATATAGCAGATTTCTAATAATCATGCTTGGTTGGTAAGAGTAGCTCTGGCCCGGAGCTGCACATTTTCTCTACGAGTTTATTTGATCTGTGTGTGAAGCTCTAATCAGCACTATTGGTGATCATTACTGTCTAACAGTAATAGGAAACTTTTTTTGAGTCATTTGTCTGGATTAAAATCACAAAACAGGCTGAAAGTGCTGCTTCAGAATAAATAAAACTCAGGTTTTTTTTTTGTACAGAACAAAAAAGGTCATAATAATCTGTCAGCAGAGATGATTAGAGTTGTTTTGATTTTTCACTCATGTAAATAACATACAATGTGAAGCTATTAATGAAACAATGATAAAAAAAATAAAATAATAATAATAACATGACAGTTAAAGGTAAACATGCCTCAGCAGATGGCCGCTCACACTGAGCCTGGTTCTGCTGGAGGTTTCTTCCTGTTCAAAGGGAGTTTTTCCTCTCCACTGTCGCTACAAGCATGCTTAGTGTGAGGGATTGTATCCTAGTCAATGAGTTGATGCAATCAACAGGTTTTCCTTAGATAGAAAACTTTGAATCAATTTGACTGTATGATCTGGTGAACTGTAAAGAATCTTTAGATGACGTGTTGTGAATTGGTGCTATAGAAATAACCTGAATTGAATTGAAATAAAAATGCAATTGAATGAAATCTGTAGGGAACCTTCATGAACAATTCTGTTTTCTTTAACAGTTTTAAGAAAAAAATGTGAAGGTAGGAACTAGATAGACAGCCATTGGTGAAAGTTTTCCAACCTTGTATATAAAAATTACACTGAAACCAACTTTGCAGGCAAACTGCTCTTTAATTTGTGGAATGGAATATTTCATTCTCAGCTTAATCTGTGCACTAAACTCATAAATATATGTATTTTACTTCAACTAACACCATTTTGTCTCAAACTATTGATTTTATGTTATTTTTATTTTTTTTGACGGCAGAACAGCTGAACCTCTGCTAATCCCTTTTCCAGCACAAATTTAAAAAACAACAACAAATCTTTACCAAAAACTCTTCTTTTCTTTGTTGTCTTTTGTAAAGTGTTGGATTTGATTTCTCCTCTTTGAATCAGGAGGTTTTCTCTATAAGTAGGGTTTAGGAGAGATTACAATAATTTAGCCAAAACTTGGACTAAGTTTCTTTCAGAGCAGGAAGAAAATCAGTATTAGCTGTTTGTTTTGTTAAGAATCCTTGTTTATTATATTCAAATATTTATCTGTCATCCTTTAGGATGGTGAGGAGGGAGCCCATACGCACACGCACCACTGTTCTCAGTGGAAATGTTTGTAAGCAGCTTCTTATCCGTGTGTTTGAGAAGATTGTCTCGATAAAATCTTCGTTCTGTTCTCATCTTCATCATCTTGGCATCCATTCATATGTGTAAACAGATTCTGGCAATGTTTGCTAAAAAGCAGCCAAACAATGACGTTTCCATCCTCATTCTTATGAGTTGACCTCACAATGGCACCCATAGAGTTTGATTTGGGTCTGATTTCACTCACTTATTCACTTTTCTAATTGCTGCTCATCAACATTAAACCTTATGGTGACTGTGGATCCGCTTTTGCATGGGTAAAGTGTCCTTATTAATCTGAAGTATTTGGATCAAGTTTTATATCCCATGTGTTTTTATCCCAGTTTCAGTTGTTGTTCCTGTCTAACTCTGGCCACTTGCTCATTACCGCTTATCTTGTCCACCTGCTCCTGCCTCTATTTAAGGGAGACAGGAGCCTCCAGCTATCAGGGCCATTATCTTGTTCTCGTTCTTGGGGGGCCAGTGGAGAGAGGGTTTTTAGCGTACCATAGGGCCGGATCTATCAAAGGTTTGCGCGTATAAAAACGTGAGCTATTTCACTGCGCACGCTAAAAAATGTACAAACTGATCTATCAACAGCACGCTAAAAGGATTTGGTCTTTAAAACGTGCTAAATAGCGCATCTTATCCATTTAGTACTTTTTCTGCAATGAATATGCAATATGGGGCGTTTACACGCAAAAGTGCGTCTTGTGGGAGGAGAACATATAAATATATTAATTTAGCACTCGCAAAGTGATTTATTAAACCTGAAAGCAATTTTGCTAACAGTATCTGACTCTATATTTAACACGTTTCAAAAGAAGGTGCAAATGGTCTGTGTGCGTAATTGCGCACACATGGCAGCGGTTATTGTCGCAAGAAGGAGACATCGAAATGAAGCAAGGAGACGCAGAGAACGCATTTTTTCACTCCGTTTGAATATTTTTGGAATGAACGAGGAAACGATCATCAAAACATATCGTTTATCCAGCATTGCCATTTTGGAGCTGTTGGGGGAACTCCGAATGGATTTGGAGCCAGCCACAAGGAGGACCCACGCAATACCAGATATCACAAAACTCCTTGCAACATTGCACTTTTTTGCATCTGGGTCATTCCAGCGAGAGCTGGGATCTCCCAATCTCGTTTTTTAGAAGTGCTGTCCGAAGTGCTGTCCGACGGGGTCGGGGTTCTCCCCCTGCGCCTGTGGAGCAACATGCCAATACTGCGAGGATGCGTACGCGCAGTAATCTCATCCACAGTCACTTCTTGTGAGCCATTTGGTATGTGCATTTTTCTACAGGCCAATACAAAACACCTGTTTTTTTTTGTTGTTTTTGTTACTGCAGTGAAGTAGAAATTCAGCCACATACCACCTTAGGGAATAAAGGTTGCCAAAGTTTTTTCTTTATATATATATATATATATATATATATATATATATATATATATATATATATATATATATATATATATATATATATATATATATATATATATATATATATATATATTTATATATATATATATATATATATATATATATATATATATATATATATTTATAAATATATATATATATATATATTTATTTATTTTTTGTTTGTTGGGGTCACTGTGAGATTTAAATTTCTTAATGCACTAGTTTGTAGAAACTACAAACTACTTTGCCGCAAACCACAAAACGCGCAAAACCATCTTTTAAATAGGGCGTCTCCAACAGTTTTGCACCTGCCACCAGTTACGCAATCGCTCTTGTTAAATCACCCACATACCATGGTTCAGCCCCTCGCGCAAAATTCCAGTTTGTGAGCGCAAATTACTGCATGCAAAATTAGATCTTGATAAATCCGGCCCATAGTGTCTAAAATTTCCTGACCTGACCTGCTCTGCCTCTTATCCACTGAGCATGCTTGTTCCTGTCTGATCTCAGTGGAGAGAGCCTTTTTTTAGTGTACCATAGCATTTCTGATTTCCTGACTGATCTGCCTCTCTTCCACTGAACCTGCCTAATCCTATCTGATCTGTTTGCCTGAACTGTCTTCGGACTCCTGGACCTCTTAGCCTTCCTGTTCCCATCTGAACATTCTGCCTGAGCTGTCTGTGGACTCCTGGAACCCTGATCCAGCCTGTTCCTGTTCCGATCTGTATCCCTGACCTGGCTTTGGCCTCCTGCTTGCCCTTCAGGCCTGCAACATCTGGGACACTCTGGGACAGATCTTATTGGCAGCCCACCGGCTGGATCCTACCTCATACTCTGATGATGGACTGAACTGGTGAACAAGGTTAGTGACTTACATGGATAATCATTCACTGTCACATTATCAATGTCGCTTACCTATGTTTCTCTCCAACAGAGCTTCAGTGATAGACGCCCTAGCCGCTGATACTGGGGAGCCTGTTCGTTTTTAAATAAATGCTTTGAATTATCCCACTGTTTGTCTCAACTTAAATGCTGGGTCCTTCTGTTCTGAGTTATGACATTGTGCTAAAGAAGAACAAAGCAGGAATTAGTGTTCAGGGTCCTGCTGATACATTAGTCCTTTAATCCTGGAGACGTTCTTCAGCTGATAGAAGGCTGACTTTGTTACTGTCTTTATGAACATCTGAGGGTTCATCACTACACCCTGACATAGAGCCTGATTGATAGTTTCTGATTGGCTTAACTGAAGCTGTGTGCTTACTTTTAAAAGGGGAAAAAAGGGGAAAGCATGAAGACATTGAATATGAGGGACCCTGAGATGGCAACTTGGGGAACGCCCCATGTGATTTTTGTGGTCATGGACGGGGGAAACCTTTTACAGTTGCCTTTTGTATCTCTGCTTCTGTCTCCTTGAACCCCAGTCGGCTTCGGCAGATGGCCGCTCACATTGAGCCTGGTTCTGCTGCAGGTTTCTTCCCGTTAAAAGGGAGTTTTTCCTCTCCACTGTCGCTACAATCATGCTTAGTGTGAGGGATTGCCTTCGAGTCAATGAGTTGATGCAAACAACTGGTTTTCCTTAGAAAACTGTGAATCAATTTGACTGAATGATCTGTTGAACAGGAAAATGACTTGAGATGACTTGTGTTGTGAAATTGAATTGAATATGCGTCAATTGTAAATGAAGATTATTGTGTATATTTCCAAAAATGCAGTATTAAAACATTTTCAAAATAAAAGCGATTCAATATAATTTTCAATATGCAAGATTAATATAAAGTTCCATAATATGCACAGCCCCTAAAATGTTGGTTTTTAGCACTTCTAAAATATTATAAGCATTGGGAACTCATAAAGGTTTAAAAAAGTTTTTTTATTTCTCTTACAGGGATGAATATCAAAGTTCATAATTAGTATTGACTCTATTTAAGTTTGCCATGATCCCATGGATTCAGGGTTTGGTTCAGTCTAATCAGGGACATATTCCAGAAAGTTTATCCACCTACCTCCCCATCTTTCGGCTGATCCAGAATGAGGAAACTCTGAGTTCTCAGCTAATATCAGTGAGCACGTTAACCTTGAATTAAGCTCATTCACAGACGAAGGGCAAAAGCCATCATCAATAGATCCCTGATACAATGATTTACCATGGTTACCTCTGGGTATAACCTCGCTGCAGCTACATTCACTAATAAACACATATTCTAACTTACAGTTAGAAGCCAGCTGCTGTTAGAAAGATTATCTTGGAATCAAACACTGAAGGCGGTTCTGTTCGTATTTAGCATTTCTCTGTATAAATACCATTCATAAAAGTAGGATATTATTTTTGTATTTCAGGCTTTGACAGTAATACTAAGTGTTTGTAAAAATATGACATATTACCAAACACAGCTATAGCACAAAATATTTCCAAATAATCTAATTTGCACATTAATAGTTTGAATTATTAGTTAGAATTATTTTTCTTTACAGCTCTGTGAGATGCAATGACAAAGGATTGACATAGAGAAACCATTGACATGAAGGGATTTGATTCTATATTATAAGTTGGTTCTAAAAATATGGAGTGAATTTTGTTCCAATATTGTTGCAAATGGAAATTTGACGAAAAACGATGCAAAACAGAAATTAAACATTGAAGAATAATTTGATCCAAAAATGGTTTTGAGAGTAACTGCTGTTTTCTAAGATTTATTTTCTCAAATTTTTTTTTTATTTAAGTTTATTTTTATAGAATCGATTCAGAAAATCATCTCAATGCGCTTTATAGAGACAGTTCAACCAGATCTTCCACTCAAGTTTTCTATGTTATGAAAGCCAGGTGATTGCATCGACTTGTTGACTCTACAGCAGGGTTAACCAATTAAAAATCAGCAGAGTCCGAATAAAGAAAATCATCAACCAGTAAAGGCCAGGAGCCAGTTTTAATTATAATCTGTTACTTTAAACAGAATTTAACAATGAAATAAAATGAGATTTCTATGCATCCATGTTATACATTGAATTTTTAGATAAAAAAAAAAAAAAAAAAAAAAAAATATATATATATATATATATATATATATATATATATATATATATATATATATATATATATATATATATATATATATATAAAGGAAAAATTAAATCATTCAAAAAGTGTTTTTTGAAAAGTGTTTTTTGAAGTAAAGAACAACAATCGTTCAGTTTGGTATATATCCCTCAGACAGAGCATGCGTGTAGCGACAGTGGAGAGGAAAACCTTCCTTTGACAGTTGTGCACTAAATGAATCATAAAGGACAGACTGGTCCTTCCCCGTCAAGCATTTGAGGACTACTATTGAAGGTAGAGGATGAAAGGGAAACATCAACCTCTGTCACCCTTCCCTCAGATCAGTTTATATAAATTATGAAAAAACAAAGCTCTAAAAACAGAGCAGAAGGACTTCTACGCTGACAGGCTGGAATGATCTCTGTGAAGATTAAAGGCAGATGATAATTGCTGCATCGGAGCTTCACCTGTTGGCAAACTGCCCGTTTTGAAGCCAAGCTCCATCATAAATTGTCTATTTATCTGATAAAAGCTGCACCAATGTAGTTTTCTCTCTGTTTTTACTTTTTGTTTGGTTTGTTTATCTTGTCTCTCACTGGACAAAAAGGACAGAGAGGACGTAGAATGATCTACAGTCATTTTTGCTTGTTTTAAACTTTTGAGCCTCAAACATTAGGTTATTGTAAGGTAAGGCTGATAGTTTGTCCCCTTCCTCTACTCTGATCAAAAACTACAACACAACATGGCGTCCCCCATTCGATGCACCTCCCTACGCTTTTAGAATCCGTTCATTTTTTATATGATGTTATTAGACTTTTACAAAATATTTTTCTTAAAGCAATGCTTGATATTTTGCTAATAAGTCAAATTCGTAACACACTGTCCCTTTAAATTAGTCCAGCTCAATGTTAGGATCAGGCCTGGTAGAGATATAATTTTTTCTTTCTTAAACTCCCATAACCTTGAATTGTTGGGGGTTAAAGAATAAAAAAAAAGAGTAATTGTTTGATTTAGGTTTCTCACAAAGGATCCTGCAGTGCAGAAAATATGCAGTTTTATTATGCCTCTATATATATATATATATATATATATATATATATATATATATATATATATATATTGTTAGTCAACATGAATAGTGAAAATGTAGCAACAGATCCTTCATTTTCTGCTGCAGTTTTTTGTGCTTTTCATCTGTTTCACTTAAAAGATTTGCAGAAGGAGTGAAGTGGTTTTGTAATCGGAGTCTGAGGCTGCAGCAGAACTTCCTCTAAAGTATGGAACTTAGAATATAGATATTTTTACATCAGCCAACCTGCTGAAATCCAGGGAAATATTTGTACCATAGTTAAACTTTGATGTTTGTTGAAGTTTAGTTTTCCTACAGCTCAACACTCTGCTGCTTTAAGACGTTTTCAAATCTAATAACTAGTAAATAAAATCTTATTTACATTAAAACCGCGTGCAGAATATGCTCTGATGTAAAGGCTTTAGTTTAGAAAGTAGGACGTTTTAAGAAACAATGATTATTTTAGTTAGATGTTTCCACCAAAAATTTTGCAGCTGCCAGATATGTAGCTGTTAAAAATAAAAATAAACAAATAAATAAGATTTAACCCTTTAGGAAACCCAGGGGTTGTACTATATCTTCATAACAGTTGACGCTTAAATGGGCCCTAATCAAGAGGGCCATTGGCTCATTCCAATTACATCTAAATGCTTTCCAATTAAATCATGGCCTTTCGGCTTTAACTTTAGTTTCTAACTTAAGTTCTCCCAGCAGAGGCGTGGAAAGAAAGAGGAAAAGTCCATGATCAATTAAGAAATAGCGCAAAGACCATCAGATGCCAGGTGGTAGAAGACACAAGTAGGTCTTGGACTGTGACAGGAACGTTGATTATGTGGAGGCACCATCATTTTCTTCAACTGAATAAAAACTGAGGTAATAATCTTCAGACCGAAGGAGGAGAGATGCAGAGTTAGCTCACAGCTTCAGCTACTACAGCTAGAAACCACTGATTATGGATGAAATCTTGGAGTCATGATGGACACAGACCTGAACCTTCAGAGGCACATAAAGGCAGTTACTACGTCAGCCCTTTATCACCTGAAGAACATTTCCAGGATCACTGCAACTGTCTCTTCATAGGTTTGCCTAAAAGTTCATCAGACAGCAGCAGCTGATCCAAAACACTGCTGCCCGTGTTCTCACTAGAATTAAGAAAGTTCTGAAGTCCTTCCACTGGCTCCATGTAGTTTAGAAAATAGAGTTTAAAATCATTCTGTTAGTCTATAAATAACTGAATGGATCAGCACAGCAATGCATAACAGATTTGTTGTCAGTGGATCAACCTGTCAAACTCCTCATGTCTTCTAGTTTAAGCCTGCTCTGTTCACCCAGAAGTAGAACCAAACATGAAAAAGCAGCAGTTAGTTCCTATAGGAGTAGCCATTCAAAATGTTTCCTTTTTCCTTGATGGGCCCTTGGCTGATTCCCTTCAGTTCCTTTTTAAACATCAATATTTGTACTAAAATATTCTTTTTTCCCTGATTTGTGAACATCAGATCTAAAGAGAAGCATCATCTCCTGGTCAGACCCTGTAATTCAGTGAAAGGGTGGAATCAGAGTAAAAAAAAAAAAAAAAATGAATTAGACATATGCTTAGACTTTTATCATTATGTACACACAGTGTATACAAAAATAAATTTCGTTCAGTACAGCTCTCAAGACATTTTCATTTTTAAAGTGCAGCAGTGATAGAATGTAAACATACGAATATATGATTTACAGTTTCCAACATTCAGGTTTTTTTTTCTTTTTCTTTTTTTTTTGCACCCCATTTTATACAACATTCAGCAGTCTGATGGCAGTGGGGAAGAAACTGTTCTGGAATCTGCTGGGCCTGCATCGGATGCTTCAAAACCTGTTCCCAGAGGGCAGCAGGGAGATCAGTCCATGATGGGGATGTGAGGGGTCATTTATGATGTTATAATGTTATGGGCTTGGGACACGCAGCGCTGGGATGAAATGTCTTTAATGGAGGGAAGATGATCTTCTCTGCTGTTCTCACCACTCTTCTCACCTTCTTCCAGTCTGAGGTGCTGCAGCCTGCAAACCGCATAGTGAGACAGCTGTTCAGAATGCTCTCTATGGTGCTTCTGTAGAAGGTGGTGAGGATGGGTGGGGGCAGGTGGGCTCTCCTCATCCTCCACAAGAAGTACATGCACTTTTCTGCATCTATGCCTCCATAGAGCTCCACCATGCAAGAGGGGGTCACTCCAGTGGCTGGAAGTTGGAGGGAAGTGGGCTGCCATTCGGCTGGCGTTTGACTAGGAAGGGCCATTTTGAATGGCTGCTACTGTTTACTCCACTGATCTGGAATAAACTCACAGCAGACTGGAAAAATGCTAACACCCTGAGTGCTTTTAAGTCAAAGTTAAAAACCTATTTGTTCAAAACTGGCTTTAACTGTTAAAGTTAAACTGTTAATTGAGGTATCATTAGTTTAAAGTTTTGGCCCAGCTGTTTTATGTGCTTTACTACCTGCTTTTATCATGTTTTTGTCTTTGTTTGCCTTTACTTACCTCATTTTTTACGGTTTTATTTGTGTACAGCACTTTAAACTATCTGTACTAAACTTGCCTTTCCTTGTTTTTGTAATTTTTGCATTGGCTTTATGATCAACTTTTTATGCAGTGTAACATATGAACATGGCTAGCGCTTGCATCCAAAAGCTGCCAAAGACATCAAATGTTATTAAAGGTGAAGAAATATGTTCTCCGATTTGACCTTAGGGTATTAACACAACCTATGACAACCATTAATGTTCAGCATTTTTTACTTTCTCACCATTTCCCATGTTTAGCATAATAACAACAAAAAAACTGACACACAATTTTTAACCTAATACCTCCTTAGACTTTTATAGCTTCTCTCCGAAAAGCATAAAATAAACTTTTTGTTAGGATTCCAGTTTGTGTGGGTTGTTTTAAGTGTTTTCCTCTCTCCACCACCAGGCGGTGCCCTGTCCTCGATGGGCCTCCCCGCACACCTGCGGCTCGTTGGGTCATTACCAGAGGAGTACTTGAGCAGTGGGCTGTCACCACCTCGAGGCCAGAGTGTTTGCCAGTATTGGGTACTCTAGCCAAACTGAGATTAGCAAAGTCTGACCTTAGCATTGTTACTCTGAGTCTGAACTTGTTTTTGTCTTTGTTCTTCAGCAGGAAGACCTCCTGTGTAACTGGATAAGCCTGGACCTTCTACCCCTAGAAGGATTTACTGAGTATTACCGAACAAGGGGAAAACCTCCACATGATTCATTCAAGTCCACTCCTGGAAAACCAAGTGACAGTCCGCTCCTTTACTTCTCTGGGTCCAACGTAGGTCTGCCTGTCCACTCTTCAACGACTTCCCTCTTCTCTTGATTAATCCCCCACAAACTGGATCAAAGGATAAACCAAGAGCCCCCCAAAAGTGAGTGCCTCTCCAGCAATATTTAAGCCTCAGTCTATTTTCCAACTGTCCCTGAACTGATCACAGTGATCTCCCCTTCAGAGTTTCCGGTTCCGGTTCACCAGTCCGCTGAGTTCCAGCATTGTTTCCCCAAAGAGTTTCAATCTCCATCAGTGTTTGCTAACCTACAATAAACCTGTTAAACTTTTTACCCTTGGTCTCTAAGTGGTTCTCTACATGTGGGTCAGATCTTTAAAGAACATTAGGACATTTTTGTGTTCTAAAGACCAATCTATTAAAACAAGGAACTTTTATTTTTTTATTTATTTATCAATTTATGATGAACTATAACTGTTTTACATGTTTTAGTTTTATAGAAAGAAACTCTCTTGCATCAGATGAAGTGAACATGATAAATCCATCCAATCAAAGGGACGTTTGATGAAATAAAGCAGCCAGTTTGCTGCTTTATATTAAATTAATGTATCTACGATGATCTCTGTCAGCCAGATATGAGATTCTGTGTAATCTCAAACTTTTATTGTTTCTATATGACCTTTAGATCCAAGATTTTCATTATCTCGTCTATATACAGTTTAATAAACTACTAAATCCACACGATGTTTCTAATACGGTGATGTTTTCTGACCAACATGAGTGGAAAGTGAAGGATCTTTTAATTTTACTGTTCCTGGTTAGCCATTCTTGCCATGATGACAAAAGTATTTTGATTTGATTTATTTAATTTGGTTTTAATGAGATAATTACATTGGAGGGACTATAGAAAATGCTAATCATGATTTCAGACTGCAGCTGGGTTGCCAACCTTGATTGGAGGGCTAATTATATTATTATCATCATTACCATGAATGATTTTTAAATTGTATTCATTGTTCCATCGCAACAGGCTTACAATGATTTATTCTTTCTTCTGCAAACAAAAAAACTAAACTTTTGAATCTTAAATATCTTGCATATAGTGAGGGTGCCACTTTACAGACCTAATAAACAAGCAGCCCTGAGGTTTCGGAGGGAGCCACGGAGGGGCCACCTCTGCTGCAGCCAAATGTAGAAAGCGCCACAGACTGAGCTGAATTAATTTAGAAGTGTGTTTATTGCAGCCGAAGCAGATCTTTACAAGGTTGTTGTTGATTCATCAATTCAAGTCATGCTTGGTGGCTGCGCCCGACTTCGTCAGCGCCTGCGGGGGTCATTGGTTTGCTGTAATAGATAATTTCATGTCTCTTAAATGCAACAGCGACAAACCATCCGGATGAAACAGACTCATCACACATCGGTTGTTATATGGCAGGCTGTTTTGACATTATTAAAAGTGCTCTCCTTTCAGTTATACAATTCAATTCTGTTTATTTCTGTAGCACCAATTCACAACACATATCATCTCAAGGCACTTTACAGTTCATCACATCTTACAGTAAACTGATTCAGAGTTTTCTATCAAAGGAAAACCAGTTGATTGCATGGACTCATTGACTCGAATGCAATCCCCCACACTAAGCATGCTTGTAGCGACAGTGGAGAGGAAAAACTCCCTTTGAACAGGAAGAAACCTCCAGCAGAACCAGGGTCAATGTGAACGGCCATCTGCTGAGGCCGACTGGGGTTTAAGGAGACAGAAGAAGAGATACAAAAAGCAGCTGTAAACGGCGGCCCGGTCCAGGAAACACACAGCCAGGGAGACGAGCTCCGAGCCAGCGCCAATGTCTGAGGATGAAGAGAGCACATCCAGCTAGTCACAGTCAGAGAAACAGGACTACACTGAAAAACAATCCGATCTCCAACATCTATAAATAAAGGTGTTGATGACAGCAGCACAGCTGATATTTCTCTCCAGGATGGAGTCACAGCCAAACAGGAACAGAGGAGGCGAAGCTGCTATGAGAAAAAGCAGAGAGAGAAGAACATTAGAGATTGAACAAACAGATTCTGCAGATTGGGAGAATAGAGATAGAATGAAGCAGAATGATGAAATGTGGGTCCCTATGTCCTTAAGCAGTCTAAGCCTATATCAGCATAACTAAAGTGATAGCTCAGTTGTTCTGTTTAAAGATAACTTAAATAGGATTCTTCTTGGTCAAAATCACATTTCTAGTTGGAACTGTAAAAAAAAAAAAAAACTTCCTGAATTGCATTTTTGCAGCAGAAACTGAATTCCAGAATGTCAAAAAAAAAACTAAATTGTACCAACAGGACAATTACCTAGAAATATGGCTGTTTTGACTTTCATCAGCTTGTCTGTATTTTTATTTATGAGATCTGAGATACATTTCTTATTTGTCAAAATAATACATATTATGACCAGTAACAATAGGAATACGGAAATCTGAAATGAATTTTTAGACATCCAGAAATTTTATTGTAGATATGAACTGTAGACTGTAGTGCTCATTACGGACCTACTGACTGCTTTTCTATTTATTTGACTACGACTGAATCTCCTGATTAATATTATAGGTTTATCAATTGAATATTACAACAACAAATCTAAAGAATACTTTGTTTAGATAATAGTTGATAGTTTAATTGTATTTTCAATAAGTTTGCATGTGATTGTGCGTTTGTTACATAGTGAGGCAATTTTGATCTTTTATTTGAATAAACTTATGTGACAAACTGTAAATGTTTTACATTTTAAATTGAGACATTTTCCAGCATTAGATTGAGCTGAAAGTGATCTTGTTTTAAATCCATCCAATCAAAGAGACGAGGTGGGGTGTTAAGACTGCGTCTGGAAAGGAAATGTCATCGTGTCCATCAGACAGTCTTTGAAACGATCCCAGTGTGTCTTGGATGATCTCTTTGTCGATATGGGACTCTCTCTGTGTCACCTCCATTATTTTAGTGTTTCCAAATGACCTTTAGATCTAAGATTTTCTTTATGAGTTTCGACAGCTGGTTACATCCGCCTCATGTGTGCTGCATGTAGGTGATTTCCATTTCTTTGCACAGTTAGATTAATTTAAGGGTATCAGAGTAAAGGATGCAGAACAAAAACTGCACACAACACAATCTTCATTTTTATTTATATGAAGTTTTTAGTTTTTTTTCCTTCCTTGTGGCTTTAATTTGAGGTGCTGGCACGACAAACAAAAATCTGCACAATATGTTGAAGCTTGTGGAAAAGTCAGAGTATGAATACTTTTTTACTGTTGTTTGCTGCACCTCAGTCACAGTTTATAAATCACCTATATGTAGTTCTTGCAGTTTTGCATCTAACAGAGCCACATTGTGCCACTAAGTGGGGAAAGAACCAGTGTACAGTAGATGGGTGCCGAAGGAAAGCAGGTGGGTGTTGGAATGAGCAGCACCCTGAATATCACTGTTTGACAAAACGTACGTCCTCTGACAACCTCAGCCCACTCCTATCATAGGCTGTCTCCCACTGCTGGTGACAGGAGTAACAAACCTGGCAGGCAGTGCCATCCCATGAATCCGGCCGACACGATGCTGCTTGTGTGCCGGTGAGGAGGAGTCTGGCTGTTCTCAGCTTTTCAAGTGACTCCATACTTCTTTAACTGGTTTCCCTTCTAAAAATCACTATAAATCTAATCCTAAAGCACTTTACTTTAATTCACTTTATTTATAAAGCTCCAGTTCACAACACAGGTCATCTCAAGGCACTTTACAGAGACAATACAGTCAGTTAAAACATTTTTATCTAAGGAAACCAGTTGATTGCATCCAGTCATTCACTTTGCAGTGAGCATGTTGCCACTGTAGCCTTTAGTTGCATTGTGTTGTTGACTATGCACCAATCCCTTACTTAAGAATGTAAGTAATTAGCGCAGAGATGGTGAAAGAAAAAAAAAAAAAAACTGCTTTTTTACAGCATGAAACTCCAACTGACCAAGACTCAGTGTGAACAGTCTTCTGATGAGGCTAGTTGGAGGTTCAAGAAGAGAGAAGCAGACATGCAAAGGAGCATAGAAGCTCTGATAGAAGCATAGTTTCTATTTTAGATACGGTAACGTAAACCAGCTCCACAGGTGGCTCTGTCTCAGAAAGAAACAATTAAGCATATGAGCTATAAGTCCGTTTTAATGTAGAAGGGGATAAACAAGAGCACTTATATTAAGTCACAGTAAAAGCTTAGCAAAGAGCTATATCAAGGGAAGAAACAGGACTAAGCACTGAATAACGGACCCAAATCTGTGGTAGGAATAATCTTTAAAGTTTCAAAACAGTTGATTTTGTTAGGACCTAAAATACTTAGGTTATTTAATATAAGGAACATATTTGCATCTACATTAATTATGTATTATTTATAGTCATATAATAATGCTATAAGGTATGAGTTCTATCATTTTATTTCATCTCCGATCCAGCAGGATCCTTTTTGTAAGGAAAAGAATAATAATCTCTGCTGACATACATTCCAACGTTAAATGACCTAAGGCTGAAGAACAGCAGGTAGAAATGAAAGATACTGGCAGGCAAGACTGGCCCAGAAACAACAGTGTAATTAGAAACTACAGCACACATGGATAAAAATTGGACATCTACTAAGTTACAACTACAATTGCTTTGAATAAAGAGAGTTAATTATTATTTATTTTTTTGTTCTGTCTGAGAGTTGTCCCTGAAAAGGATGTTATCACTTCTGGGAAAAAGGCATGAAACCATAGACCCAAAGTCTGGTCTAGAAAACACCATCTGCCATCTACAGTATAATGGAAGTTGTTGATGGAAGCAGCCCAGCTACTGCCTCTTCCAGCTAAATGGAACTAAGCCAGATTAAGCTACTATGAATAAAAAGTAGATCAAAAATAGAGTTAAACGATGGACGAACAAATAATGGAATATTGGAGAATATTAGTAGAAAGAAGCAAAAATATGAAAAGTTGTCCCTATGTCCTCCAGCAGTCTAAGCCTATAGTAGCAGAACTTTAAGCTGAGCTAATCTAACTATAAGCTTTATCAAAAAGGACATTTTTAAGCCTAGTTTCAGAAGTAGAAAGGGTGTCTGCCTCACAGACTAGGGTTGGGCCAAAGCTTCCTGATAACTAAAAATCGACCAAATCATGTTTTTCAGAGCTGAAAACTACAACAATTTAGCCAATCAAAAATATCTGTCTCAGGCTACTGGAACTGGTTAAGGCTGATTTATACTCAGAAACCAGGTCGTCTTCTTGTGTGTCGCAGTGAACCCGTATCTAAACCCACAGCTAGTTCGTGATTGTGCCTCTTACGTTGTGGCGTGGAATAACATAGCACAGACCATGCTTCAATTTTGGGCATAAATCATATATATCTGCGTCAAGCTCACTGCGACACACTGCTGAGGGAGGATAACCAGCCATTTAGCCCATCTCTGTCTCTGTTGGACCAGTTATGACGGCACCAAAGCATCCCCACATGATTCTTCCACCGCTGTGCTTTACAGTTGGTTTTGTCATGTTTGGTTTAAGGTTCCTAACCCACATGCAGAACACACGGAAACAGGAGAAAGGTTCAAAGATTTATTGAATAAACACAGTGTCAATAAAGAACTGATCCTAGGGATAATCAGATCGAGGACTGGTCACAACTGGGTTCACTGCAGAGGGGGACAGAGGGGTTAGCTGATGTCCAGGTAATTTGCAGGATGTGAGAGTGCAGGCCTGTACCTGTCTGAAGTTTGAGCTGAGCGGCAGAGGGGGGGAACCAGGAGGGTCAAGAGGCTGTCGGCAGGCTGAGGGCTTGGCGGAGGCAGAGCTTGGTTTGAGTGCTTGCAGATCACAGGTTTGAGTTTCCCTTTCAGATTCTTCAGAGAGTGGGCAGGCAGGTCTTTGACTGGTTTGATTCTCCTGGGTTCTTCAGAGATCAGACAGACAGATTTCCAACAGAGAAACTCTTCAAGGTTTCTGGTTTCAGACAGGTTCAACCTGGGAAGCAGAGAGGACAAAACAGATTAGGTTCAGGTTCAGGTTTTCTGGGAGTCAGAGATTCAGGCAGGCAGGTTGGCTCAGGCTTGCTAACCATAACTGGCAAAACACTCTGGCACCGGAGTGATGTCCTCTGCCTCCTTATATACTGGTCTCCCGATGAGCAAACGAGCAACAGGTGGTGCAATCAGCTCCAGCTCCAGGAGACCTAGAACGCCCTCTGGTGGAGAAAAGTGGACAGACCTCCAGATCCCAACAGGTTTGGTATATGAGAGCCTCACTATGACCACAAAATGCTTCTTCATCTTTGCCTCATCTGATCAAAATATTCTTAATTTTTAGACATTTGGTTTGCCCACATTAGCAGCTGTAAAGCTCTCTTAGAATAAATGTGTTTTGTTGTTCTTGGTTGGTGCTATGATTGGTTATGTTATTTAATCCTTCCACTCGGAAAGAGACAAGTTTAAACCAGTCTTTGCATATTGGTGATTTATTTAAACCTCTTTCAGTACAAAAGGGATGTGACAATCACTGCTGAAAAGAACAGGAGTTGTGAGATTTCTATCAGCAGGAAGGAAATGTTAGTCATGTAACGAGTTGCGTGTTTAAATAAAAAAACAACACGTCGGTTTGGAAAGGTTCCTCTGCATTGTTAAAAACTCTCCTTCCCTAATAGCCTGATACAATGAAAGCACACCAGGAGGTTTTTCATTATTCATTGCCTTCGACACTTTAATTTATCCAAACAAAAACTGCTTCACTAAACTCACTGCAAACTGCTCTAACACCTGGATGTTTCATGAGGGAAACACACAAATTAAAAGTTACATTTAGCTGTTATTTAGTTTGGTATTTGACCAAAATTTTAAACTTATCTGCTCTTTTTTAGCGGTAGTCTAAAAATGGTTTATGTAGAAAGGCCAGAAAAATAAAATCATTAAGAATTTAAACAAACAATTTACCCACCGAACCCTTCGTAGGGAAACCAGTCAGATAACTATGGAGTTAATTTTGTTCCATTATTATTATTATTTGTAAATGGAAATTTGATATAAATGCTATCCAGAAATTAAACTTGGAAAAACTTCTCAATCAAAATAGGTTTTTAGAGTAACTTTGATGTTTTATAAAATTGATTCTTTTTTATATGTTTTTTTATGTTATTATTGTTTTTTTTTCTCCATATTTAAATGTTTGACTTTCTATATAACATTATGTGTTTCATTTTTTTTTTTTCAAATTTATCTTAATCAGATTGAGTTTCATATATTGCGCTCTTCTCAGAAAATAGCATTTTACTGATGTTAGGATAATTATCATTGATGATGTGTGAGTTTATTACACCTTAATCTTAGCTGCCTGTTGCGTGTCAGAACTGATGTTTTCCACAATAGTTTATCTAATTAGTACAGTTCCTCTGTCCGGATATACAGTTATAATCTTCATTCTGTACGTAGCAAACATTTGGGGAATTGAATGAGAGCGGTGTCATTCAGCTAAGAACAAAGTGTAATATTTTGATAAGGCTGGAGCCATGGATGTCTCCTCATCTGATAATGTGTGTGATGTAATGATGTGATGATGTGGCAGACTGGAGATGTTTAAAATGCCTCTTTAACTGTTAATCGGCGCCACTTCCTGAAAGGTGAGCCCAGAGGTGAGCAGCTGCCTTCTGTATATTCTAAGCAATATCTCTGATCTGGGTAAGATTATAAATTCTATCTGAACCTGTTGTCATGTCTCATGGTTATATAATACATAAATGTTATGAAGTGTTATTTAAAGAGTTTGTTCAAGTGATCTCTTTTCAGGAAAATGAACCGGTGAGAGAAAGCTCCGAGGTATAAACACAGAGAGCCTGTCTTTAACATTGATCACATTTTTTCACGTTTGTTGGCGGGCTTACCTCTGGAATGAAGAAGATGCATTTCTATCGGTCTGCTAACGTTGGTGAAGAACAAGCATTTTGGGCTAGAAGTGAAGAGAATGTTATCTGTTAAACGCATTTGAAACAAAGTAAATCTGTAGAAATATCGTAGCAACAGTGGCGTCGGAGGAAAGAGTTTACCCTGCCACTGGAGGGCTGTCGGTTTGAGCCCTGGCTCCGGCTTTCGGTGTCATTGTGTCCTTGGGCAAGACGCTTCACCCACATTGTCTACTGATGGTGTTCAGAGGCCCCGATGGCGCCAGTGTACAGCAGCCTTGCTTCTGTCAGTGAGCCTCAGGGCAGCTGTGGCTATAATGTAGCTTGCCACCATCAGTAGCGTAAAGTGCTTTAGTGAAGTCCTCTGACATAAAAAAACAATTAATACGGGCCATTTACCAATTATCTGAAAAAAATAAGAAAATATAAAAGTTGAAAAAAAAAAGGAAATAAAGAACAAAACAAAAAAAAAATGCTTCACTCAAAACCCTCCTTTTTTATTGAGATATTTTTTAAAACTTAAATTTCTTCTTTTTTTTTATTCCCAGGGTGTCTTGTCCGGCTTGGTAACACCAAGGGGGCGAATGCCAGAGCAGAATCTGAACAGCAGGGATTCAGGAACCGGTCTTCAACACACAGAGAAAACATGGGTGAGAAATCCAAAGCACGACCAGCTGAGGGAGACAGGTGACAAAGTTAGAACTGGGAATCCAAAACATCTAACTCACAGGAACGAAGATCTGTCGACAGGACAGAGGCCTAGGCGTACCACAACGGTCTAACACTCTGGCGTCCTTCAGCTGACTGAAAGCACTCTTACACTCCCACCATGGCAGCCCAGACGAGCCGCAGGTGTGTGGCCACGCCCACCTGTCAACAACAGCCACCGGTGGAAGATAATCAGCAGAGCACAGCACACAGAATCCTGACAAGACCACGCTTCAATATTGGGCATAACTCAAAAATATCTGCGACAAGCTCACTGCGACACACTGCTGCGGGAGGATAACCAGCCCTTAAGGCTAATTCAGAAAAGCTAATTAATCTTACAGTCCTGTGTTTGGACTGTGGTTGGAAGTAGAGAACCGGCATAAGTATGAAGAGAACAAGCAAACTCCATGCAGGAAGACCCCGGGCCAGGACACAAACCCAGAGTCATCACATTGCAACAATGATGAAAAAAAATTCTCTTAATAAAAAAAATATAGATTTAGTTCCCTGATCTAAATGTTACAGAGAAGGCTTGGGGAAAAGTGCTTTGCTTTGATGAGCCCAAACCTCAGGAATTAGGTATCAACTTGACTCTGTGTGTTTGGAGAAGGTGAAATGCACCTAAAGCGATTCCCTTACAATCAGGCACAGAGGTGGAAACATCATGCTTTGGGTCAGGTTTTTCCATCAGCAAAGGGCCATTTGAAGGACCTTAACATGAGCAACAATACAAAGCAGACAGAGAAAAGAAAAAAAAAAAAAACATTTCCCATTTAAAAACACTATAAGAGAAAAACAAAACAGCACAGTTACACATCAGACCGTTTCAAAGAATCACCAACACTCAAAAACCATCATTCAGCTCACTTTAGGAATCTCTGCTGCCAGCAAATGATGTTGGTTTCAGTTTATCTCTCAGCTTTCACTCTTTGCACCCGGGAGGCAAAGTAAAGTGGAGACAGCTGTGGCCAGGGCCGCTATAGAGAACAGCCATGGTGGCACCTGATGTGCACAGGACAGGAAAAACACAAACAACCTCAAGAAGAGGCAAACTGCATCAGTTCTGCAGCCTCAGAACAAAAGACATAGTTTTATATCACAGTTGGAGTTGAAATCATAATACGGATCATTGCGGTAGAAAATAAAACTGAACCACCATTAGATCTGGGGCTGTAGCCTCAAAATGTTCTCTCAGCTTCTTCTGAAACATCACGTCTGCCGCAGATTAGTGCTCTTGGCTCCTACCTGCTGTGACGTCCAAGTGACATTTAAGATGGAAGAAGAAAAGGGAAAGTGGTCGAAATGAAATGCTTTTATGCAACTGTTTCAGCTCTAAAGTGCTTTTTTTTCTTCCTCCGCTGCCATTAAGCCTCATTAGCTCCGAATGATGACAGGATGTCGGAGAGGTGGACGTCTGAGGAGCAGATCTTTTCTACATTAAGTGAAATGGAAGCTGGAAGATGACTAAAAATGAACTCCACTGTGATAGTTGTCTCGTCTCATCAGAGCAAAGCACTCGTTTCACATTATTCTTCTGTCGAGGCGTCCCTTCATAGCTTCCCAAAACAAAAAAAAGTTTAATGTCTGAAAGAATAAATCAGTATGTCTGTGTGTGTTTAGCTCTGTTTTGTCTAAACTGATCCTAATAAAAATGAAATAATATTGTCTGATTGAGAGAAACTAAGTACAAGGAATTAAGTTATTTTTCTCAGTGTGAGGACACAGCTGAGAAAAAATCTAAATCTACATAAGTAATTTTTTCTTAAAACTAGTGAATTTTTCTTGGATTGAGGAGGCAAAAGATACATTTTGTCAATGGAACAAGACAATTTACACTTAAAATAAGAAAACATAATTGCATTGTTGTCATGATGGGTCTAAAGATTCAAGCCCATATGCAGAACACAACGGAGGCTGGGTAAAAGTTTAACAGAGTTTAATGAAGTTTCACAAAAACACAAGATTATGTACTGGATCTACCCCCACTGGGTACCCCGTCCCCTCTTCAGTGGCTCAGGAACAGGCTCAGTAGCGACCGCCGACTGCGGCTCTGGAACTGAGTCAGAGGAGACCGCCGACTGCGGCTCTGGAGCAGGCTCTGAGGAGGCCGCTGATTGCGGCTCCTGGACTGGAACAGGGGAGCCCGCCGATTGCGGCTCCGGGTCCGGAACAGGGGAACCCGCCGATTGCGGCTCCGGGTCCGGAACAGGGGAGCCCGCCGATTGCGGCTCCGGGTCAGGAACAGGGGAGCCCGCCGACTGTGGCTCCATATCTGGAACAGGGGAGACCACCGACTGTGGCTCCACCTCAGGAACAGGAGAGACCACCGACTGTGGCTCCACCTCAGGAACAGGAGAGACCACCGACTGTGGCTCCACCTCAGGAACAGGAGAAACCACCGACTGTGGCTCCACCTCAGGAACAGGGGAAACCACCGACTGTGGTTCCACCTCAGGAACAAGGGAACCACCGACTGTGGTTCCACCTCAGGAACAGGGGAGACCACCGACTGTGGCTCCTCCTCGGGAACAGAGGAAACCGCCCATGGAGGCACATGTTCAGTCTCTGAAAAGGCTTGAAGCGCCTGTAGAGGGCTCTTGGCGGTTTGTGGCCCCTGCTGAGAGGCTCTTGGAGGCATATTTCCACCAACTCCGAAACCCTTTTTAAAGTATGCTCAGGGGTCTCTGGACGGCACAGGGCAGGCTCAGGGGTCCCTAGACGGCACAGAGCTGACTCAGGGGTCTCTAGACGGCACAGAGCTAACTTACAGCGACGCCGTTTCTTACGCCGAGGGGTCCTTGGAGCTTAGCTAACAGGCTTGATGACTGATTCTGGCAACAAGTTAACGGGTTGAAAAATTAGAGTTCCAGAACGGATTACGGGTTCAGAGGCTAAGAAAATCAGGCATGGGAACAGGTTCAGAAACAGAGGTGACGGGTTCAGGAGTCTGATCAGGCTGGCAGGGAACTCTAACTGTTTGAGGTGTAATTTGTGGGCCTATTTTGAGTCCTTTAACAGATGGAGCTAAGTGAAGATCGAGTATATGTGTGCTGAGACGGACCTGGCGTAGAAGGGAACTGGAATCCTGAGTCTGAAGCTGGACGGCTCTGGATCTGGTTAGCAGTTCGATATCTAGCCCAATAGCTAGCTCTATGAGGTCCTCCAAGTTAGCTGGCTCATCGTAAAATGCTAGCTCGTTCCTGACTGGTTTATTCAGAGCTAGGAGATAAGCGGTTTTGAGCGCAGACTAATTCCACCCGGAAACAGCTGCTTTAACCCGGAAGTCTAAAGAAAACTCGGCAACGGATCTATCTCCCTGTTTAATTTCAAATAGTCCACTTGAAACAATGGACTTATTAGAGACTTGATTAAAAGTCCTTTCTAACTCCTGGATGAATCTCTCATAAGTACAGTTAAAACTGGCTTTCAACGGAAATCTGGTCTCCGCCCATTCAAGGGCTTCTCCGGACAGGAAAGACACGACAAAAGCTATTCTACTCTTCTCTACTCGACTCGTAAAACTCAAAAAATAGCTGACACTGGAACAGAAATCTCCTGAATTTACTTGGGTTGCCGGAAAATCTCTCAGGCAGTGAAGGGCTGAATACTGAAAACGACGGGCTGGGTTCTGACCAGAATGGAAGATTAATATCTTGAACAGGAAGTGACGTCACTGCAGGTGACCTAGGAGGCGGAAGTGGATCCGGAACTGGACGTACTGCTGGCGTGGCGTTAGCATTACCCATGTAGCTGGCATAAGTTTGAAGCATTTAATTCTGGTGTTCAAATTTAGAATGCAACTCACGGAGGGTATGCGCATGTCCAAGGATCTGAGCGTCCCGTTCCTCAAACCACCGACGGAGGTGATCTGCTGGGCTTTGTGTTTGGCCGCAGTGTTCTGTCATGATGGGTCTAAAGATTCAAGCCCATATGCAGTACACAACGGAGGCTGGGTAAAAGTTTAACAGAGTTTAATGAAGTTTCACAAAAACACAAGATTATGTACTGGATCTAGAATAGGTCCGGGCTGGTTCACTGAAGTCATGACTGGGACCAGAGACTGTTGGTTAGCTGAGTTCACGAGGAGCTAAAGCGTCTAGCTTCAGACTTAGCATGGCAGACCTTGATCTGAGCTTCCAGCTCTTCACAGAGAACAGCAGGGGATATCCACATAGGAATCTTCAGGTTGATTCCACATAGGAATCTTCAGGTTGATTCCACATAGGAATCTTCAGGTTGATTCCACATAGGAATCTTCAGGTACATTCCACATAGGAATCTTCAGGTTGGCTCACCAGGGCTGATTGGCAGGTTAAGCTCACCCAGAGCTTCAGGCTAGAGACAGGTTTTCTGTGAGGCAGCTCACCCAGAGCTTCAGGCTAGAGACAGGCTTCCTGTGAGGCAGCTCACCCAGAGCTTCAGACTAGCGACAGGTTTCCTGTGAGGCACAAACAAAGGAGAGATAGAATCTGATCTCTCACTAGAGACAACTAAGATTCTTTCTGATACAGAGGCTCAGGTTGCTAACCAAACTAAGATCAACACTGCGGCGTAGAAGCAAGGTCTGGCAGGTGTTTATAAAGGGAAGGTCTCCTGATGAGTAGATGCTTCTCAGGTGTGCTGGAAGATTCCAGCCCAAGGAGACCCATGGCGCACTCTGCTGGAGATAGAAGGTAGTTTCCAGATCCCAACAGTAACTCCAGTCCAAACAGAAAACAACAAAGAGCAGAAGAGGATCCTCGGCGCCCTCTGGTGGGCAAGCCTGAGGATCCCAACAATTGTCTTATTTCAAGTGCATATTATCTAATTATCTTATTTTAAGAGGAAAAATACTCATTCCATTGGCAAACTATCTAATTTACCTACTCAAATTAAGGGTAAATACAGTTAATTTAAGACATTTTTACTTATTTCTAGATCTTTTTTCCAGTGTATGACACAGTATTAGGGCCAGGTAAGAGATTTTTTATTTATGTTGAGAATAATGTTGTAACATTACGAAAATGAAGTCATCATACAACAACCCGTTTCAGAAAGAAAGCCTTGAGCTCCGACCAGCAGATGACGACCGACCAGCTCCTCCAATCAGCAACCTGAGTCCACTTTGACATCCTGCCCAGTTTGATGCCGGTGCTAAGAGATTTCCTTATTTGTCAAACAAGAGCCAAAGTATAACTTCACATAATGCTCAACATTCCTCATTTTAGGGAAGAAATTTTACATCGGGTAAAAGTAGGAAAAAAAAAAAAGCGTTATTTCACCTTTTCGATTCCTGATCCTCCACGGACAGGTTCATAGTTGGATTGCCAACTTGAAGAGGGAGGATTTGCCATCGAACTTCTGACCAGAGAAAAAAACGTAATATGTATCCAACATTTAGAAGAAGAATGTTTTTAAGATGACTTGGATAATAGCGCGTTGTGACAAACACCAGATACAGCACTGGGACTTGATCAACAGCCGATACCACACCGTGACGTCACAAACCAGTAGGTGGCAGTAGTGTTCTTTGACAAACACGGATGCCTCCAGTAAAGCACATTCAAAAGAAAATGACTGTTAATTAAAAACACTCATCATTTATTGAACAATAAGTAATAATCCAGAATATGGATACTTGGAGATGTTATTTCCTTGAAATTAAATCCTTACAAGAAATACTTTCTTTTGTTAGTATCATCTGCAGCAAAAAAATGTATCCTTAAAAACTGGAAATCTATGGAGCCTCTGAACAACAAACATTGGATCAGCGAACTGCTGTCATACTGTACTCCTGAAAAAATGTTCTATTCGGTACGTGGGACATTGGCTAAATTTCACCAGATATAGAGTCCCTTCTTGTACATTCTAACCAGATTAGACCTGAGAGACTGATCTATATCAATCTTTACTGTTTTTCAGTTATTCTAATATTTTTGTTGTGCTCTGTTCTCTTAATTCTGACCTTTCAAAAATATGGTTAATGCTTAATATAGTACTACTACAGTGTACATGTGTTGCTATGGAGAGAGTGGGCGAGGTGGGTGGGTTTGTTTTTTTTGTTTCTTATTGTTTTTTTGAGGTTCCAAAAATAAGAAAAAAAAAACACCATTATACATTGGATGTAGCTTTTATTTGGACACATGTATATATATATATATATATATATATATATATATATATATATATATATATATATATATATATATATATATATACAAAAAACAGTATGTAATAATTTAATATTAAAGTACTTTCAGAAGTTTGAATTCTGAATATCAGCAGACTTTTTCTTTAATCCAGAAATAATTGTTAAAAATTGGCCTGTATTTGGTCGATCTTTTTTTCCCCCCACTTTACTCTAATAATTGACACTAAAAAGACGTTTCAAACCCAGTTTTTAATTTCTTTTCAACAATCTGAAAATTACATCTTTTCACCTTTTACTTTTCAAGCAAATGTAGACGTCGTTTGGACGTTAATCATTCCATCTTTTCAACCAATTTTTACTAGTGGGCTATTTTTCCTGTTAAACAATGACACTGCTATGTGAAAACACATTGATTAAAAAGGACTTTACATAAACAAAATAAAAGTCATAAAAAATTAAGGCTCAATGAAAGTTATGTTTAATACCTTCTTAAAGTTTGCAATAATCAGACAAACAATCCCCGTCATAATTATGATATAGAGTAGATTCCCTTGACCTTCAAATGCCACAGTAGGCTTAAGAGGAAAATAACTCAACAGAGGAGCTTTGGTAAAACCAATAAATCGCTTCTTGACGTTATAAATGTGTGAATGTGTTTGCTGTTTTTTTTATTTTATTTTTTTTGGTTAAACCTTGGTTTTTCTTCTTAAATCAATCAAGCAAGTCAATGTAGGTGCAACTCCAGCAACAGCAGACTGTTAATAAAGTTAACACAAACAGAGCATAGCATAGCATTAGCTATTATGTGTTTCCTGGTGTGCTCATTATGTTTAATAATTAAAATATGACCACAATTCCTTAAAAATGAGTCTACTTCTGTCTGCTAGCTATTAGCGCCATTATTGTTATTGTCTTTACCCCAAATCAATTATCTAAAAGGTGATTGGTTTCTACAAAACTTTCAAAAACATCTCATTTACACCTGGGATTCATGTTGTAAATTGCTTTAAATACTTTGCAATTTACCTAAATAAGTTTAAAAGCTAATTTCACCACATATCAAACTTTAAGATAGACTTTGGTTCTTAAACATTAAATCCATGTCAGACTCTGATATTATTGCATCATTTTACCATGTAGCTTAATAGTTTAGCAAAGTTTCACTATTTTAGTCAGACGTTTAAAAAAGAAAAATGTTTGAGTTGGAGTTGAATTAATTATGTAATAAATGTTTATGTTGTTGAATGGAATTATTCCATATTTGTGCAGAATTAACTGTTTGATCATAATTTGAGCTGGAATCAGTTATATAATCAAATACTATAAAGTAAGGCTGTGCATTTGGTTGTGATTTGGAACATGAACAATTAAAACTGATCTTAAAAAGTGCTGAATTTTCAATTCAATTCAGTTTATTTCTATAGTGCCAATTCACAACACGTCATCTCAAGGCACTTTACAGTTCAACCAGATCATCCAGTGAAATTGATTCAAAGTTTTCTATCTAAGGAAAACCAGCCGATTGCATTGACTCATTGACTCAAAGGCAATCCCTCACACTAAGCATGCTTGTAGCGACAGTGGAGAGGAAAACTCCCTTTTAACAGGAAGAAACCTCCAGCAGAACCAGGCACAGTGTGAGCGGCCATCTGCTGAGGCCGACTGGGGTTCAAGGAGACAGAAGCAGAGATACAAAAAGCAGCTGTAAAAGGCGGCCCCGTCCAGGAAACACACAGCCAGGCAGACGAACTCCGAGCCAGCTCCCATGTCAGAGGATGAAGAGAGCACATCCAGTTATAGTCACAGTCAGAGAAACAGGACTACAAAGAATGCCAATCTCGAACATCAATCAATCTTAAATATAATTTTTTCCCCCACTATAATTCCAAACCAAACTCAACATATCTTACTTCAGAACAGAAGCAGAAGTTATTCTGAGACTCTTTGCTGTGTCAATTAAAGGGCTGTCTGTCCTTAAAAGGCCTGATGAACTAATGGGATGAAACACATCAGTTTCTGTCATTAATATTGAAACCATGCAGGTCTTGTATCATGACAGCATCTTGAATAAGGAGAGCATCCCAATTTGTCAGCAGGGCATAATCTCAGGGCCAAAACTGGTGTTAGCTGATTTATAATTTACACTGAGGAGGCGGCTGATGTTCCCCGTGCAGCTGTGCCTTGGAGAAGGAGACCACAGAGCAGGAGAATAAATCACTGTCTCTGAAATGGCCAATATGTGAGGTTTACTATCAAACACATTTTTACTTTCATGGAGAAAGTAACATATTATTGCTTACAGATCTTCTTTTGTTTTAATTAATGGTCTCCAGTAGGGGGGCTGGTATTCAGCCTCTCCCACCATGAGGCTTAGTTTGAGTTTTTCTTTTTCATATTGCGTTTTCTTCCCTGTTGTTTGTGTTTTTCGGTTACCTTTTTTTAGTCTAAATGTTAATGGATTGCATCATAGTTTCTTTTTCCAATGTACAGTTTTGTATTATCCTCTGTCTCTTCTCCTGTTAATTATTCTTTCTGCTTCTCTGCTCTTTGCCTTCTTTCTCTTCAGTTGTTTCTGATTCTCATATTATTGCCTTTTAAAAATGAAGTGTTTCACTTTTACCGTCAGCTGTGATGAGATAGAAACACAGCTTCCATCTGCGACATTAGGGCTCTGCATCAAGCAGCTCCAAATCCACAAGTTTGCTTATATAATATATTTCACAATTAAATATCATATTTAATATTCTGTTAACTTTTGTTTTATTCTTTTGTTTTGTGCTCCCATGATAAAAAAAAAAATATATATAGTGATTCCAACCTGAGCTCCCTTTGTCTAGAACCGGCAATGATCAAACTGTTTAGTCTTTAAATTTTTAACTACATTCATTACAGCAAAGTAGCCTAAAAGGAATGTTTTCAAATTGATGATTTATCGGGCAGTGATGTAGTTTATTTGCTTGTTCTCTAATACTGTACCGCTGTTCAGAAAACAGACCTGTGCTTAATAGAACAGCTACATTTTTCGAATCAGTTTAAATAATACTGTTTCAGAGGGTTTTTTTGGTCTTATCTTTATCTGAATTAGCCTAAAAATGTTAATCACAATGCTGGTGAAGATTCTCAGTCATCCAGGTCATTGTCATTCCAAAAAAAGAAAATTAAAAACAATCCAATGGACTTTTTTTGGCAAGTTTGAAGACGTTTTGCTTCCCATCCAGGAAGCTTTTTCCAATTCAAAATGTCAAGAATAGCGTTGAGTTCGAGGTTTTATACAGTTGCCCAACGAAGGCTTGTTTTTGTTTTGGCTTCTTTTGTTTGCCTGCAATGCTCCATACCCGTCTAAGTGTCTGAAAGGTCGTGGTTAAAGGGCATTGTTGGCCTGGCTGAAGAGACGAGGTCCTCCAACGTTTTTCTTTAATTTCTTGTCTTTTGATTTGTCCTATGGCTATTGGTAAACTCTGTAAAAATCAAACGTGTCTCTTAAACTATGGCATTAATATGTTCTCATTACTTTAAAGTAAAGGACACATTTTGTAAATTAAAATTTGACAAAAATGCTTAAACCAAAAAAAGGTTTTGAGAGTAACTTTGCTATTTTCTCAGATTGCATCTTTTCAAATATTTTTATTTATATTTTACCCATATTGCATTCTTTCAGATTGAGGTTGTGCAAGCCCAATATAAATGTTTGCTTTTGCCCAATAAAAACATTCACTGCATGAAAAGTGGGATTTTCGTCAATATACGGCACTGTAGATTGTCGTGGAACTTCAGGTTAGCGGCAGTTTACGGCAATTTGCAGGCTTCGTCGCAAACTCCCGTAAATTGTCAGAAATTGACGTGGAATTTCTTAGGCAGTGTTCCCCCCATGCCTCCCCCCCATGGAATTCTAGGGGAGGCTTTAACATGTAAATGAACATGCTGTGAGCTATACAAATGCAAACCAGGGTTGCAGGGGGGGTTTTACCCCAAGTGACATCTTTCTGAGGAAGAAAATCTCTGATACAAAGAGATCAGGTATAGCCTCTTACATTTTAGCTTGAATTGATTTATTTAATTAAAGTATAGAGACCAAAACAGATCTTTAGCTGACAGAGCAATACATTTAGAGCAGTAATTATTTAAAAAAAAAATTTGCATTTAAGATAAAAAATAAAATATTGTCTGTCAATATGCTCAATTCACAATTACTTAAGTGGAAAAGTTTCAAGAAATGAGTCTGAGATGATTCACTTTATAACATGGCGCATTATCCTGTTGGAAGTAGCCATCAGAAGATTGGTACACTGTGGTCATACGGTCTGGCCAGGTCAAGATCCGCAATTGCAATTGCACCAAACAGGAAAAAGAACATCGACAAATTCCGGTTCGTCAAATTAAAATATAGCAGCAACAGATTGGTGACTAGAAATTATAGCACAATTCTTATAAATATCTAAAAAAAAAAAAAATAAAAAAAAAAAATAACACCGTTTATTTAAATGATTGGATCCAAACTATTGGTTATTCACCAACCAGGAAGCAGATTTCTCATCTCCATTAAAATATTTATTTTATACCGAGGGACTTAAAGTTTAATCAAATCCAGTTAAAAGAAACTCCTTATTACAGGAATGAAAAGAGATGCTGAGTTGTAGAGAACAAGTTCATAAAAAAAAAAAAGCAGTTTTGAATTATCCTTATCTCTGTTACAAAAATCTACAAAAATATATATATATATATTTGGGCAGAAACTGAACATATGCTGGATGATGGTGGGATTTTTTTAATACGTCATATTAAATTAAGCGTTCACAGGGTTCATACGGGAATGAGTGACTCTAATTTAATGCTATTTTAATGCTATTAGAAATGATTTTAATGCCATCAACAAGAATCATGTACACAAGTTATTAGTGTACATGAAATATGAAGGAGCTGTAAGCAGAGTTCCATGACTCCTGTATGTATGTAAACACACACACACACACACACACACACATATACGTATATATATTCTCTAGCTTTTTCTCCGCCTCGAGCTTCCTTTCCGAACATACGGCTTTATAAACAGTTCCACGCAAATTAATAGCGGTATAATATCTGACGAAATTGTTTTTAGAAGCATTTTTATTAAAGAATCATAAATGCAACGATAAACATATTTAATTAATTTTAGTGCCAATTAAGGCCTTGATTAAAAAAAGAATTATGAATTGTAATTATTTTTAATGATCCGCGGAAACCCTGGTTCATCTGGCGCATGCCCTCTACGATCTCCAAGGAACTCAGAGCGGAGGGGACGGAGCAACAGCGGCGGCTGTAGGCTTTGCTTTGTGCAGGCGGTCTGGAGCGCAGCGGAGCGGAGCGCAGACGGAGTATGTGGGATTTCGGGGTAAAACTCCTCTTGGACGCGATGGCGACTCTGCATCGAACAAGACGAACTCAAAGAAGAGATGCTAGCGGTAAATATATGTTCGATTACTGCCTGCTAAGCTAAAAGCGGCCTAGCCTGAGCTATGGCTAATAGCAGCCTAGCTATTAGCCTATCTAGCCTAGCCTTGCAAGAACAAGCTTTATTAAAGTGCATTTTTTGTGATTACAGGAAGCAGTACGCCGTCTTAACAACTCGGAGACTAATTGCAGGCGCTATGAACCGGAGCAAGGGTAAGATTTAAAGAATATGCTTTCATTCTGCGGTAAAAGGTAATGGATACCGATCATAGCTTTACATTTTGTTTTCACAGACCTCCTTTTTGCTCGGAGCCATAATCAGCAAGTCCAGATTTGCACGATGATGATAAAGACGACATTGTGTGTAAGTGACTTGTTTTAATGTTTTCTCCTTCCTTGTTACTGTGACTTGCGTTTGATTTTTTATTTATACCACTCTCATTTAATTGTTTTCCAGCTGCCTGTAAGACGTATTTTCAGACGGTACGCAGGAGCTTCAGATATACGCAGCCAGCCAACACGCTGCGTGCGGAGGCTATCTGCTCGGAGTCGGGCCAGAAGAAAGAGGGTAAGACTTTATTTGGTGACTATTTTTCAGGTGCATTAATAGATGTGTTGTGTCCATACGCAGTGCGCTGATTCATAGTTTTTTTTTTTTTTCAGCTGCTGAAAGCGAGGCAGAGTGTGCTAGCAGATGAGGAAGTGGAACTCTGGAAGTCCGCCGTCGTCAGCGGTGTCTCTGGATGGATTGTACGGTCGCCGCCATTTCGTAGGCCGGATCTCACTGAACTCTGTGTTAAGCTGCAGTCCCGGTTAGAAGCGATGCCGAAGTACAGGGCCACGCACAGTAGGCGTCTGCACATCGGACCTGCCTCGGAGGGAATGCTGCCAGTTACCTCCAACCCCGAGGAAGCAAACGGACCGTTCACGGACTTTTAATTTTTAGAAACGCATGTGTTTGGATACGCGTTGTATATAGTTGTGTGTGTTTTAATAAAGCTCTTTCTTTGCATAAACAGCTTCCTGGCAAATGTTCATTTCCTGTATAAATTCATTCATGTCCTTGATGGTAGCATAATAATTGTGTAGTAGTGTAGGATAACATAAATACACACCATATGAATGAATAAATATATGAATGAATAAATATATGAATGAATAAATATATGAATGAATAAATATATGAATGAATAAATATATATATATATATATATATATATATATATATATATATATATATATATGTGAATAAATATATATATGTAAATATATATATATATGCCAACCAATCACGAGCGACTTTACTTGTTTAAAAAGAAGTGGTTCCGTCCAATACTCAGTAAGAAAATTAAAGCCTGGCGTGGCCACGTGTGCTTTTGCTGCCAATCACGAGTGATTTCACTTGTTTGAGAATAGTGGTTTCAGCCAATACTGAGAAGGTTATTCAAGCCAGACCTGGCCAGCCGCGCGGGTTTGCTGCATTCATATGCTAATTAGGGTCATTAGTACAGCTGATCGCTCTCCACATACGTCACGGTACGTTTTCGACAATTTGTGGCACGACAAACGCGGACAAGCACGGGTTGCAAATTGTCGGAAACTGACGAAAATCAGGCAGATCTGCGGGAGTTTACGGGGGTTTACGGGGACGAAAATCTCACTTTTCATGCAGTGATTGTTGTTGACATCCTTGCAGACTAAATCTAATTTATTCCTAATGCAAACTCAGTCTGAAAAGTGTTTTTTTTTTAGATTGAAAAAAGATAAAATAGCAAAGTTGCTCCCAAATTTCAATATTAAAAAAAATTGTTTTTTGCTTGCAACAATATTGGAGCAAAAGTCACTCCATAGACCATATTGCCTTTCACTTTAGTTTGTTAATAAAATCTGATTCCTGCATCTTTAATTCTTTTAGAACCCCAGCAGGCTTCCTTTTCTTTTTTTTTTCTGTGTGCAGTCTCTGCTCCCATGAAGCATGATTCTGCCACCACCATGTTTCCCTACGTGGATGGTCTAATCATGAAATTTGTCAAAAACCCTGAAATTTTGTATTGAAATCAGTCAATCAATCAGACAAAAAAGGGGATCTATTGCAGAGCACTGTAGTGTCTGTGAGGACAGACTAAGGTACATTCAAGTAAACAGTATCTACCCAATTCAGCTTTTTCTGCCGTTTAAGGAAAACTCAGCTAATGATGCTTGAAGTCCAAGGAAAACCTTGTTTTGTGGCATTTTTCTCTCTGTGGTGTAAACAAGACATTGTGTTTTCTTATTCCTTTCATCTTCTAAAGAACTTAGAGCTTTAAACCTATTTGGTCGTGTCCACAGTTATAGGCCTAATAGCTTGTTGCTTATAGCCATGTTAGCCGTATCACACCATGGATTTATTATGGGAGCCAGAGGTGGATAATAACAGTGAAAAGTATCAAAAAGTAAACTATCACTGGAAGTAGTTTAACCTGCTCTAATATACAATGTATTATATACTGTATGTATTGGTTTAACACGTTTTATGTTGGGAAAATTTGGAGAAGCCAATCAAAATGCCTTCCTGTCGAAACCTGAATTTTTTTTTATAGAAAGGTTGCTTGTTCATGGGGCTGAGGTACAGAACTACAAGAAAATAAATTTAAATGACAAACTAAAAGAATCGAAATAAATGCAAGAGTAGTTTTTCAATGTTTTTATTTATTAGTGGTAAAAAACAAAAAAAAGTCGACCTAAATGGGCCAAGAGCTGAATGCAGCATTATGGATGCTGGAAAAATAACCCAATAAATGATTGTGAACGCACCATCTCTAGTTAAATCAAGCTGCTGCAAGTATGTTTTATCAGCAGGCTTGTTTTTTAGCCAGAAAAAGGAATCATTTGAGGTGAGTTAGTAGGAGGAATGAACCTGTCACACGTTAAAATATAGACTCCAGTTTGTGGCAGAAGGACAACTCTAAACATAAAGCCAGAGCTGTCCACAAACACCTTTCTATGGGTTTAAAACTGAGATAATCTAAAGACTTAATAGTGAATCGGGCACTTTATTTTTCAGATGTCTTGTTTGAAAAACATTTCAACCAGGAGACACACTGATAAAAGCTGCAATTAGAAAGGTTTTATTGATGTGTATGAAATAAGTTCTTTAGCTCTCAGGCCGCGGCAGAAGACTTTGATGCAGTGAATTAACATTTACTTGGAAGGGTGGCAAAAAGAGTCTGAATAAATGCAAGTGTATTTTTTCAATATATTTATTTATCTATTTGATAAAAAACAAAAAAAAGTCTACCTAAATGATGAATCTTGGTCAATTGGGCCAATAACAAAATGCAGCATTTTCGATGTTGTAAAAATAACCTAATAAATGATTGTGAACGCACCATCTCTAGTTAAATCAAGCTGCTGCAAGTATGTTTTATCAGCAGGCTTGTTTTTTAGCAAGAAAAGGGAATCATATGAGTTGAGTTAGTAGGAGGAATGAACCTGTCAAGTTTGTGGCAGAAGGACAACTCTCAACATAAAGCCAGAGCTGGCCACAAACATGTGTTTCTAGGTGTCAAAAACTGAGATAAATTACACTAGACAATTTTTCAGATGTCTTGTTTGAAAAACATTTCAACCAGGACATAGAGAAATGCTGCAATTAGAAACATTTTATTGACGTGTATGACTTAAGTTCTTTGGCGCTCAGACCCCAGCAGAAGACTTTGATGCAGTGAATCAACATTCGCTTGGAAGGGTAACCAAAGGAAAGGATTAGAGTAATCTTCCGCCTAGAGCCCGGACACTGGTGGTGGAATAAGCCAGAGCGTGAATGGGACTGAGAACTGCGGGAGAGAGAAGCTGGTCCAAGAGCCAGATGAAGGGGATGTTGAAAGATGATTGGCTTCAGAGGAGGTGGCTTCCTGGCATTGATTGGCTGAAGCTTGACGTGGGACATCAGTTGGTCATCCAGGCAACTGATAAAAGTCTTCCTGTTTGAATTTTCGCTTAAGCTTCATGCTTTATTTTCCTTACAGTTTACAGTTGTACAAAACTTCAGGTTGTTTATATACAATTTCAACAGCACACTTTGGCAAACAACTGAATTTAGCAACATGATAAACAGAACACCTTAGTAAGATTATATATTATAAACACATTGATTTAAAAATATAAAATCATTTTGTTTGGGAAACTCAAAGTATCAGTAAAGCCATGTAAAATTAAACCTTAAAGCTACAGTGTGTAATAATTACAGGGATATACAGTCAGAAATTTAATATATTATACATTATGTTATTTATCATCATCTACGAGCTCAGCCTCTTAACCTTAATATTTGCGTTGCCTTAGAATTCGTTATTTATAATTACATAGGAGCGGGTCTCGCAGCCATGGAGGCAGACATCTTTGCGCTACGGCAGCACAGAGCCAACAAACTAGCGATTGCCAGATCGCCCCATCTGTAAAATTATCTATGTAAACAAACCTCATCACTTGAGAAGGTAGGTGATGCGGACGTCGTGGAAGACATTTTGTCCCGTAACGCTCGCCGTACTGTTGGGGGGGAGAAGCGGTGGGGGGGAGATGTTCATATTGCTGCGGTCTGCAGTCTGGACGTTAGATGTCTCCGGAACTTTACTGGTTGTTGATTTTCTTTATTTGGACCCCACTGAATCTTAATTTGTTACCCCTGCTCTAGTGAATATAAAAAGTAAGAATATTGTACTACTTGTGATAAAAAGGACAATCAATAGTGAATTAAATTTTAATTAAATGAACAGAGCAGCTTTACCTCTAAGATAAAGGTTAGGTCCTTTGTACTTACGTTCTCTGTGAGAGCTTTTATTGGTTAGCAGCACCAGAACCAGTGACTCAAGAAGCTCTTCTCTGTACTTCTCTGGGAACTCTGGAATTAACTATAAAAAGAGGGGATCTTCCTAAAAATGAAAGACATAATAAACATCAACCCTGAGCCTCCTCTTCATCAGACTGTTAAACACGAGCAGAGTGTCTTCACTCAGAAGCTTCTCCACATTTGCTGTAATACAAACCACTACAGGAGATCCTTTCTGCTTACAGGCTGTTGGGAGCTGGAGAAATTCCATCTTCCTCCAGCAGAGTCCGCCGTGGATCCTCTGAGGGAGCTTCCTGCACAGCTGCAGCTCATCAAGATCATCAGAGGATCCACTACATAAGCTGTCTTCAGACCTTGCCTCAACGCCGCAGTGTTGTTCCAGTTGGTCAGCGCAAAAGCCTAGATCCTCAGTGTATCTCCATGACTTTGAATCCAGGTTGGATTCTAACTTCTGTCTCTGTTTTCCAGGAAACCCTTGCCTCCTCTGTGAAAGCTCTGGAAGAGCTAACCTGCCGAGCCGACCCTCAGAGCCAAACCCTGAAGATTCACAGAGAACCTCCAAGCAGCTCTGGGCTAGAGCTGGGAAACCTAAGCCAAGGTCTGTTCAAGCTAGACGTGAGACGCTGAAGCAGCAAACGGACTCTGCTGATAAACTCTTCTCCAGAACCAACAGTGACTCTCCCAAAGTAAACCTCAAGAACCCTCAAGGTACTATCAGTACACCTGTGGAAATCAAACCCTGTCAGCAGTCAATAACTGTGTTGTCTCTCACGCAGACTCCGGTGAACCAGAATCCAGGCCCGAACCAGAATCAGTACATTCTGTGTGTTTGTGCTTAATAAACTGTCAAACTTTCCATCCTTGTGTCCGTCAGTGGTGTTCTGCATAACTGGGTCTCCTTTTGTGAACCCATCATGACACAGGCATCAACATCCGCAACAGGTTTATGCAAAATTAGTGTTGCACTGATACCAATACCAGTATCGGGCGGGGCCCCGATCCAGCACTAAAATGGTGGTACTGGTATTGGCGAGTACCAACAAATAGGGCACCGATACCGTTTTGAGAGCCAAAAGTTTATTCAACTATTGTCACTCATTCCAGGAAGGCAATAAAAAGTTCTAGATTCACTTTGTATTAGTCTTTTTCCTGCTTCACAAAGGTAGGCAGCAGCTTGACAAAGCCATGATGGCAATTATTTTACATCCAAGTAGTATGCAGTTCTTCATTTATACACACACCTCAATTTCAAACAGATTATATCAATATCGGCCAATACTGCACAGCCAGGCATTGGTATTGGTGCCAAAAAATGGCATTGGTAAAAATATGCAAAATAAACCTTTAAGAGTTCAACATTGCTTAATTTCCCTTAAGGTTTAATAAAGTATCTCTGTGAGGAATTGGGCTCAGTTGGAGGCCAGGCTGCAACATTGGTGGAAAAATCCTCATAAATTTTAATAGGTTGCTGTCAGACTGCTGTATATGTTGGCTGCCTGTGAAAATTGAAAGGTTGCTTTTCAAAACATATCTTACAGATGCTGGCTTTGCTGGGCAGTGAATTATGCAGCAGGGAAGGTACAGGGTACAGACTGTTACATGATGTTGCATCTCATTGCATGACACAGAAAGGGTGTTTTTGTTTTAAAATTCAAAGTCTTTGCAGACGGAGGTACTTTATTGAAAGTCATTTAAAAGGCCAGTGTTACAGTTGTCTCTCAGTTATCCAGCAACTGACTCTTTTAATCTAATTATTTCTAAACCTATATTCCAACTTTACACCCAGCAAACTTGGAGCAATTTATCAATATATAGATGATAGGAGTCAGAATGTGCCTGAGCCCCTATAAATTGCTTCTGCAGATGCAACTGCAGTGCAACAACTAAACTTTTTTTTTTTAAAGTCAAACAATCAAACTTTTGCGGATTTGTTGACAGCATCACAAACAACAACTAAGATTACAAATGGTTTCAAACAGCCAGGTGTAACAATACATGACAGATGTTTGGCAGATGCTAAAATCACTAGACATCAGACTCTATAAACCAACATAAAATCGAAATTTTAAAGATCATCAATCAACCAACCGGCCAATTTATTGGTACGTTTCTTTTCAAGTGTTTGGTTATTTTAATTCTCCAGGAAGTTTTTAATTTTTTATATTATTTTGTATTTTTGTATTTCATGTAATTTTGGGATGGGGCAACAGTATCCCTGGCAAAACACACCTGTAGGGCCTAAATTTTAAAGCTGAGAGTCACTGCCAGAAAATAGCAACCACTGCATGAAATCTACAACCTCAGGCCACATTTTGAAAAAGATATACTTATGGTAGAATATTCAAAGATGACAATTAGAGACATATTGAAAGTGACAGCAGAGAAGAAGTAAAGAGATGGGGACCCAGTCAGATAAGAAACAGATTTATGGCTTCAGCGAGTGTCAGCACCCGTCAGGATGGGTGCTGTCTTTAAAGATTAGAGGATTTCTTGTAATATGTGCTTACTATGATATGTGCTTACTCAACTGTATATGACACGTGGCTGGCAGGATGACACAGAACATAGTGGATACTCTTCATTGCCTCTGACATCATTAAGCATGGGGTGCATATTGATTATTTGGTTTAAATTAGGAATGGTACAGTGTTCAATTTTATCTAAGTTTGCTGTCAAGGAAATTGGCGTGTTGAAGACATAATAATTCAATTAATTTTCAGTTTATTTATATAAAGCAAATTACAGACATCTCAGTGTAATTTAAATAGATAGGTCCAACACTATTGCCTATAATGGTGTTGATGGCAGCAGTCCAGCTGATAGTTTTCTCCAGGATATAGTCACAGCCAAACAGCACCAGACTATATGAAGGTACTATGATGATAAAATTCAATTCAATTCAGTTTATTTATATAGCGCCAAATTCACAACACATGTCATCTTAAGGCATTTTACAGTTCAACCAGATCATACAGTCAAATTGATACAAAGTTTTCTATCTAAGGAAAACCATACAATACAATCCCTCACACTAAGCATGCTTGTAGTGACAGTGGAGAGGAAAAATCCCTTTTAACAGGAAGAAACCTCCAGCAGAACCAGGCTCAGTGTGAGCGGCCATCTGCTGAGGCCGACTGGGGTTCAAGGAGACAGAAGCAGAGACACAAAAAGCAGCTGTAAAAGGCGGCCCGTCCAGGAAACACACAGCTAGGCAGACGAGCTCCGAGCCAGCTCCCATGTCAGAGGATGAAGAGAGCACATCCACTCAGTCACGGTCAGAGAAACAGGACTACACTGGAAAACAGGCCGATCTCCAACATCTATAAACAAGGGTGTTGATGGAAGCAGCACAGCTGATGTTTCTTTCCAGGATGACGTCACAGCCAAACAGGAACAGACGAGGCAAAGCTACTATGAGGAAAAGCAGAGAGAGCAGAACGTTAGAGATTGAACTAACAGATTCTGCAGAGTAGGAGAATAGAGAGAGAATGAAGCAGAATGTAATGGGGGTCCCTATGTCCTCCAGAAGTCTAAACCTATAGCAGCATAACTATAGAGATAGCTCAGGATAACCTGAGCCACTCTAACTATAAGCTTTATCAAAAAGGAAAGTTTTAAGCCTAGCCTTAAAAGTAGACAGGGTGTCTGCCTCACGGACTAAAACTGGTAGTTGGTTCCACAGGAGAGGAGCCTGATAACTAAAAGATCTGCCTCCCATTCTACTTTTAGAAATTCTAGGAACCACTAGTAAACCTGCAGATTGAGAGCGAAGTGCTCTGTTAGGAACATAAGGAACAATCATATCTCTGATATCAGATGGAGCTTGGCCATTTAAGGCTTTATATGTGAGAAGGAGGATTTTAAATTCTATTCTTGATTTAACAGGAAGCCAATGAAGAGAAGCCAGGATAGGAGAGATATGATCTCTCTTTTTAATTTTCATCAGAACTCTGGCTGCAGCATTTTGGATCAGCTGAAGGCTTTTAACTACAGTTTGTGGACTTCCTGATAGTAAAGAATTACAATAGTCCAGCCTTGAAGTAACAAATGCATGGACTAGTTTCTCAGCATCACCCCTGGACAGGAGATTTCTCATTTTTGAAAATAACACCAAGATTTTTTACTTAATTATCTGAAATCAGTTTAATCCCAAACAAATGAAATGACTGACTGATCAGCTTCTTGTACAAAGACTCTGATCCAAAGACTATAACTTCTGTTTTGTCTGCATTCAGAAGCAGAAAGTTAAGAGTCATCCAGTTTTTTATGTCTTCAAGACATGCCTGTAATCTATGTAATGGGTTAGCTTCATCTGGATTTATAGACAGCTATAGCTGGGTATCATCAGCATTACAGTGAAAATTAATCCCATGCTGTCTAATAATTCTACCGATTGGGAGCATGTATATAGTAAAGAGAATTGGTCCTAGCACTGATCCCTGTGGTAAAATACACAGAGAAAATAAAGTTAGGGGTTGGACTAACACTGCAGATTTTGAGAATAGGGATAGAATGTAGTAGGAATGATGAAAAACAGTCCCTATATCCTCCAGCATCCTAAGCCTATAGCAGCCTATACATATTGTCTTATGTCTCTAGTTTTACTGCTTTACTTGCTCTTATATCATGAAATACTGTAATAGTGAGAGAACACAAATTTCTCATAGACCGGCACTTAAAAAAAGCCAGGGTGTGTCTACAAACATACCTGGGCCACTTTTCCATAGCTTTGCATTCATTGTAGGACTGTCTTGTTTTTGGAAATAAGATCTAATAAAGCAAGGACAGTTTTATTTGAAATTTGCCAAGGTCTTTATTTAGATTTCATAATCACCAAAACTGTTTCACCAATGCTTCAAATGCATCCTTTCACAATGACCATACCCGTTGAAGCCTGAAACCACACCACACCCTCAGGCCCCTGATTGGCTCTACTGTATATTTTATTTCCATTTCAGCACACAGCCACATGCTGAAAGATAACAGTGGGACACAACCACATTTAGACTATTCTTTCCTACATAGTAGCAAACCCACGTACCAAGCCATCACTATGCCTCTTTACATTGTGAAAGATATAAAGGAGGGCCCAGAAGACATAATAGAACAAAGTTAAAATATTTACTCAAATGTCTGTTTGAAGATTGAATGGCAGCCATGATTTCACTCTAATGACATATAAATCAGTACCTTCTCATGATCTTAGTGTTGATGACTGGAATTACTCATTTCATTCACTTGCCATTCACCTGCCATTCATTCACCATTTCTATTCACCTGCCTAGCTCAACCCAGTTCTCATTACTGTTCATCTGATCCACCTGCTTCAGCCTCCGTCTAACCAACCTTCATCCAGTCATCAGGGCCAGCTTATTTGAGCCTGGGGTGAGAGTTCTCTAGCATAGCTGAGTGTTTCTGATTGCCTGATCCTGACCTGTTCTGCCTCTGAACCTCTGAGCCTGCCTGTTCCTAATCTGATTTGTTTGCCTGACCTGTTCTTGGACTCCTGGTGGATTCTGCCTGTTTACAGAACCTGGAACTGATTTCTGACGCTGTCCTGGATTTCAGTTTGCTATCCCTTCGGGCTTCTGATCTCCTGGTTCTGACTACCAGGCAAGTCCTCGGCCCTGACTTTAGCTTCGCCCTCTTCACCCTCCAGCCCTTCCTGCGCCTGCTCCATTCTGATCTCCTGCCTGTTCTCAGACCGCGGGGACCTCAGCCCAAGGGACTTTCTGGGTGGTGTCCGGCGATTGTTGGTAGCCAATTGACTGGAACCAATCTCGTCCTCTGGGCACAGACTGAACTTTAAGACCAGGTTAGTAACTCACGTGTTCTTTATCATCCTCCGCCAGATAGACATGGTCACTAACCTGTGTTCTACCTCTGCAGAGGTCCCTGCATTGGACACCTACGCTGTTCTCTACAGTTCCATTTTAAATAACATTTTGTAAGACCTAGCTTTCTCTCTGCCTCGAAAATTGGGTTATTTTGTTCTGAGCCGGACAGACCTCTGAAGAAAGAGAGTATTAGATATAGAAGGAAAAGGAGCTGTGTATTTGCATGCTGCAGCTGTGTATTTCTGTTTCTTTATATGGACATGCTTTGATCTCAGGGATAAAATAAAAAATCGCAACCCAGGACTTTAAGCAGACAGTTGGAGCCTAAGCAGATGTGATTTTAGCATATCTTTCCTTCTGCGGATGGAGAAGAACCAAGGTTGAGGTATAGGAGTACATTTACTCACACAATAGCCTTTGATAATCTGGCACTGTTTGTCAGCCAGAAAGCAGTACTGGCCAACAATAAAGATATGAAATGGTCAAAAATCACCAAAGAAACAAATCATTTTGCTAGCAACTCTCCCTGAGATCTGTACCAGACCTACAAACCTCTGTGGATCCATTTGGAAATCTTGGATGTTTCTCTAGCATTTAGCAGACTAGCAGCAGGGATCAGAAAAGGGGAAGGCTATTCCCCTGCTACAGTCTCATCATCTGAAAGTCCTGAAACTCAGGAAGCAATGCTTCTTTTTTTGCACCAATTTGGTTCTGATGTCAACCACTAGGTCCCATTAGCCTTTGGTCAGTCTTGAGTTCTACTCCCTGTGCCTCGTTCCTACTGTATTTGAACCCCAGGAGAGTGTCATGGAAAAGAAAAAGAGGCAGGCATGAGACAGTTAGTCTTGTCCTAAAACACAGTTATTCTCATTGTTTATGGTGTAATGCAATGTTACCAGAAGATTATGAATATATCAATAATTAGGACTGGAAGTTAAAGTCCATTAACAAGTCATTCAAATTAAAGCTAAAACCAAATGATAAGTACAAGTTAATTGATTATAACTGTAATTTGCTTATTCACCAGGGTTTGCAGTGTTTATATACAGGGTTGGACTCCTGGACCAGCTGTTCAAAAGCAAGTTACCTTACCGATTTTATTATTTATACTACGGCTATCAGCAGAGTTATTAACCACCAACAAAAGAAATTTCAAAAATCTGGGAATAAGAGTAGAACCGCTTGTTCTGGATTTGGTGAATCGGATCTACAGTGCTGGGCACCCTGGCCCCCCTCTAGCTTCACCCCTGTGTCAAACCCTTTAGAACTGAAATATATTTGCTGTTTAATAGATTAGTTCCCCCAAAAAACTATATCTCCCTGTATCTGATCTATGTTTTTACATTTTAAAAATACCCTAATTAAATGTCACCACATCAGCAGAGCTGTTAGCAAGAGTTCAATAAGGCATTCATGCTGCCAATGGATGCTTCAGTGTTTAACTTCAGCACCATCAGTGTCCTCAGGTTATTATCTCTGATGATAACCTCCAGCTATGGCTGCAAGTCGGCCTCTGAGCAGGTGGATGGCTGCTTTCTGATAAAAGCCACACCTGTGGTGGGAGTCTGGGTGTGTCTGCTTCAAATGAGGAAGTTCAACCACAATGCAAATATGGCACAACAAACACTGTGGGTCACTATTTGAAGGTTTAATAAGCACTGACTACAGGTAACAAAGACAAAAGGTTTCAGATAGAAATGCTAAAATAAGTTTCACTTCGATAACATATAAAGCTTTGAAATGTGTTGTGTGTTTTATAGAAAAAATGATACAGATTATGAAATTTGTCAATATTTTGTCACAATGGTCCCATCCAGAAAGGTTTTTTTTAATTCAAAATTAACTGAAAAAGCTTCCTGGATGAGAAGAGAAACTTCTTCAAACTTGGAAACAAAGTCCATTGGATTGTTTTTTTTTTTTTTTTTTTTTACTTTTTTGGAATTGTCACAACAAGTGACAAACGTGTGAAAGTTCAAGATAAAGAACCGTAAAGTCTAAGAAATACTATATTTGGTTTTCAAATGTCTGTTACCCCTTAATAAAATCAATAGTTGATAAATGCCTTTAGTAAAGAGCATCACTCTCTGTTTTATATCAACGCATTATAAATCCAGCTGCTCCGTTTCTGGCCTCAGGTTTGTTAAAAAACGTTGGTGAACAGAGAGCATCATTTATAGACCAAAAAGCTTCAGGCAGAAGGATGAAGAAGCATTTAAAGCACAGATAGGTTATAAAAACATCATCATGAACTTGTAGCATTTCAGTGAGCTAATTTTAATCCATCCTCAGTAAAAGGAACAACCGCAAACCTACCATGACATGGCAGATCACTTCAGACGACAGGATAGGAGAGGAGAGCGTTTATAAGGGAAGCAGCAGAGAGGCCACTGGTATGGAGGGAATTGTGCTCCATTATTGCTGCAGGTAAAAAAAAAATGTAAATGTTAATAATAATAATAATAAAAAAATTAAATCCAGGAAAAAACTTTGAAAAGAATTTTAATTGAGAGAAGAATTTAAAAGTTTATTATTTTTTTTTACTATTTTTTTTTCAGCTTGAGTTTTATGAATGTCTTTTTTTACTAAGAGTGTTTAACCGATAAATGTTTCTTCACTAAACACAAATGCTTGCTCTTGACAAACACGTTGCTGAAATCCATGCGGACTAGTAGAAATGTGTCTTTGCTATTGAATCGACAGCAAAGCTCGCCGCCTGAATTTAAATGAATATGATCTGTTAAATGCAATCTGAAAGAATGCGATTCTTAATGCTTAAAATGAAAAGAGAAATGAAAAATAAATAAAAAAACATAAACCTGTAAGAAAATGGAAAAAATCTAAACATTTTCACTGAGCAAAACAGTTTAAAAAGTTTAATTTCAAGAACAAAGAATTTTGCTCTTTACTTGCAACAATGATGGAACAAAATTCACTCCATAGATGGCAGCTGTAGGGGAGCGGATAAATCTGCTACTCAGGTAAGAGAAAGTGCTGAGTGAGTGGCCAGAGGAGAACCGTTAAAAGCTGTCAAAGTCTATTTTTAAGTCTGTAATCAATCCTCTGGTTATCATAGCAAACATGTAAAGATTTTGTGGCTAGATTAAAAATAAGCTGAGGTTTAAATCCACTCAGAAAAGGCTAACATTGGACCTTTCCCTGAACATATCCCCATTGGAACTGATGGTGGTTTTATCATGCCTTCTCCTGCTAGGAGAGGTCTGATTGGATGAGTTCTGCTAAATACAGGTCTATGAGGGGAGGGAAACCTGTTAGAGAATGCTACAGACCGTTCAATAGAGAGCAGGGCTCACCTACCAGTCACACCATATGACATTAACCTACATAATGTATATAACATGAGCCACAATAGGAGTATTTAAATGTAAATAAAAAAAAAAACACTGTTAATACTCCAAAAAAGTAAAAAAAAACAAACAAACAAAAAAAAAAAAACACTGGACTTTGTTGATGCCAATGACAAAAGAAATACCCTTTCTGGACTGTTTGGTGAGCATGGAAATAGACGGAAACCTAAACACTGGAACCCCACTGGAATAACCTTTCCGTCATCAGAGCCTTACAACCCCGGGTTGAGCATGTCCCTACTAAAACAGAAGGGATGAACAAAGAAACACAAAATATGCTCTTAAATTTGTGGATAGCAGAACTGGGCGTTTGTCAAATCAGGAAGGAAATCCAAAAGATGCAGCAGAACATAACAGTGAGAAGATTAAAAGCAAAAACATCCCCATCCAGTATGCTGGTGGAGTCTCTGAAAAACTCAAGAGGATTTTCTCCAAACACAAAATCCCAGTACATTTCAAACCAAACAAGACGCCCAAACAGAGACAAGTGTATCCTAAAGACAAAACCCCCAGACCAAGTATGAGCGGAGTGGTGATGCAGTTCACTACAGTGAGGAATGCTCTGATATTTATATTGGAGAAACAAAACAACCTCTCCTCAGACACATGGCCCAACACAGAAGAGTGGCCTCCTCAAGACAAGACAGGTGGGTTGAGAGGCATTTGAAGGAAACTTACTTTCAAAAACTTACAACACAGCGAAAGAGTTAAATCCTTCCTGCTATCATAATCCTCATCTCCATGCAGCAATCAAAACATCTCACCTGGTCAGCCAGACCAACAAGGACCCTAATGACTACCTCTTTTCAGAGGCATAGGCCAGTATCGGGTATTGCAGGCTAAAAAAAGACTCCACAACTCCCCATTACTGAGGTATGGACCCATTCTTCTGGTTCAATTTACATGTTTCCTGAATCATAATGAGGCTTTGTTGGACCACTCTATAAAGCTTGGAACATTTGAAATTGAAAAAGGTTCCTGGATGGGAAGCGAAACGTCTTCAAACTTGCAAAAAAAAAAGTTCAGTCTTTTCGTAAAACATTATTTATATTGTAATAATAAAAAAAGCTTTTCAGAAAAGAACCTTTGAAAAACTTTTGTTCCAAAAAGAACTTTTGCTGTTTTTGTGCTGTTTTTATTTAATTTTTTTTCCCAAATTGTGTTTTAATATACATTTTTTCAAATGTTACTTTTTCATAACTGTTATTTATATATTAACCATTTATCATGCAAGTTATCATATGTGGTGCATCCCTTACAGACGTTCCTCATGAGGTTAAGGAGCACACGATCTCCAGCCAATCAGTAAAGACGCCACTATGGCAGGACAGTCATTTTGGCATAAGACAATCAGATGGGAGCTTGGATGCAGCAAAATGAGATGTTAGCTACTGGACCTTATTTTTAAACAAAAGTTAATAAATTAAATTACAAGTACGGCAAGATAAATGAAGAAAATAAAAAGCAAAGTGAAAAAGTTAATTAGGTAATAAAAAAATGTTAATTAGCTATGTTAATTAACATCAGCTTTACTGATGTAAGCTATTATATTTTTTGTAAGTGATGTGAGTTTCAAGCATGCTTTTCTGTTTTTCTTTTTTGTTTTTGTATATATATCTAGATATATATACGCCATTTTTATTTGAATGTGCCAGCAAAAGCCAGCATTTGTATTGGACTTAATGTGAAGACAACTGGAACTGTTTTATTTAAATAGACAAAATATATATTTTTTTATTAAATCAGAAAGGAAGAAAAGAGATCTATGGTACTCTTAAAACCTTTCAAGGAGTTTTAATTAAAAAAATATATTAAAAAATCAGAATATTGGAAATAAATAATGTAGAAAGACTTCAAAAACAAAACTAAATGAATGGATAATTAAATAAAATAGAATGTGGGGTAATATCAATGAAAAAACAATATGTAAAAACAACATTCTAGGATTTGTTTTCTTGAAAAAAATAAAATATGAATAAATATGATGGAAACGCAATAACAAAACCTGAGAAAACAGCAAAGTTACCCTCCAGACTACTTTTTTTTTCTTGTTTTTTGTTTTGTTTGTTTGTTTTAATTAGAAAATTTGCTTAAGCTTAAATTCCGGATGATCATGTTTTTTTTTTTTTTTTGTTGCAACAATTATGGGACAAAACTTACTCCATAAAAGAGCAGAACTAAATAACAGTCAGAGATGCTGTCTATTTAAACTGACTTTAGGTGTGCAAAGGTTGGACCAAAAACTAACGTACTGCCACAATAGCCGATAAAACACATTGAGTATGGAGTTGTAACGCCACAGAGGATGTAAAAGTTAAAGGGGATTAAATATTTTTCCTCTGCACTGCGGGATGATTGTACGGAAGAGGATTATGGCCACTGAAAACATAACAAAGTTAAATGATTTTCAAATAAATATTATTTCAGTTAATGTGGGGGAAAAAAAAACAGAATTCTGACTTTATTTTAAGATTTCTGACTTTAATGACAGAATTCTGGATCTTAATGTAGATGGAAGAGATGTGGCAGCACTCAGCTTCACTGACAAAGATGTGAGTTATTTGGAAGGGCTAGTAACACATTGGTGCAAAATGACGGAATTATGTGACGTTTTACGTACCAGAGGGGTCCCCAGTGAGGCTATTTCATTAATTGTGGAGCAGAAGGTGATTACAGTTTTTTCTGAATGCTTAAGCGCTAATCGTGATTCTTGTAGCACAATTTCTAAAACTATTGATACGTATAGCAAAACCACCCACTGAGTTTGCGAAACTAAAAGCACAAACACTGCATTGCACTCAGTTTGCAATTTTGTAATACACATTTTGCAAAACTGTAGGCACAATTCACTGCACAACACTCTATTACCAAATTTCCAACACACTCCTAGCAAAATTATACACATGTATGGCTATCACTAACACTATTTTGCCAACTGTCTGGCACACTTTTACATGTGAAAACTGTTATAGATAATTAGTTCACTTTGCAATCAGCCTAAGCACTATAAATAATAATAATGATAATGACACCATCTTTCAAAATAGGCAATAATCATTTCTTCATGAAGTCGTGTACTTGCACACCACAGAATAAGAATGAAACAAATTTACAGAGTTAGCTATAAGCCAAAATGGTGTTGTTCACCATCATACAACCATAGGCCCATATAACACTGCACACGTTATTGCATTTCTGGACACCTTACATGACATGCTCACTGTTCAGAGACCAGAGCATACAGTATCCGATATCGCATCATATGGGACAATGTCATCAAACAATCCTCATCAACAGGTAGCCCTTTTACAGACAATGGAGGAGGCATGTGGAGATATTGACCAGGCATCATGTCAGGCCTGGATACGGCATTCAAGGAGATATTTTCCCTGGTGCCTTGGACTGGAGGATGTCGCATGCGATGTGGACGAAATTTTTTGGCCGGACCCAGAAAGACGACATGATGTAGGCTGATTGTTTTTTTTGTTTTTTGTGAAATTACTATTTTGTGTTCTGACTTTGTCTTGGTTTTGATGAGTGTGAATAAACAGCAATACTTAAAATTTGGATCCTTGTATGTTTACATGACAATATGACAAAAGTATGACCTCAAATTGACATCTGTACACAGAGAAAGGGAAAGCCAGATGTGGTTTGTATTCATACCATCAGTGTGTAGTTGGCACATTGTGTGCTTAGTAGATGATGGTTTGTGTTTACTGTTTGATACGAAAACACCATTTTTACAAAGGTGTGAAGAGTTAATATAGCTGTGTTCGCTTTTGCAAGAGAACTGCAATGTTTTGATAATTGGGTGAAAGGTTTTCTTATTAGTGTGCAGAGTTTTGCAAAAATAGCCAATAGTTACAAAAAATGTGCTTAAGCAATCAGAAAAAACTGTAAAACAAGAGAACTAGTCTCTAAAACAGACATGGCTTCGGTTATGGTCAGAATTCAGTCAGAATTGTGACATTAAATCAAAATTCTGAGAAAAATGTCACAATTGAGAGAAAAAAAATCAGAATTGTGAGAAAAAAGTCAGAATTGTAAGAAAAAAGTCAGAATTGTGAGATTAAAGTCAGTATTGTGAGGAAAAAGGTGAGAATTGTGAGGTTAAAGTCAGAATTGTGAGATTAAAATCAGAATTCTGAGAAAACAGTCAGAATTGTGAAATCGAAGTCAGATTTCTGAGATAAAGTCAGAATTCTGAGAAAAAAAAAATCAGAATTGTGAGATTAAAGTCAGAATTCTGAAAAAAAGTCAGAATTGTGAGATTAAAGTCAGAATTCTGAGATTAAAATCAGAATTCTGAGATAAAGTCAGAATTCTGAGAAAAAAGTCAGAATTGTGAGATTGAAGTCAGTATTGTGAGGAAAAAGGTGAGAATTGTGAGGTTAAAGTCAGAATTGTGAGATTAAAATCAGAATTCTGAGAAAACAGTCAGAATTGTGAAATCGAAGTCAGATTTCTGAGATAAAGTCAGAATTCTGAGAAAAAAAAATCAGAATTGTGAGATTAAAGGCAGAATTGTGAGAAAAAAAGTCACAATTCTGAGATTAAAGTCAGAATTATGACTTTTTTTTCTCATAATAATAAAATGAAATGTAAAAATCAGTTAACTTTTTATTATTTCAGTGGCCTCTTCCGTATGATTGAGACATCCAAATAAGATACTCCCAGAATCAAAACACAGGGATTAGAGGAGCCCAGAGCGGCATTAGATGACAGACCCTCCCTCTGACGCTGTTTGTCGGAGCGCAGCGCAGCGCAGCGCAGAGCGCGCAGCTCCAGACGCACCTGAGCGGCTCGAGCGCAGCACCGTGACCATCATCGTCCCTCACACCCACTCCCACTCCTGTCCTTATATATATATCTGCCACGTCGCCACCGATGGAGACAGAGACGCCGGCTGACAGTCCGGCGGATTGTCGCTGACGCACATTTCCAGCTGCGCCTCTTTTTTCCTGCGGACAGATGATCGAGCTTTTCCACGCGATGAAAGCGGGACTTTCGGGAAGATCAGGAAGTCCTGGGAGCTCAGCGTGAAATCTTACAACAATGTCCCACACCATCTGCGTGGAAAACTTAAAGCCATGCTGCGAGCCGAGGGGCGCGATGGAGCGGAGGATCTGGAGCAGATGGACGCATGTCCCACAGCACACCTGGTGAGTCCTGTGGGTTTAAACTGAGCACAACTACTCCAAGAGTTTGGAGTCTGAGAACATCAGGAGAATGAGAAGAATAAGCGTAACATGGCTCCTTTATTTTTCTTTTATTTAATGGCTTTAACTCCACACAGCTCTGAAAGCATCTCTCTACCTCCTATTGTTTCTGTTCATTATTGCTTGGGTCAAAAACCCAAAGAGCATCCATCAAACTGAATTGTTTCTTCTACACTCTAAAACTACTTGGTTTAAAAGCCAATAAGGTGTTGTTTTAAATATAAATAAATATAATAAATATTTCAACTTTTTGGAATTAAGACCTTCCATAAGATTAAAGAGTTCTTATGTTATTAATTGATTGACTTTATTGATCTCCCAGTGGAGAAATTTACTCCCACTGCCCCCATGGGGGTGAAGTTAGATAACTCTAAAGTAAAAACTATTTTTTTTTCCAAATAACCAAAATCATCCTTTATTGCCTAAAGCCTTTAATGATTTTATTCATGTGTATTTCAGGGTCAAACATGCTGCCTTCTCTCATTTTCAGCTTGTTGGAGAACTTGTCTGTTAATCTGGTTACACAGGCAAAAACTAAAAACACTATTAGCTGCTCTTCATCGGCTCAGAGTGATTACGATAAAAAAGTATTTTATTTGTATTCTATACGTGAGTTATCTGTGCTCTTCTATAAGACTAAGCTGAGAGTTGATCGGATGGTTCCTTCTACATGTTTGGATTCTTCTCCATCTTTAAAGACTCCGTTATTTTCCCTCGGGTTCATCACAACATCATTTGTTTTTCCTTTTGTACATTTTATTGTGTATTTAAATAAAAATCCCATTAGCTTCACATGTGTTCACATATGAGTCCTGTTATATGTGATTCCCATTTGTAACACATGTGTAACATGTGAGAAGCATGGATGTTTTCACATGTTCAAATGTGAATCACATGTAAAAACACGCAACTACATCCGATTCACATGTTTTTGCATGTTATATTCCCATTTGAAGCACATGTGATTCATATTTAAGATACATGCATTTGACAAATGGGAAAAAAAAACATAGGAATCACCTGCTATTGCCTTATTCTCACATGCAAAAACATGTGAATCACATTAGATTCTCATCTGAACCACATGATTCACGTTTGAAGTTCATGTGCATCACATTATGTAAAACATGTCAATCACATTAGATTCTCATTTGAAGCATATGCAATTCACATTTCAGGCACATGTGCCTGAAATAAAAAATACAGGAATCTCCTCATCTTACATGTTATTCCCATTTGAAGCACATGTGAATCACCTTTGAAATACATGTGTATCACATATGTATCACATTAGATTCCCATTTGAAGCACATGTGAATCGCCTTTGAAATACATGTGTATCACATATGTATCACATTAGATTCCCATTTGAAGCACATGTGAATCACCTTTGAAATACATGTGTATCACATACGTATAAAACATGTGAATCACATTAGATTCCCATTTGAAGCACATGTGAATCACCTTTGAAATACATGTCTATCACATATGTATCACATTAGACTCCCATTTGAAGCACAAGTGAATCACGTTTGAAATACATGTGTATCACATATGTATCACATTAGATTTCCATTTTAAGCACATGTGAATCGCGTTTGAAATACATGTGTATAACATATGTATCACATTAGATTCCCATTTGAAGCACATGTGAATCGTGTTTGAAATACATGTGTATCACATATGTATCACATTAGATTCCCATTTGAAACACATGTGAATCGCGTTTGAAATACATGTGTATCACATATGTATCACATTAGACTCCCATTTGAAGCACATGTGAATCACGTTTGAAATACATGTGTATCACATATGTATCACATTAGATTCCCATTTGAAGCACATGTGAATCGCGTTTGAAATACATGTGTATCACATATGTATCACATTAGATTTCCATTTGAAGCACATGTGAATCGCGTTTGAAATACATGTGTATCACATATGTATCACATTAGATTCCCATTTGAAGCACATGTGAATTGCTTTTGAAATATATGTGTATCACATATGTATCACATTAGATTTCCATTTGAAGCACATGTGAATCGCGTTTGAAATACATGTGTATCACATATGTATCACATTAGATTCCCATTTGAAGCACATGTGAATCATGTTTGAAATGCATGTCTATCACATATGTATCACATTAGATTCCCATTTGAAGCACATGTGAATCGCCTTTGAAATACATGTGTATCACATATGTATCACATTAGATTCCCATTTGAAGCACATGTGAATCGCCTTTGAAATACATGTGTATCACATATGTATCACATTAGATTCCCATTTGAAGCACATGTGAATCGCGTTTGAAATACATGTGTATCACATATGTATCACATTAGATTCCCATTTGAAGCACATGTGAATCGCGTTTGAAATACATGTGTATCACATATGTATCACATTAGATTCCCATTTGAAGCACATGTGAATCGCGTTTTGAAATACATGTGTATCACATATGTATCACATTAGACTCCCATTTGAAGCACGTGTGAATCGCGTTTGAAATACATGTGTATCACATATGTATCACATTAGATTCCCATTTGAAGCACCTGTGAATCGCGTTTTGAAATACATGTGTATCACATATGTATCACATTAGACTCCCATTTGAAGCACGTGTGAATCGCGTTTGAAATACATGTGTATCACATATGTATCACATTAGATTCCCATTTTAAGCACATGTGAATCGCGTTTGAAATACATGTGTATCACATATGTATCACATTAGATTCCCATTTGAAGCACATGTGAATCGTGTTTGAAATACATGTGTATCACATATGTATCACATTAGATTCCCATTTGAAACACATGTGAATCGCGTTTGAAATACATGTGTATCACATATGTATCACATTAGACTCCCATTTGAAGCACATGTGAATCACGTTTGAAATACATGTGTATCACATATGTATCACATTAGATTCCCATTTGAAGCACATGTGAATCGCGTTTGAAATACATGTGTATCACATATGTATCACATTAGATTTCCATTTGAAGCACATGTGAATCGCGTTTGAAATACATGTGTATCACATATGTATCACATTAGATTCCCATTTGAAGCACATGTGAATTGCTTTTGAAATATATGTGTATCACATATGTATCACATTAGATTTCCATTTGAAGCACATGTGAATCGCGTTTGAAATACATGTGTATCACATATGTATCACATTAGATTCCCATTTGAAGCACATGTGAATCATGTTTGAAATGCATGTCTATCACATATGTATCACATTAGATTCCCATTTGAAGCACATGTGAATCGCCTTTGAAATACATGTGTATCACATATGTATCACATTAGATTCCCATTTGAAGCACATGTGAATCGCCTTTGAAATACATGTGTATCACATATGTATCACATTAGATTCCCATTTGAAGCACATGTGAATCGCGTTTGAAATACATGTGTATCACATATGTATCACATTAGATTCCCATTTGAAGCACATGTGAATCGCGTTTGAAATACATGTGTATCACATATGTATCACATTAGATTCCCATTTGAAGCACATGTGAATCGCGTTTTGAAATACATGTGTATCACATATGTATCACATTAGACTCCCATTTGAAGCACGTGTGAATCGCGTTTGAAATACATGTGTATCACATATGTATCACATTAGATTCCCATTTGAAGCACCTGTGAATCGCGTTTTGAAATACATGTGTATCACAACATATGTATCACATTAGACTCCCATTTGAAGCACGTGTGAATCGCGTTTGAAATACATGTGTATCACATATGTATCACATTAGATTCCCATTTGAAGCACCTGTGAATCGCGTTTTGAAATACATGTGTATCACATATGTATCACATTAGATTCCCATTTGAAGCACCTGTGAATCGCGTTTTGAAATACATGTGTATCACATATGTATCACATTAGATTCCCATTTGAAGCACGTGTGAATCGCGTTTGAAATACATGTGTATCACAAATGTATCACATTAGATTCCCATTTGAAGCACGTGTGAATCGCGTTTGAAATACATGTGTATCACAAATGTATCACATTAGATTCCCATTTGAAGCACATGTGAATCGCCTTTGAAATGCATGTGTATCACATATGTATATAACATGTGAATCACATTAGATTCCCATTTGAAGAATGTATGTGATTCCTATTAGAATCTTATTTGAAACACATCCCATGTGGGTGTATGGTGTGTGGAAAAAATGTGAATCATGTTTGATTCCCATGTCTTTGCATGGGACTCACATGTGCATTACATGCAATACACATGTGAGTTAAAAGTAAAAGTAAAAATTTAATTCAATTTAATTCAAAAATTCTTCATTAATCCCAAAGGGAAATTAAATAATTTATATTTCCTACATTTGACCCAAATGCTTTCAGATGTGACTCACATATAAATTTTAAATGATCCACATGTTATTCCAGTGTTTTTCATGTGTAGTTTACATGTTTGTGTTGCTTTTTTAACATGAAACTCTAAAATACACATGTATACATGTGCTTTTACATGTGGATCACATGTTAACTGTACATTCCTTATATGTGTTGCACATGTAATTTTCAAATGTGAAATTCAGTGGATTCATTTTTCTATGGGTGTTTTTCCCTTCTTTAATCTCCTTAATGTACGCCGCTTTGCTGTGTTTTAAATGTGCTCGGTGAATACATTTAAATGGATTTACTGAATGCATGAAGACGTTGTCTCAGTCGCCACATGCATCTCTCTCAGGTAAACCATCAACACATCCGCTCTCTGTTTTTGACACTTTTTAGGCACATTATTAAGTCCATTATCTCCTTCTGCCTGGATCCATCTCCACTCTCTGAATCGGCTGATTGACGCGTAGTGTCAGACTCAAAGGGAAGGTTTCATTTTCAATTAGGGATTGTTGAGAGCACTAATGATGTGAAGCGTCAGAGAGAGACCGAGTATTAAGTTAAGAAGTCTCTGGTCTCAGGGGGAAGTCAGCTGACGTTCAGAAACAGACTTATCAAATGTTTATGGGGTGGAACTGTTAAATTATAAAGTTGAGGGAGTTTATCCCTAAACATTGCATGTCGACAGTAGAAGTCACCTGAGGACAGAGAAAAACTCGACTTCTCAGTCCTCAGACGACGTTTTATATAAGTTGAAATGCTCAGATAAATCAGCTGACTAGAATCTAATAATTTTAAATTTCACCGACCTAAAAGTCAGAAACTCCAATATTGGGCAGACGTTTCATACAAAATTCCTTGTTCAGATAAAAAAAAAAAATCTAAATATACAATTAATCTGATCATGATGTACATTTATCTGACTTTATTTTAAGAGACGCACTCTGAGATAATCAGAGTTTCTGTATTTTCCTACAATAGCCACAGAAGAAATGTAGTACCTTTGCCTTCATTAAAAACAAAACAAAGAGGAGTGTTGGTTCTGAGCAAAACAGACCTGAAGGTGTCCATGTAAACATATTGTTATTTAAGAAAGACAGCTCAAATTTAGCTGTTTCTAAACACTAAGGCAGGAGTTTTCAACATTTTCCAGGCCAAGGACCCCCAACTGATGGCGAGATGGAGCGGGGATCCCCTAATTATATATATGGTATCAAATTGTGTTCTATCAAACTGGTCCTATAGTCACTATGTTACAGATGGAGTCATGTAACGAAAATAATTTCTCCCTGGGATTATTAAAGTATTTCTGATTCTGATTCCTGGTTGATGGGACAGGTGTTGTGAATGAAACGGTGCCCAGCTTTGAAAGAGCTCCTGTGTGTCGCTGAATGTGTGCATTGATGACTGAAAGACATCTTCTGCCTCCATTTTTCTGTTTACTACAGTGTGTTGAATTCATGTTAATGTGTAATAAAAGACATTTCAATTAGTGGGAAATATTGCAGGGGGATATAAAAAAAGTCTAATCAACCAAAACTTTTGCGACCCCCATGCAGTACCTCTGCGGACCCCTTAGGGGTCGTGGACCCCCTGTTGAAGACCTCCGCACTAAGGTGTTTAAAGATGATGTCTCATATATCATGGTTAGGGCTGGGTAAAACAATCGATTCCTTTACATTTTTTTGCAAAATCAATGTCTAGGGAATGAGATCGATAAATTTTATAGTGACCCACGTGACGTTCACGATCAAATAAGCAGGAAAGATGCACTCAAGTTTATTTCAAGCCATAGGTTGACTGAAGACATGAACAAATGGGGGCTGACCAGAAAACACCCTGTAGTTGGTACAGACAATGCTGCAAATATGGTTTGTGCATTGAAGAAAATGCAGCTCATGCATGTCTGCTGTGTTAGGTCTGCTTGCTCGAGTGAGGCTTCACTTTTCACAAACTAGTTTGCACTTTTGAGACAGTTTTGTTCACATCTCATGTTTAAACTGTCTGATTTACAAGTTTGCACTTTGTGTTTAATGTGACAGGAAAAAACAAAATACATGAGTATTTTGAAATGCAGTTGAACTACTTTTATTATTGTAAAAACAGATTGAATCGAAATTAATCGATTGAGAACTGTATGAATCAAAATTGAATCGATTCAGGACTTTAGCGAAAATACCCAGCCGTAATCATGGTAGCATGTAGGCTGATGGGTAGATTAAGATCTTTGTCTTTTGGTTCAGTTTCAGACAGCAGCGTCCGTCTGTCATTTCCATGCTCCCCTTTTGATTGAACTCCTCCAGTTGAGGCAGGAACTCTCATCCGACCTGATGAGGGAAAGGCATCTTTCTCCTTTTTAGATGGGGTGGTTTTCTACCGGATGTATATTGGAACTAATTCTTTTTCCTTCTGCTTTGCACACAGCTGCAAACCGTCCCATGCTGTTGGTCTTGGTAGGTGGGAGCCAGCAGACACACGACATTCACTAAAAGTGGTGTTGCACCAATGCCAATCGTTGGCCCTGATACCTGGCTGTGCAGTATTGGCCGATACCGATACCATCTGTTTGAAATTGATATGTGTATATATGAAGAACTGCATACTACTTGGATGTAAAATAATTGCCTTCATGGCTTTGTCAAGCTGCTGCCTACCTTTGTGAAGCAGGAAAAAGACTAATACAAAGTGAATCCAGTAGAACTTTTTATTGCCTACCTGGAATGGGTTACAATAGTTGAATAAACTTCTGGCTCTCAAAATGGTATTGGTGCCCTATTGTTGGTGCTCACAAATACAGATACCACCATTTTGGTGCTGGATCGGGGCCTCGCCCAATACTGGTATCGGTGCAACACTAACTAAAAGCATAGATAATCTGCTGATCCCTAAAATCAACCGCTCTATGCTGTCCATAGAGGTTATGAACAAGATTTGTGAAAGACAAGGCTATGGAGGGAATTTTGTTCCGTTATTGTTTTCAGCAAATAACGCGTTTTGTAAATGGAAATCTGAAAAAAGGCAATTTAAAAATTCAACTTCGACAAGTGTTTTATAAATAATAAAGGTTTTGAGAGTAGCTTGGCTCTTTTTTCATATTTGGTATTTATTTTTTCCATATTTACTTTTTTCAAAAGTTAATTCTTTCAAAAACATATTTTTGCAGATTATATGTTTTCCCTTTTTTCTGTTTTTCAGATTGAATCTTATATATTGCATTTTTTTCTAAATGCGTTATACAGATAAAATGACTTCAAGGCTGGCTTTTCCTCTGAAGAAGGAGTAAAGACGCTTTTCAATTGGTTTCCATGGATTTTAGTAGCACCCTGAGAAGAGAATGTAATCTGTAAAACACAATTTCGAAAATAATCCAATAAACCTCAATCAGAAATTCATCTTTGAAGTAACACATTTTAAAATGTTATTAAAAAGTTATTCTTTTTTATTTTATTTTTTAAGCAGTTCTAAAGGACTTTGAGTTTTGGTTGATTTTGGTTCCCCCCAGTGTACAAGAGCTTTAATATTTCGCCTAAAGGAAGACAGCATTTCTCATGCGGAGCAGCGCATTACACCATAAAATCCTGTTGATGCAGTTGTTTTAAACTAGGTATCTGTTTCCAGTAGCTGTGTTGAAGAAGAATATCAATCAGGTAATTAATCTAATTTTGGCAAAACAATCTAATAAGATGATGTTGAACATAGGGAACGTTTAACTTTGATTTTGCTTGCCTTCAATCAGATAAATATGTTGTGTTTGATCATTTCACAGTAAAGGTGTATAGATCCCAGCAGGAAGGTGTTGCATTGCCTGAATATCAACCCAGTTTGCACATTAGACTCTTAGTAAGAAAACTTAGTTGCAACAACTTTTATATTTATGATGAATAGGTAAAGGCGTGACGTATGCCGTAAAGCAGTCTGCACATTTGTAGTTGTTTTCTGTGGCAGGGTTACTGCCACCCTTCTCAATGTTTTATAAAGGCTGAAAAGTTAGTCAGTCAAGTTTTAAAATGCAATTTCTTTATTGCATTTTTGTTTCAAATTTCTATTTACAAACCAGATTCTTTGTTTGCAACAATAATGGAACAAATTTCACTCCATACCAGCTATAAGTAAAAAAAAAAAAAAAAAAAAAAATGCAGTTTTGTTTTTTCAGCATTTTTAGACATTTTAATGTCTGTCATGCAATAAGAGACTCTGATATTTACAGTTAATGGGCCTAAAACTAACAGCATAAATCACTATTGTTCAAAGTACTGATTTTCTTTTGAAATAGTAATAAAATATAGTTTAAGAGTTCTCCTTCTTCTCTATTGTTTTACACTCCTAGTGTGATGTCACCTATGATTGTAATTACCACAAATCAGAAAATAATACATTTTTAATGTTTTTATTATTAGAATCTGTGAAGAGGTTATTTGTTTCAGTATTGGGCTGATGGAAGGTTGTTATAAAAATGGAAATTGGTCATAAAAATCTGATTGGTTCATCTCTACACAAAAACAACAAAAGAATAAAGCAAACAATCAGGTTAGACTGGATCTAAACAAATTGCCTGCAGGGATAAACTCTGATGTAGAGAACAGATCTCATGGGAGCTGGCATATACCCAAGGACAAACAGCATATAGCTGCATAAATGTAATGAAATCCAATTGAAAAAAAGAAGAAAAAAAAGATAAAAGAAGCTGACGCTCAGCTTATGATGAATTTTTTCCCAGAGGGTTTTACCTAAAGGAGAGATTTAACTGGACACATTTTGATTCAAATTGGCAGGGGTTAATGCAGATCTGTTGATAATCTGATGACAAAAACAAAGCAGCAGAAAGGCAGCGCATTGAGAGAAGGCACAATGCACATGATGCATCACATTAATGCATGACTCAGCAGGGTAATGCATTTATTAAATCCCTGAGTGTGCAGATTATTGGCAGAAACCTTTTTTTACTCATTGGGTTCAGTTGCAACAATATTGGGGCACTTATTTTTTATTTCAGCATCTGAAAAAAAGAGAAACAGTCGGCATGGAGACAGCGTTGCTTAAAAGTTTGTGCATCAGTGCACCTTGGATGTCAGATTTTTACAAAGATCTAACTTACGCAATAAGGAAACAATGGAAAACTGATTCTCTTATCTGTGTGTTCACACACAGTGAACAATTTTCTACAGTTTTCAACAAGTTTATCTATATAGAGCCAATTCACAACACACAAGGCTTTTTACAGAGTCAATTCACTCAGATTGGTTAGAACTTTCCATCTAAACCAGCTGATTGCACCCAGGCATTGACTTTGCAGGATTCCATTTTTTGTGGATAAACATGTGGCAAGAGTAGATATCTCTTGTATTTTGACGTTGATTCTGCAGCAATCCATCGCACTGAGCATGCATGCAGCAACACTGAAGAGGAAAAACTCCCTTATAACAGCAATAAACCTCCAGCCGAACCAGGCTCAGTGTGAAGGCCAAACTGGGATCCGAGAAGAAAAAACACACACAAAAAGAACTTGCAATGGTTTATAATTACTTTCTATATTAGGAAGGGTATCACTAAACTGCTCTTTCAATAAAGTAAACAGCTTGACATGAAAACCGACTCGGCCAGTTTTCATGCCGAAAGGGATGACAAACGCACACAGTTAATCACATTAAAAGCTATAGGTATGTCTATAAGAGAAACAGGACTAAAGACTTAAAAACAGGCCCAACACTATCATCTATAAACAAAGCTTTTGATGGTAGCAGTACAGCTGATATTTCTACAGTATGTGAGAATAGAGATAGAATAATAATAATAGGTGGCCACTATGTCCTCCTGCAGCCTAATCCTATAGCAGCATTACTATAGAGATAACTCAGGATAACTTGAGCCACGCTAATTGTAAACTTTATCGATTAGGAAAGTTTTAAGCCTAGCCTTAAAAGTAGACAGGGCGTCTGCCTCACGGACTGAAACTGGCAGTATGATGAGCAAAAATCAGAAAGAACTTACTGGCAAAACCACACTATAGTTTTAATGTCTGAATGATGAGCATGTTGATTGTTCCACTGGAGATAAACTGACTGATGTCTTAAAATTGTCATAAATATCAAAGTAAAGGTGTTAAAAAGATTTGGCTCAAGTATGATTGATGTAAAGCTTAAAGGATTCTGAATATTCAACAATAATTGTGGTATAAAACAATAAAAAAGTGCAGCATCCCAAACATGTAGGTTTTTGGGCTGTTATCATTATATGATTATATAAAGAACACATTTGTGAGGAAGAAGATGGATGGATGAATCCTTTTTTTATTTTTATTTTTTTATTTGGAGTCTTCAACGATGTGTTTCACTGATCTTATATATATATATATATATAATAATTTTTTTTTTTTTTTTTTTTTACAGCAATAGTGGCTTGTTTTTTTTGGACTGTAGGCTGACAGCAAAGGGGGATGAGAGAGGGGGAGAGACCTGCGGCAAAGAATCACAGGTCAGATTCGAACCAGGGTCGGCCACGCCGAGGACTAAAGCCTCATCTGTGTGTGTGTCCCAGTGAATGCAAATTTGCCTCCGCCCCCTACACAGACACTCTGCTTGCACCTCTCCAAAATTGTAGGTGACTGCAGACAGAAGGCCTCTGATTGGTCAAATCTACATCCGCTCTACACTATGGGCCGGATCTATCAAAGGTTTGCGTGTATAAAAACGTGAGCTATTTCACTGCGCACGCTAAAAAATGTACAAACTGATTTATCAACAGCGTGCTAAAAGAATTTGGTCTTTAAAACGTGCTAAATAGCGCCTCTTATCCATTTAGTACTTTTGCAATGAATATGCAATATGGGGCGTTTACACGCAAAAGTGCGTCTTGTGGGAGGAGAACATGTAAATATACAAATTTAGCATTCGCAAAGTGATTTATCAAACCTGAAAGCAATTTTGCTAACAATATCTGACTCTATATTTAACACGTTTCAAAAGAAGGTGCAAATGGTCTGTATGCGTAATTGCGCACACATGGCAGCGGTTATTGTCTCAAGAAGGAGACATCGAAATGAAGCAAGGAGACGCAGAGATTGCATTTTTTCACTCCGTGTGAATATTTTTGCAATGAACGAGGAAACGATCATCAAAACATATCGTTTATCCAGCATTGCCATTTTGGAGCTGTTGGGGGAACTCCGAATGGATTTGGAGCCAGCCACAAGGAGGACCCACGCAATACCAGATATCACAAAACTCCTTGCAACATTGCACTTTTTTGAATCTGGGTCATTCCACGCAAAATTGGATCTTGATAAATCAGGCTCTTTGTGTATTTTCTGTTTGGTACCTTACCAGCTTGTTTTGTTTCTATGACCACCATTGTGGAAAACAACTCGTGAAGTTCAACAAGGTAGAAGAGCGAGCTGCGTGAGAACACTGGGACCCTTTTTCCACCTGGATCTCCGCTTTTTTTTGCCCTCATTTCCCTCCGTTGTGGGACAAACTTACCCCCCACTTCCACACCGCCTCGGCCGTATCTAAACCCACAGCTAGTTCCTGATTGTCCCTCTTGCGTTGTGGCGTGGAATAACCACGCTTCAATATTGGGCATAAATCAAACACATCTCCGACAAGATCATTGCGACACACTGCTAATGGGGGCTAACCAGGGCTTAAGGCCTCTGTACATGGGCCGCGTGCACTAACCACTGCGCCACCAAAACATGCCCAGAATATTATAATTTTATACAATTTTATATCATTTCATTTTTGCGTTTTTGAATTATTGTATTTTATTTTTATTGTCATCGAATTTATGCCTGAAATGGGACTTCTGAGTTATTAGACTCAAGTCCAACCCTATGGGAGTAGTATAAATATTTAAGTATTTGTTGTAAAGTAAACTGCACATTGGCCTTCAAAGCTGTCACGTAGAACTTGCCCATAATTTTTTGACTCCTGGATTTCACTTTGAAGCATCCAGGCATGTCTCTGAATACCCGCACCGTCCGTAAAACCAGCTTCCCTACAAAACGCTGATAGCTGAAGCTGGGTGTGATGTAGCCCTGGTGGGCCGGTGTCGCTCGGCCACAGGACTGGATGTGTTCCAAATCTTTAGGTCTGTTCATAAAGGGAACAGCGGTGCCGCTGTGTTGTTGAGCTTTCAGAGTACATTAATAACAGGCTTTGGGTTAAAGACTGTCAAGCCATTTAGCATATTTATAATTCATACAAGAGAAAACCGTCTGCAAAGCTTTTACATTTCCAGCTACAAACATTAGACACTGAATCATAATAGAGCTTCTTTCTCAACACAATCATCACAGTGACTCATTGTTTTATGGGACGCCTCAATCACTTTCCAACATACTCTGTTAATGCATATTACACTTTAGCTGACATATTTTCAGTTTTTCCAAACTACAAAACAGAAATCTGTCAACTGTTTTTTTTTTTTTAACTTTGGTTTTGTAGCCAAGGGACTTAAATGTCCTGATATATATGGAATGAAAATGAAAAGGAAATGGCGTGACGAGACCAGTCCGAAAGTAACAGTTCAGTGTCATTTAAGCTCTTCTTTTGTATGAGTGCTTCAGAGTTGTCGCAAAGATGAAGATGAAAATGTGGGAGAGAATCAGTGGTTTGTAGATTGCTGATTTATGCAAAGTGTCATGCAAATTTGGTTTGCATGAGCAACTGGTGGCAAAATAATACGTTTAAGTGCTTCCTGAACTTCTGGTGCAGTATCACCTGTACTACAATAGAGCAATATTTCAGCCTGCTTTTGGTCCCTCTAACCATTTCTATTGTTGCGTCATCCCACATGAACATAATGCTTGAATGTAAATCAGCTCCAAGGTTGAGGAACGAGAAGCTACATATATTTGACATGCAAATTAATATAATCAAAGGCCATCTGTATGTAGCCTAATTTCTGATGTAAAAAATATATCCAAAACTTCTAAACTGGTTTCTTTCTTCAAAATAACATATCTGTCTTTATTCAGCTTAAAGCGAGCAACCCTTATAATGAAAACCTCATCGTTTTTCTGTCTGTTTATTAACAGCATAATGATTAATTTAGTATTTAGCTCATGGCAGTGAAGCCATTCTGTTGTTGATTTTACATTTTAAGTTAGAGATTGAACTAACAAATACTGCAGAGGGGGGAAATAGAGATAAAATAAAGCAGAATGATGAAAAGGGGTCCCTATGTCCTCTAGCAGTCTAAGCCTATAGCAGCATAACTATAGAGATAGCTAAGGATAACCTGAACAACTATAAGTATAAGCTTTATCAAAAAGGAAAGTTTTAAACTTACACTTAAAAGTAGACAAACACTTTTCAAAAAGCCAATTTGATTATTTGTTTACTACTTTGTAAAAAAAGAAATATCTATGATATAAAGGAACCAGTATGACTTTTTATTTCTTTGTGTTTTGAGTGCCTCCTATACAATCTTAATTTCTTTCCCACTGTCCCTCTGAAGTCTCCCCAGGGCTCAGTGTCATGCTCAATAAACTGCTCCTGTCAGAAGCACTTTACAGGCTAGCTGTAAAGGTAGCGCTCTATCCACCCCTGCCCTGGAGAAAATGAACCGTTTTCAAATGATTGGCCTCACCATAGAAGAGTAAAGTTTTTTCACTAATCCCCCCCAGGGTGGGTTTGCTGTCTTTGTCTGTTGAGATGATGTGTGGAGCCTTGTTACGTCCCCTCCTCTGGCTTAGGTCCTCACCATTCATTAGCAGCATTTTTGCAGTTCCACTCTGCATATTTAGACATTTGTAAATAAGTATTTTGGAATGTGCATTAAAATTGAAGAGGATCCTTTTAAGAAGATATTGCTTCTATCAAAGCAGATGATTCTCTCTCAGAATTCATTTTTCTTTACAGATGTTTTGAAAGATCAGTGGTATTTTTTTTACTTAAAAAGAGAAAAAGACATCCAATTAATTTTATTCAGATACCATTTGAAAAATCTTTTATCACAAAGGGAAATGAAACGTTGCAGGATCTGTTTCATGCTGTTTGAACAAGTTGTGGACGTTGATGGCTGAATACAGGAAGGAAGTGCGTTGTTGGTTTGTCATGTCTGAAGAAGCCTGTGACTGAACACAGTGTTTTTGTTACCTCCAGCAAGGAGTCTCTGTTTTCATCTGTTTGTGTTTGATTGAATTTTCATAGGAGATCCAGATCTCCATCTGGATCAAAAATTTTTTGATAGATTCTGTGAATACAGGTATTAGCTTTATGTGGAATCACAATATTTTGGAGGAAATTAGCTGCTTGTTGAAGTTCTGTGTTCTCTGAGTCTGAGTGACAGTGTGATTAGGAGGATGCTCACAATTGTCCATAATGTTCTTCATTTGATAAAGAATGAATAAGTGACTTATTTGCTTAAACATTTTACACATTTTAAGAAGAACTTTTCAATGTAAAATAATCTCCAGAGAACTTACAGCAGGTTCTAAGGAAACAGGCCATTTTTATTAGCTTTTTGAGCACCTGTAAGTCACTGGATCAGAGGATGGAAGAAGAGACTATCCACAACAGATTTTCAATTCAATTCAGTTTATTTGTATACTGCAAATTCAGAACCCACGTCATCTCAAGCCACTTTACAATTCAACCAGATCATGCATTTAAATTGATTCAAAGTTTTCTATCTAAGGAAAACCACTTGATTGCATTGACTCAAAGGCAATCCCTCACACTAAGCATGCTTGTAGTGACAGTGGAGAGGAAAAACTCCCTTTTAACAGAAAGAAACCTCCAGCAGAACCAGGCTTAGTGTGAAAGGCCATCTGCTGAGGCCGACTGGGGTTCAAGAAGGAGACTTATATGAGATATGCACCATCGTGCTGCATATTGCTGCAGACACTCCCCTTAAACCATAGTAGTGCAATGTGATTAGCAGACTCATTTTTGGTTGGTCTGTAATGGTTGAAGTGGGAATGGTACCGCATCAATTCATTTGTCCAGTTTACGCATAAATACCTTGAGAATTAAGTTCACAGACAAGGTAATGGGAACATGGAAGGAACTAAGCTAGCTTTCTTGTAGATGGCTTCACAGAGTTTGTTGTCCAGATGAACACTAAGGTATTTATAATCTTCAACCGCAGATCTTCTTTACCAATGACATTTATAGAATTCAACTTGCTTCTTTTATTTTTGAAATCTACCATAATTTCCATGGCGATAAGCAAACTGTAGGGGGTCCTGATAGCTTGTAGTTGTTTGGTTGCTGAGGTGAGTTGACAGAAGTCTCTCTAGGACCTTCATGATGACCGGGCAGCTGCTCTATGGTCATTGATGACTGTTGGCTGCGTCTTCTTTGGTACTAGAACAACACAGGAGATCTTCCACATGACTGGAACTGTCTCCTAGGTTAGGCTAAAGTTAAAGACCTGCTGTAGAGGAGCTGCTCTGCACAGGCCTTTAGAACCCTGACACTATCAGGATCTGGTGATTTATCGTAAGTAATTCTCTCCAGTCGCCTCCTCATTTGACTTCTAGAGACACTAAGGTTGAATGTGGAGTTGTCTGATTTGGTTTAGAAAAAGCAAATGAAAGCATAAAGGTCCTCAGCAGAGATAAAAGATGAAATATTAGGTGTGAGAGAGAAGCTTTGGGTCAAAAAAGGACAGATTGTCCGATTGTCTGTGGGCAGGAGAGGAGGTTTCTCAGCTTGTTCCTGAATTAAACCTTTAAAATATGAACTGTCCATCTGTCTGATCGTCCTTCGCTTGAAGTCTGGGATCTTCTCCACTCCCGACCACACATTTCTAGTATTGCTCTTGCTCTCAAGCTTCTTCTTGCACTTCAGGCATCTTATCTTGATTTAAAGTTGCTTCTGTATATCGCTCAAATATTTTCCTGTGTTCCACACTTAAGGGACTCTTTTCCTTGTTTAGTTGTTCTGTCAGGTCGCTGGTGATCTAGAGTTTGTTTTAGGAGTTTATTAATTTTCCATGAATAGCCTACTTCTAATTCTGCCTAAATATAAATGATGGAAAAAGTTTTTTTTCCACTGCAGAATTCTCTTGCTTTGATTTTAAGCCATTCATTAATTTACTCTGACAAGACGACTTTGTAAGATTATAGTTTCCAGATCTACATTACATCCTTTGCTACAGTCTAAACTGCCCATATAAAACCATTCCTTGCATATACAAAGATTCTTGTTAATCTTGGAAGAAAAGTCGGCATTGAATAATAGATTGTGAGTCAGTGTTTATATGAAAAATGGATAAACCCCTCCTGCTGAAGATTAAACACTGAGTATACAGCATGTGAGCGTTTTCTATACACAACAGCTGAGACTGTTTTGTTTTCATATTTTCCTTGGTCTGCAGCGATAAGGTCGAAATGATGAAGTGCACTTACAGCATCATTTTTAAAAAGGAACAAAGCAGAGCAGGATGGGGATACAGTAAATAGAAGAGCAACAAATTTAAATTCAATTGCGTGAGTTCAAAGCACAGCATGCCACCCGTATGCTTTTCTTTGAGGTGTCGTTGCAATTAAAGCACAGAGAACATGCTTCCCACTTTCCTATATGAAAATAATCTGCTTCTATTTCCTCTTAAAAAAACTTGGCTCTTCTTTTGTTTTTGTTTTTTTGTCCAAAAAGAAACATTCAGACGATGTCTAAATTATCCATGTCAGACTTCCATTCTTTTAAACAGATCATGAGTCAGACTACTACATCTTAAATAAGTTATGAGCTGCTTGTGTCATTGGAGAAGCTTGTCAAAATAGGAGGTAACTTTAAGCCATATGGCTGTCCCTCTGAGGTTGTTCCCACTCTTTAACAAAAAAAAGTGTTTTTTAAGCACAAGTGACAGTACAACCCATAAATCAGTAGCTTGTAGAATTACCCTTATATAACCCAGTTTAAATCAGGCTTTAGATGTCTTCACAGGTGGTCTGACATTTAACTTTTAAGTACATGAGTTCATGGTTGACATGATGATTGCAAATGGCTGGATCCAGGTGCAGAAAATGATCCTCCTGACACTATTGTGCTGGGTAAACTGTAAATGTTTTACTTTTTTACAAGAAATAAATCGATTTGTCGATATATCGTGATATTTGGCTGCCCAATATAATATCGATCTATTCGTTCCTAATGTGGATTTACAAAAAAAAAAAAAATGTTTACCTAAAACAATGAGGGGAAAATGGACTACCTCTGCACCGCCACTCTAGAAGTCTGGACTCAGGAAGAACAGGAACACGCAGCATAAATATGGGTGGATTGGAACAGAGGCGTACTTGTGAGGTCATCACACGCTCAGCAAGTCTGGAGCTGCATTTCACCGCCTGTTATTAATGGTCTGTAGATAAGTAGGGAGTGGCGGCCTAGTGGTTAGGGCATAGGGCTTTGAATCCTGACGTTGTGTGTTCAATACCCCACTCCCACAGAGTACCACTCTGGAACCCTGAGCAAGACCCTTAACCCCACACTGCTCCCCGGGCGCCGCACAATGGCAGCCCACCACTCCCCAAGGGGATGGGTTCAATGCAGAGAATTCATTTCCCTCAGGGATTGTTAAAGTATGTTTTAAAAAAAAAAATTATTATGACTTTTTTCTTTTAGTGGAGGAATAATAATTAACACAATCAGATAAACACAAATCAAGTTTTACCAAATAAAACAAAAACTCGCCATCAGAGCCAGCGGTCCTTCACATACGGCTATGCAGAGAGAGGGCTGCTGCAGACGGGCTAGGATTAGACCTGGCTGCTGTTACCCTCAGAGGTCCACTGGTTGCCGCCGTCCTCTCAACATTGGAATCAGTTAATGGGCCATATAGTGACACTTAAAGGTATAATGTTCTTGCCTAGAATAATCTTAAAACATAATTTTATTGAACAACTGCAACAGAAAAATGAACATTTGACTTAATACTCTGAGCTCTGCGAGCCTACCATTGAAAGCTGCTGCTGCTGCAGTGCATGCTGGGACAGCTGTTAATCTCAAGAACAGGATAAGTCTGCTCTGATGTATACTGGGTAGAGGGAGGGGTGAGAACAACATCTGGGACTTTGTCTGTTCTCGGTCTGGTGCTCTTGTGCATTGGAACAGTACTAGGGCTGAGGGTGACGACGTTTCACGAGTACACGAGCACATGAGAACGCACAAGTACACATATTGAGAAACGGACATGGACTGCCTCAAACCCCAAAACAACATGGATTATGATGAACATATACAGCACTTACTTTTCAATTTGAGAGCTGGGTAAAATATCACAATATATAGGCATAGCAATATTGTGATATTGTATCGTGACCCAAGTATCGTGAGACATGTCGTATCACAACACCCATGGCAATACCCACCCCTAATTCGGGGTCTGATTTTTTACCAGACTTGGTGCCGTATATCATAGATAAACATCTCCAACTTCTCTCTTCTGTCCAGTTTTCATTGATAAACTTGTTAGACCTGCTAACTTTACTGTCTTAGATTGAGCAATGTTCTGTGAGATCCGGGCGTGAACTTCTTATTGCTCTTTTCATAACGCTCCTAGGAGAAATTGGCAGGGTTTTCGACTTCAGAGAAGTCTTTCTTGATAAACATCAAACAGAAAACAGATTGAACTAAGAATCATTCATAGAATAAAGAGCTTGTGTGTTTTTTGAACATTTGAGGTCAAATTAAAATTTTTACTAAACCTGATAAAGAATAAATTACTTTTGTTGAGCATAGCAGTGGTGCAGGGGTAAAAATTCTGACCCAGATATGGAAGCATTAAAGGAGTCATCGCCTGGAAATCTGAATATTTCATGTTAAAACATTATGTATTGGTATAATTTAAAACAGAGATTTCCAACCGGGGGTAGCAGTACCCCTAGTGGTCACTGAGTGTATTGCAAGGGCTACATGAAAATATTTAATTTCTCAGGTAGTAAAATAAAATTGCGCTGGGATCTGTTCTGCTTTTTGAGGAGCCAACTAAAAAGTAAAACAAACTTTTTTTAACCCAAAAGTAAGTTTTTCTTATATGTCTGAGTTCAGCTTCAGCTTTGACACAGATCAAAACTGACTCGATGTAGAAAACAGCCTGATATCAGCTGTTTCACCAAACCTGATCAAAGCAGCTCAGGTGTCATAATTGGTGAAAACAGAGTCAAAAAATCGAGTCAGTCTGACTATAATTTTCGTTCAGTATTTTGTTCTCAATTCAACAAGTTTAAATGTAATTATAAGAGAATTAGTCAGAGTAGCTCCAGTTTTATAAATACAGATCTCTTAATAGGGATTGTTTTTATTTTGATTCCTTACTAGCTTCCGGGCTACATATTTATGTTTTTTTTTTTGTTTGAGTTGGAAAAAAAATAACATATATACACTACCATTCAAAAGTTTGAGGTCACCCAAACAATTTTGTGTTTTCCTGAAAAGTCACACTTACAGGTGCTGGTCATAAAATTAGAATATCATGAAAAAGTAGATTGATTTCAGTAATTCCATTTAAAAAGTGAAACTTGTATATTATATTCATACATTACATACAAACTCATATATTTCAGATTTTTATTTTGTTTAATTTTGATGATTACAAATGACAACAAATGAAAATCTCAAATTCATCATATCAGAAAATTAGAATATTGTGAAAAGGTTCAAAATTGATGGCCCCTGGTGCCACACTCTAATCAGCTAATTAACTCAAACCACCTGCAAAAGCCTTTAAATGGTCTTTCAGTCTAGTTCTATAGGCTACACAATCATGGGGAAGACTGCTGACTTGACAGTTGTCCAAAAGACGACCATCGACACCTTGCACAAGGAGGGCAAGACACAAAAGGTCATCGCTAAAGAGGCTGGCTGTTCACAGAGCTCAGTGTCCAAGCACATTAATAGAGAGGCGAAGGGAAGGAAAAGATGTGGTCGAAAAAAGTGTACAAGCAAGAGAGATAACCGCACCCTGGAGAGGATTGTGAAACAAAACCCATTCAAAAATGTGGGGGAGATTCACAAAGAGTGGACTGCAGCTGGAGTGAGTGCTTCAAGAACCACCACACACAGACGTATGAAAGACATGGGTTTCTGCTGTCGCATTCCTTGTGTCAAGCCACTCTTGAACCACAGACAGCGTCAGAAGCGTCTTGCCTGGGCTAAAGAGAAACAGGACTGGACTGCTGGTGAGTGGTCCAAAGTCATGTTCTCTGATGAAAGTAAATTTTGCATTTCCTTTGGAAATCAAGGTCCCAGAGTCTGGAGGAAAAGAAGAGAGGCACTTCATCCACGTTGCTTGAAGTCCAGTGTAAAGTTTCCACAGTCAGTGATGGTTTGGGGTGCCATGTCATCTGCTGGTGTTGGTCCATTGTGTTTTCTGAGGTCCAGGGTCAACGCAGCCACATACCAGGAAGTTTTAGAGCACTTCATGCTTCCTGCAGCTGACCAACTTTTTGGAGATGCAGATTTCATTTTCCAACAGGACTTGGCACCTGCACACAGTGCCAAAGCTACCAGTACCTGGTTGAAGGACCATGGTATCCCTGTTCTTAATTGGCCAGCAAACTCTCCTGACCTTAACCCCATAGAAAATCTATGGGGTATTGTGAAGAAGAAGATGCAATACACCAGACCCAACAATTCAGAAGAGCTAAAAGCCACTATTAGAGCAACCTGGGCTATCATAACACCTGAGCAGTGCCACAGACTGATCGACTCCATGCCACGCCGCATTGCTGCAGTAATACAGGCCAAAGGAGGCCCAACTATATAATACTGAGTGCTGTACATGCTCATACTTTTCATGTTCATACTTTTCAGTTGGCCAACATTTCTATAAATCCTTTGTTTTTATTGGTCTTCAGTAATATTCTAATTTTCTGATATGATGAATTTGAGATTTTCATTTGTTGTCATTTGTAATCATCAAAATTAAACAAAATAAACATCTGAAATATATGAGTTTGTATGTAATGTATGAATATAATATACAAGTTTCACTTTTTAAATGGAATTACTGAAATCAATCTACTTTTTCATGATATTCTAATTTTATGACCAGCACCTGTATTTAACACCATACGTTGTGAAATGAATAGAAAATAGAGTCAAGACATTGACAAGGTTAGATATAATGATTTGTATTTGAAATAAGATTTTTTTTACATCAAACTTTGCTTTCGTCAAAGAATCCTCCATTTGCAGCAATTATAGCTTTGCAGACCTTTGGCCTTCTAGCTGTTAATTTGTTGAGGTAATCTGGAGAAATTGCACCCCACGCTTCCAGAAGCAGCTCCCACAAGTTGGATTGGTTGGATGGGCACTTCCTGCGTACCATACGGTCAAGCTGTTCTCTTTTTTTTTTAGTGGCCAGTCTCAGATATGGCTTTTTCTTTGCCACCCTACCCTGAAGCCCAGAATCCTGCAGCCGCCTCTTCACTGTAGATGTTGACACTGGTGTTTTGCAGGTACTTTTTCATGAAGATGCCAGTTGGGGACCTGTGAGGCGTCTGTTTCTCAAACTAGAGACTAATGTAATTATGTTCTTGCTCAGTTATGCAACGCGGCCTCCCACTTCTTTTTCTACTCTGGTTAGAGCCTGTTTGTGCTGTCCTCTGAAGGGAGTAGTACACCCCGTTGTAGGAAATCTTTAATTTCTTAGCAATTTCTATCATAGAATAGCCTTCATTTCTAAGAACAAGAATAGACTGTCGAGTTTCAGATGAAAGTTCTCTTTTTCTGGCCATTTTGAGCATTTAATTGACCCCACAAATGTGATGCTCCAGAAACTGAATCTGCTCAAAGGAAGGTCAGTTTTGTAGCTTCTGTAACGAGCTAAACTGTTTTCAGATGTGCGAACATGATTGCACAAGGGTTTTCTAATCATCAATTAGCCTTCTGAGCCAATGAGCAAACACATTGTACCATTAGAACACTGGAGTGATAGCTGCTGGAAATGGGCCTCTATGCACCTATGTAGATATTACACCAAAAACCAGACATTTGCAGCTGGAATAGTCATTTACCACATTAGCAATGCACAGAGTGTATTTCTGTAAAGTTAAGACTAATTTAAAGTTATCTTCATTGAAAAATACAGTGTTTTTCCTTAAAAAATAAGGACATTTCAATGTGACCCCAAACTTTTGAACGGCAGTGTATATATATACTTTTTTGTTTTAGATCATTTTTAAACTTTTAATATCGGATAGAATTTTTTTTTTAAATAAATATTTTTAAATTCTAACAGATGTTTTTTTGTCTGATTGTGGAGATCTTCTTAACACAGAAACTTTGCTTAAAGAAAAAGGTCTGTGGTTTGCCACATATTCTGCTGCTTTCATACTGCAGATAATATTCTGATATCCTGTCTGAAGCATCTGTTTGAACTGTAAAATGCCTTGAGATGACGTGTTGTGAATTTGCGCTATAGAAATAAACTGAATTGAAATAAAAGCAAACATTTAGAGGGATTTTCTTAAGTTCACTATTATTTTTTTAGTAGTTTTGTTCTTATTTCCAATGTAAATATTATTTCTTTTTCATTCCACAGAGACCATATTTGTTGCTGAATGGGTGACAAGCCTTCAGTCACTTTATATACTCTACATATAGTGAAGGGCAGGGTCCCCCAGCTGGGTTGCAGGGATGTACCAGGAGGTGGCCTTCTTGGCAGGCAGCACTGACCACCAGTTCAAAACCTTCAGCTACAACCGAGTGGAAAATCCACAGGAGGTCACATCCAAAAAGGGTTTGTTCTACAAAAGAGCCCAGGTTCTGCTCCAGCCTCAGCCCAACCAGCAGGATAAAGATGACAGGGCGGCCATAATCAATGTCGGTGGGATCAAGTATCACATCCCCTGGTCCACGCTGGACGAGTTCCCTCTGACACGATTAGGCAAGCTGCGCAGCTGCAGCAACGAAGCCGAGATCATGGACGTGTGCGACGACTATGACGGCAGCTGCAACGAGTACTTCTTCGACAGGAACCCGTCTGCTTTCCGAATCATTGTGACCTTTCTGGCTGCTGGGAAGCTGAGGCTGCTGAGGGAGATGTGCGCCCTGTCCTTCCAGGAGGAGCTGCTATACTGGGGCCTGGAGGATGATAACCTGGAATGGTGCTGCCTCAGGAAGCTGCGTCTAAGGCAGGAGGAGTACAAGGAGCAGCAAAGGCTGGAAGAAGAGGAGGCCGAGCTCACCGCCCCACAGTCCTGCGAGGAGAGCCAACAGCCCCCTGGAGGACCGGAGGAGACCCTCTCAGGGGGTTGCATGCGAAGGCTGAGGGACATGGTGGAGAACCCGCACTCAGGCCTACCGGGGAAGATCTTTGCTTGCCTGTCGGTGCTGTTTGTCGCCATCACTGCTGTGACGTTGTGCGTCAGCACCATGCCTGACCTCAGAGAGGAGGAGGAGAGGGTGAGTTTTCTTCTCTATTAAAAGTAGATGGGAAATTATGGAATGCATATTTTAGATTACAAGCAGCGGTGGTTGGTAACCAGTTAAATTTACTCTTTTCACCAAAATATACTTTCTGCACCATACTTGTAACGTTTTCTTGAATAATATATGTTTTTTCTTAATTCCTTCTTTGTACACAAACTTACTTGGATCTAACATGACATTTGGAGGTCAAGCTAATCTGCACGGAGCAAGTATTGTCAATGATTTCATATGTTTTATGGTAAAAGAAAATTGGTTTGAAAAAGAGATTCCTTTATCCGCTATTGTTTTTGCAATTAGATAAATTGCTTGTTTTAATTATTATTAAAAAAATACCTTAAATTGCACATAATTTTACATTTTGTTCTGTCTTTAATATTACTTTTTTAAATATAAGAAGTTATTGTCAGTTAGTCCTTACTTTAGCAGCTTTTTTACCAAATACTTTTTTAGTCTTAAGTCATTTCTTGGTTTAATATGTTTTACTGAAGTTAAAATATAGTGAAGTTTATTTAATCTCGCTTGAGTACACTTTTTGAGTTGTCTGCCAGCCTCAGACTATTTGATATTATAGATATTATACGTGATATGATGAAATTACAGGTATTATTGAAAATGCTGGAACACCGACTATAGAGTCCTAAAAAGACATGTTAATAGAATACTTCTTTAGATTACAAAATATAAAATAAATAGAAGTTAATTTGTTGAGAAAGTCTCTAACAACACGCCTTGTCTCTCTGACTGTGAGCAGTTTGTTATGTAGTCTGACTGTCAGTGTTTTGGAGGAGGGAGAGGCTCGCTCACTAAAGACAGCAAACTAAGAGTGATCAGTGCTTTTTATGTTAATCCAATGCAAGGGTGTAACTTTGTGATGAAATTTGGTGGGGACACTAAGGGTGGTTAATGGACCTACAGTTTCTCAACTTGAACCCTTTCATTAGGTTTTTGTATTTTCCATAAATGAGCTCAAATATATATTCAATGAATGCTTTCCTGTTGAAAACAAAAGAGAACCATCACACACTGATTTTTATATTTATAGATAGTTAGAGAGATGCCTTTTAGTGCATTACATATATAGGGCCCAAAAAGATTAATGTATTAAAAAAAAAAAATTATCACATCCGAATCCGATGCCAAAATCGAGATATCATGTTTCCCTAGAAGTACAATTTCAATTCCAGAGACAGATTTGATGGTTGCAGAGGCTATGCATCAGAAGCATAAATTGGCCTTAAGGCTCGCTGTCATCCATGTTTAATCTACGTCTTTGTCAGAAAGAAACACCTTAAAAAATACAGACATGGGTCGGAAGAAGAGTTCCTGTCTGAACACAGACAGTGGGGATGAGGACAAGGAAAGATTGTTTACACTGAAGCACAGCACAAGACTGATGCTTCAGGATTCAGCAGGATCATGGGCGGTTCTAGACGGGGGCCAACAGGGGCCACTGCCCCCATAGATCATGTCCTGGGCCCTGTTATGGCCCCTGTAACAAAGACATAATACTAAAAGAAATTCCAATGATGATATGCGCTGGAACAGATATGGTTACTGATGGGTCCTTTGGATCTATTTCATTTCATTTTCAAAAAAAAAAAAACCACACACAAAGGGGATAGCTTCAGTGGTATTGAGATAGGATCCCAGTTTTCATCTGCTAAATGTTTTTTTTTTCAAAACAAATAAAAAAAAGATAGTCAGTTTATTTGACTTCTAAATCAGATTTGATAGAAAACTGTAAGTTTAACTTTAATTTAGTCAAAAAAATTAAAATTCCTAAATTATGAATGCATATTGACCTAATATTCTAAATAATAGCTTTATTTGTTTTTTTTTTTTGAGTTGCTTTTTTGCTATGCTAGGGATTTTTATTTTAATAATCCAAATGAACATTTTCAAGTCAAAAATAAATATTTGCAGTTGAAATTTCAATTAAACCGAATTGAATGCAAATTTTACTTCTTGCAGCTCTCTGAATATATTCGAATCCCTTGCCCTGTTTTTTTTTGTTTCATGCTTTTCTGTGCCCCCATGAAAACACGCTGGCCCCCTGGTACATTTGGTCTAGAACCACCACTGAGCAGGACAGAAACATTACAGACCTAGAATCCCAAAAATCAGTTCTTCATACCCTGACCATCTCTTGAGACTAATACGGTGCAAAGTATGATGATATTATTGTCATTCTGTTGATTGTTTATGGGGAGTTGATCATTTATTTATCATCAATCAAGTTATATTAATAAACTGCAGCGTTATTTGTTCTTTTTTGCACATTTCTATGTCTTAACAATTTTTCTGTGCATTTTATATTTCATTGTAAAAAAGCAATATTCTGAGATCAGAGTTAGGGGAGTTATTGATTAGGTTTGTGGTAATGGAGGATGCAAATGAGTTTCATGCTGTTTTCTAGCTCTCATAGTACAGTTTAATGAACATTTAGTGCAGATTATATTTCATTTATACAGTTTATATATATATATATATATATATATATATATATATATATATATATATATATATATATATATAGCCATTACCAGTATCTTAGCTGTTCCTAGGACTGCACTCTTCTGGAAAGAGACCTCGAATTTTTTACCTCTAATCTGCTGTAGACACTCTCCCAGTTTGGGGGTCACAGCCCCCAGTGCTCCAATCACCACTGGCACCACTGCTGCTCTTACTTTCCACATCTTTTCTAGCTCCTCTTTCAGCCCTTGGTATTTCTCAAGCTTCTGGTGTTCTTTCTTCTTGATGTTGCTGTCGCTTGGGATTGCCACATCTATCACTACTGCCTTCTTCTGCTGTTTGTCGATCAACACGATGTCTGGTTGGTTAGCCATCACCTGTTTGTCGGTCTGGATCTTGAAGTCCCATAGGATCTTAGCTCGGTCATTCTCAACTACACCTATATATATATATATATATATATATATATATATATATATATATATATATATATATATATATATATATATATATATATATATATATATATATAGGTGCTTATTACACACTTCAAATAAACTTAGTGCCATGTGGTCAATTATACAATGAATATTCTGTATATGTCACGGTGGGGTGGAGGTTTGACAGCACCCAAATGCAGACACTGAAGCTGAAGTGGTTTCTTGAAGATTTAATAACAAAAAATGGTAACAGAAGCAAAAATCCAAAAACATAAATCCACAAAATTCACAAAAATTGAGAACCAGGAATCCTCACAACAAGGGGGCGAAGAAATGATGACAAACCCACCTCAGTGACTGAGCAGGAGGTGCAGATATGGGAGAGAGAAACAAAGACCAGGCTAATTAGCAGATTGGGAGCAGGTGTGAACAGAGGAGTCTAGAAGGGAGCTAGAAGAAGGAGACTGACACAAGAGGTCAACAGAGGGCAAACAAGAAATACCTAAGAACTCAAATACAATCAAAAATAACTAGAATAACACATAAAGGATAAAACGAATGCAACTAGAAAAGAAAGAAAAACATGGATCAAAGTGAAACTGAAAACTCAAAAAGAAAACTTAAACAGAACCAAAACTGTACCAATATGTAACTGTGCATTAACTGTGAGTGTGCATGCCGGATTTTATTTCACATGTATTATATATTATTTATAAATGTATTATATATTTTTACTCATTGCTTACTAGATTACTGTGTATACAGCAATGTTTTACAGGGAGTGTGTGTGTATGTGTGTTTCAATTATGAAAGGTGGAAACTCTAGTTCTAAAGGTTTGGGTTATGGAAAATAAAGCTGCTGCCATATGACTCCTTATTTGCAAAGACAAAGCAGGATGGGATTCCATTGTGACAAACTGTGAAGGGATTCAATGTATGACTACTGCATGTCACTGCAGCATTAATGGCCAGTTTTATGACAATAAAGCTTTCAGTGTCTTTAACACTTCCTATGCATACAATTGGTGCTTTTCATCATGTGGAAAAATAACCAAAATAGCCATCTTTGAGTCCTCAAATGCACAAATCCAACCTTAAATAGAAATGAGATTAGATCATGGATTGGATAATTTCAGTGCAATATGAAAGCAGATGGTAATCATGAAATAAGGGACACATTTAGGGGCTGCTCATGCATTATTTTCGTGTATGAAAATCCGGTATTTGTTCCCATAAAGGACTTAATTTGTGTCTGCGGAGCTCTAAACACTAAACAGACTCTCAGGATGAACATCCTGATGGTTTCTAAAACATCTGACAGAGGGGAAGGGAATCCGTTCTCAGGATTCCTCTGTTTTTCTCACCGCCTCGGGGTTGTGTATGCAGCAAAGCAGCTACTGTAGGATTCAGAATATGTTGATGCAGCAGCCCACATACAGAGACTTTCTGTGTCTTATTGTAAATCATCGTAAAATAAACCAAGACGAAGGCTCAGGGACAGCAGGCCCTTTACTTGAATACCAAATGATGGTGCAACACCTCCTTCTATTTACATACACGACATTCACGAGATAAAGGACAGCGAACACCAACTAAGTTTTCACACAGCTTTAGACACGGATGGATTCGCTTATTATTGCTGTCTTTACAAAAAAAGCCTGAAATATTTCCCACATGCAGCACATTTCTGTTGACCTGCTTTTACAAATTTAAATGATAGAGGCTGGAATGAATATGGAGTGAGCTCATTATGTAACTCTGATTATGGAAAATTGTATCCATGTGAGAAAAAACCTTGTTTACACAAATCCTCCCTAAAGCAGCTTAAGAATAAACATTAAACTGTAAATATTCTTTTAGTTACTGCTACACAAAGTGTTTAGGGACTTCCATAGTGATAAATACCTCTGTCACACTATAACCCATCTACTCTGTCAATAATGTAAGAAGGGGAACCGCCTTGGATGAACGATGGATCACCATTGTCTTTCTTAGCATCTGATACTGTACCATAAATAATTTAATTACTGTTGAAACCAGTGTGCCCTGTTTTCTTTTTGTATTTAAAAATATGATTTTTTTTTTTACAATTCTTCAGCAAACTCTATATACTGCATATAATCCCCCAGTGCTGTCCCAGCTCACTAGTGCTACGTTCATTTGATTCATGTTCAGGAATTCATGTTCATATTTAACCTCTTAACCAGGGGTAACCAATTAAAAATTAGAAAAGAAAATCATCAACCAGTAAAGGTCCAGAGACATTTTTTATTATAATCTGTTACATAAACAGAATTTAACACTGAAATAAAATTAGGTTTTTATGCATCCATATTATACATTGGATTTTGTAAATAAAAACAATAGAACATTTGTCCACTTTAAAATCTAAAGAGGTTTTTGAAGTAGAGAACAACAATCATTCACTAATCATAGTAATAAATAAAATTTTTAAAGGTATTCATGTTTATTCTTTTAAAAATGAAGACGCCTAGGCATTTTTATTGACAACAATCTATCCTGTCTGTTGTTTTAACATTTCTTCTTCTTAGTTTTAGCTTCAAAACATAATTTTTGGTATCTATGTGGCCATAAAACAGTTATGTAAAGAAAACTGCATCAGTATTTTAATTATAACAGTGCTGTCGTTTCTAAAGTCATTAATTCATCATATTTGTTTTCCTATAGGTGACCTTAAAAGGTTTTCAAAAAGCATAACATATGGGAACTTTAATAATTAAACAAAACTTGAATTGAAACTAACACAACATATCTCACAGTAGACAAGGGATGAATATAAAATATAAAATACAGGATGATTTTAGAGGAAAAAGGTTACTTTTAGATAAATTTATCCCCCAATACAGTCAATACAATACAGACTGTTATAAGATATGTTATAAGATGTTTATATCATGGTATATTTTTCTATCACGTTGCACAGCACTACCTGGACATGTTTTTCTATTTTCTCATACCTCGTTTGCTCACATAAACTGCATCGTGTACGGCCTATTTCCAAAAAAAGCTGTTAAGCTGTTTCCATTGATCAAACATAGACACAGAATCTGCAATTAGACTGAAAATCAGTCCCTAAAGGCTATGATTGTAATAACAATGATCCTCTGGATAAAACCCTGATTGTTTTAAAACAGACAATTAAAGACAGCATCTGAGTTCTTATTTTGGCTGCCTACCTGATGCGAAAGCTTAAGTGGTAGAATGGATTAAGATTTGCCTTAATGTATTCTACCACTTTTAGCCAGAAGCAACAAAATTAAGATGTAAAAAAGAACAGAACAAAATGAACTCTGATTGTTTCTTTTATTTAGAGCAGTGAAGGAGCGCATTAGTTGATTAACTTATTTTGGATAGAACCGAAGGACTCAAAGACAGCCAGACAACAGATATTAAACAGTTTATTTCAGGCGGGCTGCAGTAGCTCAGGGAAAAATCACCAGCATCAGAGACAGGAACCCCTGGGAGTGGAGACAGATGGTTAGTGACCAGGCAGAGACTATGGCACAGTTCAACAGAGATAACAGAGGTCACTAACCTTCACACAATCCGGGATTCAACTTGTAAGGTAGGCGGAAGGTCCTCTTGACGGGTTATGTCTCTGGGGATAATCTTCTTGATCCGAAGTCGGATTGGGGCGCAATCAGGGATCGAGCTCATGGGACAGGCAGATAAGCAGCGGTGACGGGACATGCACAGGGTCAGAGCCGGCTGAAAATCCAGTAAATCCAGGGAATAATCAGGAAAATCCAGGGCAAAATCCAGAGGCAGGGTCAGAGCACAGAAAAAGGCCAGGTAATCCAAACAATCAGGTCTGATATGGGTCTGAGAATCAGGAGGAAAACAGGTCATAAACAGGCAGGCGGAGAAACTAAGTTCGGTTGACTCACCAACAGTGTTGGGCACTTTACTTTGAAAAAGTAATTAGTTATAGTTACTAGTTACTTCTCCCAAAAAGTAACTGAGTTACTAACTGAGTTACTCCACAATAAAAGTAACTAGTTACTAGTAAAAGTAACCATTGCGTTACTTTTGCGTTTCTCGCCCCCGTAACCCTCACCACCCAGCCCCCACCTTCTCGCGGTGTGTTTCCAAAGCCAGCTGAATAGAGCGGACGACAAAGACCAGAACCTGCAGAGAGTTTAGCATTTATTGCAACTCAACGTAAATGACATCAGGGGGGAACGCCATGTGAAGTTTTTTAACAGGGCGTTCAGATCTGGTGAAATTAATAACTGGGGATGTTTAATTCTGAAATCCTGTGTGTTTGGGTTGTTATAGATACTTTAACATCTATCATCTATCTATCTATCTATCTCTCTAGATGTATACTCTGTGTGTGACATAAAATATGGATCTCCATCCCTGCCACAAAGGCCATCAAATAATGTTTAAAATAAAAAATACAGTAGGTTGAAAAGGCAGAGTATCCATCCATCCATCCATCCATCCATCCATCCATCCATCCATCCATCCATCCATCCATCCATCCATCCATCCATCCATCCATCCATCCATCCATCCATCCATCCATCCATCCATCCATCCATCCAGATTTCTCCCTTTCATTTGATCCTTAACACTCTCCATAGTTCTCCTGTGGCGCGAGCTGGGGATGTCTAATTCTGTTACGCGCCTTTAGCGAGCATGCAGGTTTCCTGTCGCTTGCGCGGTGAATCGTGCCGCCTGCGCTGTGCGGAGATGCAGAGGAAACCGTATCTGATGGGGAAATGCAGCTCGACGTAACACCGGTATTTCCATCTGGAAAACGCTGTTTTGCTGCTGGAGTCCTCCTCACTCTCCATCTCTCTGTGTGTGCTGTACGTTAACACCCGCCAGCAGAAACACCCACCTACCCAACTGACAGACGGAATCTCACTATACATCAGCCATTCTCATCCTCCCCTCTCTCATGACAACGCGTACACCTCTGGATGACCTAAAAAATAATCTTTAATATCTCTTAAACAAAAGTAGCACAAACAATTTTTTTTTCTGCACAAATCTGCACTAACGTTGCACTAACCATTCAGCTTATTTAGAGAGTTTTTTGACGTGGGTGGGGTGTCAGCTTCACGCAGCTGCGCACGAGTCCTATCATGAAAAAAGGTTCATTGTGCGACCTGAGTAACGCGCAGTAACGGGGTGTCTGCAATGGTAACTGCGTTATAGTTACAGTCAAAGTAATTAGTTAGATTACTCGTTACTAAAATAAGGTAACGGCGTTAGTAACGCCGTTACTTTCAACGCCGTTAGTCCCATCACTGCTCACCAAGAATGCTTGAATAATCTGGCACTGAAGTCTGAGCTGAGGATACGTTATATAGCAGCTGGTGCAGGTGGACCTGAAGAGAGTTAGAGGTTGGAGCTTGACAGGTGTGTAGAATGAGGGATCTGACCTGCATCAGCATTGAGATCATGACAAGGACAGGGCAGACCCCAGCCAGCACCCGCCTCTACCCTGCTCTGGTGCTCCATTTGCCAGGGGGTCTTCTCTCTGCACTTCCTGCACGTCAACACTTGGAAGCTTCTTGTAATTCTTGAAAATGTTGAATCTCAACCGATGATGAAAATACCCAGTATTGGGCACGTTACTTTGAAAAAATAATTTGTTATAGTTACTAGTTACTTCTCCCAAAAAGTAACTGAGTTAGTAACTGAGCTACTCCACAATAAAAGTAACTAGTTACTAGTAAAAGTAACTATTGCGTTACTTTTGCGAGTGTATGAAATTAATAACTGGGGATGTCTAATTCTGAAATCCTGTGTTTGGGTTTGGTATAGATACTGCAACATGTAACTATATCCATCCATCCATCCATCCATCCATCCATCCATCCATCCATCCATCCATCCATCCATCCATCCATCCATCCATCCATCCATCCATCCATCCATCCATCCATCCATCCATCCATCCATCCATCCATCCAGATTTCTCCCTTTCTCCATATAGGCTATCATTTGATCGTTCACGCTCTCCGTAGTTCCCCTGTGGCGCGAGCACAGGGGGGCTGTTACGCGCCTTTAGCGAGCATGCGCGTTTCCTGTGAATCGAGCCGCCACGCTGTGCGGAGATGCAGGGGAAACCGTATCTGATGGGGAAACGCAGCTCGACATAACACCAGTATTTCCATCTGGAAAACGCTGTTTTGCCGCCTGAGTCCTCCTCACTCTCCATCCTCCCCTCTCTCATGACGCGCGCACGAGTCCTATCATGAAAAAGGTTAATTGTGCGACCTGAGTAACGTGCAGTAACGGGATGTCAGCAATTGTAACTGCGTTATAGTTACAGTAAGAGTAATCATTTTGATTACACGTTACTAAAAAGGGTAGCGGCGTTAGTAACGCCGTTACTTTCAACTCCGTTACTCCCATCACTGAAAATACCCCATAGGACCTCTCAATGATTCTTGATGTTCATTCACCATAGACGTTGCATGTAAACAGGCTGCTTAAATGTGTTTTTTGTGAACCTGGCAAAACTTTCCACCTTCCTCTCTGATTATATTTTCTGGCGATACTCCATAATCTGTAATACAGTGACTTCATATATTTTTATAGGGTATGCTACATCAATAAAGACAAACTCATCATTTATTATTATTGTTATTATTAGTGTTGCACCAATACCAGTATCAGGCGGGTCCCCGATCCAGCACTAAAATGGTGGTATTGTCCTCGTGAGTACCAACAAATAGGGCACCGATACCATTTTGATGTTTGTATGTCACTTGAATGCAGCCTACTCTAGAAGTTCATGAAAGTTGCACTGTTTTGGCATTTAAGAGCCAAGACTTAGGGTTTAAAAGACATTATTCAATTATGAATGTAATTTTACCGTCTTACTGTTGCACTACCATTATGCATGTTATAATTTCACGAATGTTGCACTATTCTGGCCTTTCAGAGCCAAAAGTTTATTCAACTATTGTCACCCCTTCCAGGTAGGCAATAAAAAGTTCTACTGGATTCCCTTTGTATTAGTCTTTTTCCTGCTTCACAAACGTAGGCAGCAGCTTGACAAAGCCATGATGGCAATTATTTTACATCCAAGTAGTATGCAGTTCTTCATATATACACACACACATCAATTTCAAACAGATGGTATCAGTCTAAGCCAATACTGCACAGCCAGGTATCGGGGCCAAAAAATGGCATCAGCGCAACACTATTTATTATATAACAAAGGTCTTTAAAAATGAACATTGTAGTAAATCTAGATGTTCCATAATAGCTACTATCCTCTGCATTAGTTATTTCCTGCTGTGTGTTTTTATCAATGTACGGTGATGCACTGAGAATCAATGTCAAAATGCCTAACAGCAATTAAGAAAAAAGTGAAATGATACGCAGCTGATAATGCTCAAAGGACGGGTTCCTCTGGGCTCAGATTTGGCGATGCTGACATCCAACAGTCTGTGCTCTTTAATTAGGCCTGAGAGTCAAAGCGGAGCACATCCACTTGTTGCTGAGTTCAGCCTTCATCTTGCAGAAAGATAAGTACTGCAACCTGGGGCTTTTGTTCCAACTAACTACACATGTTGTGTTTGTCCATGAAAAGAAAAGCAAAAAGGCTTATTAAATCTGGCAAAGTCTTCCTCCTGAGACGTTTTATGTCCGCTTCTTCCCAGAAGGCTTCCTAAAGCCTTGGAGATGCGGGCTGCAGAGTTTGCATATATCACTCTAATTCATCTTTTGATGTCAGTAGACCAAAGTGTAATTACAGAGCTGCTCTGCAGTTTCTAGCTTTGTGAAAGTTATGGCTTCATCAGCAAAGTTGGAGCGGAATAAGCTGCATGTGTGTGAAGAATATGAACTTCTAAGGTGGAAAATAAAGCAAAACACTGACCGGGAAAACATATTTCTTATTTTATCTGCCACTAAACATTATTTGTTGTTTAATCTAAAAATGTCCTTTTTTTAAGTCCCAGAACTTTTTAAATTCAAAGCTGCAATTTTATTTAATTATTACGATGGAGTATTAGGGCCAGGCTACAGATTTTTTTTTCTATTTCGAGAATAAAGTCGCAACAAGAATAGTAATAAAATTACAAGAATAAAGTCGTAAAATTATGAGAATAAACGAGAATAAAGTTGTAATATAACGAGAAAAAAGTCATAAAATTACAAGAATAAAGTCGTAAAATTATGAGAATAAACGAGAATAAAGTCGTAATATAACGAGAAAAAAGTAATAAAATTATGAGAATAGAGTCATAAAAGTACGAGAATGTAGTCATAAAATTACAAGAATAAAGCCATGAAATTATGAGAATAAATGACAAGAAAGTCATAAAATTATGAGAATAAAGTCATACAATTACAAGAATAAAGTTGCAAAATTATGAGATTAAAGGAGAATGAAGTCGTAATATTAAGAGAAAAAAGTCCTAAACCTTTGAGAATAAAGTCATAAAATTACCAGAATCATAAAAGTACGAGAATAAAGTCATAAAAGTACGAGAATGTAGTCATAAAATTAAAAAAATAAAGCCGTAAAACTATGAGAATAAATGAAAAGAAAGTCATAAAATTACAAGAATAAAGTCGTAAATTTATGAGAATAAACGATAATAAAGTCATAATATTACGAGAAAAAAGTCATAAAATTATGAGAATAAATTCATAAAATTAACAGAATAAATTCATAAAATTATGAGAATAAAGTCGTAATATTAAAAGAATAAAGTCCTAAAATTACGAGAAACAAGTTGTATTTTGACAACTCATACAAGAAGCACTTTCTTCCCTAAAATGAGGAGTGTGGAGCATCATGTGAAGTTATTCTTTGGCTCTGGTTTGACCAATAAGGAAATCTTTTAGCACCAGCATCAAACTGGGCAGGATGTCAAAGTAGACTCTGGTTGCTGATTGGTGGAGCTGATTGGAGCTCAAAGCTTTCTTTCTGAAACTGTTTTTTTTTTTTTTTTTTTTTTTTTTTTTGTATGATGACTTTATTCTCATAATGTTACGACTTTATTCTCAAAATAAAAAAATCTCTAGCCTGACCCTAATACTCTGTCATACATTATAGTGTTAGTTAGAGATTGGGAAGGATTCTGTATCTTTCACTGCATGTAATATAATAACAATGATGTGAAAATAAAAACAAAAATGCAAGGGTTATCAGAATAATGAGGTTGGATGTTTTAAGTTTTTGTTTGAAACAAGAAATTATTAAAAATCGCAAACATTCAAGTATCTGACAGAGTCAGCCAACATCTCTTTTTTTTATATTATTGAAGCGCACTAGTTCCATTTCCTAGAAAGACCTGTGATGTTTCACAACTAAATGTAATATGGGGTGTTTGAAAACTTTATCAGGATTTTTTAAAATATAAAATAATCAAACCAAAAAAAAAATAAACACTCAAGCAAAACCATTTTTAAAGGGACAGTATGAAATGGAAACTCAGGGGTTCTCAAAGTCTAGGTCGGGACCCACTCAGTGTCATTGGACATCAAGAGAGGGGCTTGCACAATCATTTTCACAGTTATTGTGATCCCAAATATTGGGGGACAAATTACATAATAAAATGCATAATCCATAAAAAATCTGACCTTCATTGATTTCAAAATTAAATATACCATGATAATACACAATTAAAAAAGCAAATTACAGGTAAAATATTTGAAAAAAATGCAAACTAAGGGTTGTCTAATGAGTCATTAAGTAAAGTTTTTAGGCTGCTGCAACAATGTAAGTTCACCAATAAAAGTTACATTTCTTTCTCTAAAATGTGCATCTTTGTAGGAGAGTCAAACAGTCAGCACTGCTTTAGCTTTGTGAGGAGACTAGGTAGTTATCGGGTGGACGTGTCATTGAATTTAGTAGAAGTTTTAGTTTGATTTATTGATCATAAACATGGTCAAATATTATTGTTTTTATGGGGGTTTCACAAACTGCTGAGTGATGCTGAAATTAATGAAACGTGTTTCCTTAGGGGACTGAGACACCAACGCTGTTCCAGGCCTGATGCAAATATAACAGATGGCTCAGTTAACAGAAGGTCCTGTACTCACTGGGATCCATATGAAGGTTGCAGAAACTTTAAATAAATGGAAAAAAATTGGATCTATTCTACCTATTCCTCATGCAAAATTCTCTTAGAATGACGTCTTTGGTTCAGAAAAATAGCAGGATGCTTCTTGGACTAAACCATCGTAGATAAATTGCCTCCAATAACTGCACTGAATGCTAAATCTTTCTCCTTTGGCCATTGATTCCACACCCTGGTGTCTCTCAGTTTATAATTATAGGGTTTACCTCCATCATATGTGTAGTTGTAGACATTTAAAGCCTCTTTGTTGTCTAATTAGCATTGGTATCCATTGTTTACTGCTGTAAAGCTAACTGGACTCACCCGCTTTATGTCAAGTAAAATTTACGGAAGTAAAATTATGTCACAAAAACAACCTAAAAAGCCTAAATAGTTCATATATAAGGACATGTTGAATCAAACACCAATTCCTGACATATTTTTTTCTAAACATTGATAAAAGTGAGGCTCAAACCTTCCATCCATGGATTGTAAATATTTACATGTTTCATAAAACATTTAAAAATATTTATATTCAGTTTTATTTTCTCATTAATCTGAATCGCTCTGACTCACCAACTATTGCGATTGACTCAGTGAACTCAAATCGGAAAGGACACGTAAGCCATGGCGGAAGTACGTCCGTGATCGCCATAATAGGTGCTGTCACCTGTTCCCGAACATCAGCTCATTTGCGCAACCAGATATACATCCAGGTCGCCCTCAATTTTATTATGTAAGAAATACCTAAATTACATTTTTCCTTCCCCAAAAATAGTAAGCCTACTAAACTATAATGTGTAAAAGGTTAATAATGTATTTCCTGCGAAAATAAATGCCTTAAAATCCTTTTTGTTTTATCAGTCGTCTCTGCCCGATCTGTACCAGAAATTATATCCTACGCTACTTTCAGGAGCTAACTTTTTTCAGCTTTGGATTTAAACCTAAATCTACTATTTTTTGAGTTTTATTTTTTCCTTTCATGTCAACATTGTAGAATATGGCGCTTAATCTATAGAAAGAAACAGCTAAAATGCAGATAAACATGGTTTAATCATATTTTGCCGGACTTCTTCGAGCATGTCCGATGATGACATCAGAGAAGCAATTTATTGTAAAAAGCATCAAAATATTCTCAAAAAATTCATAAAACATTTTTCTAAAGATGTGTATTAGCATTTTTCAGCGGGTTAAGGGTAGAAATAAGTAGTTTTAATACCAGAATTACATTATTTATGTCAACCCGGTTGTATATCTGCTAGCGCATATCTGATCGTGCTTCCGGTACAGATCAGGTAATAAAAGGTGCGATGTGAATAGAGCTGGCGGTTTGGAAGAAGATGTGTTTAGGAAGCAGGGTGCCTTCTAGTGTCAGCAGTTAGGAACCTCCTAATGTTGGCAGCCGCAGCTCTAAGTTATATGATCGCCCACAGAACAAACAGGCAGAGCCCACCTCACAGAGTTGAACAAAAATACATTATTTGCTAATGTTTACTCTTTGTGACACATTCTAATAATAATAATTGAAATGTATTGATCTCGCATTGGAGAAATTTACCTTGCATTTAACCCATCCCCTTGGGGAGCAGTGGGCTGCCATTGTTCGGTGCCCGGGGAGCAGTGTGGGGTTAAAGGTCTTTCTCGGAGACCCAGAGTGGCAGTCTGTAGGAGTGGGGCTCCAACTCAGAAACTCAGGATTCTAATCTCCATGCCCTAACCACTAGGCCACTATTCCCCTAATGTACACGCCTTCATTTATTTTGCTTTTTATAATTGTGTTAATACACTATATTGCCAAAAGTATTTGCTCACCCATCCAAATTATTGGAATCAGGTGTTCCAATCACTTCCATGGCCACAGGTGTATAAATTCAAGCACCTAGGCATGCAGACTGTTTTTACAAACATTTGTGAAAGAATGGGTCGCTCTCAGGAGCTCAGTGAATTCCAGCGTGGAACTGTGATAAGATGCCACCTGTGCAACAAATCCAGTCGTGAAATTTCCTCGCTCCTAAATATTCCACAGTCAACTGTCAGCTGTATTATAAGAAAATGGAAGTGTTTGGGAACGACAGCAACTCAGCCACGAAGTGGTAGGCCACGTAAACTGACGGAGCGGGGTCAGCGGATGCTGACGCGCATAGTGCGAAGAGGTCGCCAACTTTCTGCAGAGTCAATCACTACAGACCTCCAAACTTCATGTGGCCTTCAGATTAGCTCAAGAACAGTGCGCAGAGAGCTTCATGGAATGGGTTTCCATGGTCGAGCAGCTGCATCCAAGCCATACATCACCAAGTGCAATGCAAAGCGTCGGATGCGGTGGTGTAAAGCACGCCGCCACTGGACTCTAGAGCAGTGGAGACGCGTTCTCTGGAGTGACGAATCGCGCTTCTCCATCTGGCAATCTGATGGACGGGTCTGGGTTTGGCGGTTGCTAGGAGAGCGGTACTTGTCTGACTGCATTGTGCCAAGTGTAAAGTTTGGTGGAGGGGGGATTATGGTGTGGGGTTGTTTTTCAGGAGCTGGGCTTGGCCCCTTAGTTCCAGTGAAAGGAACTCTGAATGCTTCAGCATCCCAAGACATTTTGGACAATTCCATGCTCCCAACTTTGTGGGAACAGTTTGGAGCTGGCCCCTTCCTCTTCCAACATGACTGTGCACCAGTGCACAAAGCAAGGTCCATAAAGACATGGATGACAGAGTCTGGTGTGGATGAACTTGACTGGCCTGCACAGAGTCCTGACCTCAACCCGATAGAACACCTTTGGGATGAATTAGAGCGGAGACTGAGAGCCAGGCCTTCTCGTCCAACATCAGTGTGCAACCTCACAAATGCGCTTCTGGAAGAATGGTCAAAAATTCCCATAAACACACTCCTAAACCTTGTGGACAGCCTTCCCAGAAGAGTTGAAGCTGTTCTAGCTGCAAAGGGTGGACCGACGTCATATTGAACCCTATGGATTAGGAACGGGATGTCACTTAAGCTCATATGTGAGTCAAGGCAGGTGAGCAAATACTTTTGGCAATATAGTGTATTACTGGCAGCAACTACAGTAGGAACAAAACAGTACAATCTCAAGAGCCCTGATTTCCTTAAAAGTATCCAATCACAGGCATTTTACTCTGGGTCGTTCCAACCTCAGTGAAAAAGTAGTTAAAGTTCTTTTTTAATAAAAGTGCTTGTATGAGTATTTATTACACGTATGCACTGATTCACATAGTCAATGCTTCTCTTTCAGACAAGCTTCAATTTCCTCCGTTATAATACCAGTTATACCTATATCTATCACTACTGTTTGTGTTTAATTTAAAAGTTTGCCAAACAGTAAATTATTTCCAGATGACATTCAGCACGGTTAGCATGACCTCATGTTTTATTATCAGGCTGCAGACTTTCCATCTAAAGAACATAGAGGGAAGCATGCTATGTTAAATATAAATTTTGCATAGCATAGGGAGTCATGACTTGAACAACTTAAATCTGTTTCTTTTATTTTCATTTACTTTGAGGCTGCTGCCTGATTGGTGTTTTTAAGTAGTTTTGTTCTTCTGTTCCCCAGCTTTGCTGTAAATGCAACATATATTTCTGATTTAAACCATTAAGGGTTGTTTTTTCAACAAAAATATGGATACATTCCAGCCATTTACGCTTAGAGACAGTTTGCACCTGCACCATGGAAAAGAGGTCGATTAAACCTGAGGGTTACAGTCAGTGCAGTTTCTCTGTTAAATTCAAAATGTTACTATTGAGAAAACAGAAGTACGGCAAGAACGGCAGCAGAGGAAGAGTGAAGAGGAAGAGTGCACGAAATACATAAAAACAAACCTAACAAGATCACACCCTACATGAGGCCACAGCTGCAAGCTGGTTCAGGCAGGTCGCTCTCGCACGGCGAATATATCAACCAAGTCCTCTGGTGTAAAGCTGCACACATTTATATAAGCTCTTGCTGCACTTTTCATTTAATTTTAGAGCTTTCATAACTCCATCACATATTGGGCACTATGGAATTAGAGTGGTGACAAAGGAGCCCTGATGGCTAACTTAAACTTATCCAATTTGACTAAAACATGCAGAACATCTACTCTTTCAGTTCTAGGTAGCACCTGAGGAAACCCTACAATATCAGTGATGGGTGATAATACATGCAGTACTTTCAACCCCCAAAGATCTCTATTGGTTTATAGACATTTATACCTAATACATTCAAAGGGAGATTTAGTAACAGATTCTTTTTTCCACATATGTTATTATTAATGCGTTATTATCTCTACTTATAATCAGATACATTTTCATTAGGAACGAATTTTACATTAGGTGGAAAAATGAGTTTTCCTAAATGAATTGTCCCCTTTCAGTGCAGCTTTCCCCAGAAGTTTAGTGAGGATCTCTGAATGATCCAATGTTGACCTAAATGATTGATAATCATGAATAGAATCCACCTGTGTGTAATCAAGTCTCCGTATAATTGCAACTGCGCTGTGATCGTCTCAGAGGTTTAGTTTCAAGCACTGAGAGTATCATGACGAACAAGGAACACACCAGGCCGGTCTGAGATACTGCTGTGGAGAAGTTTAAAGTCCGATTTCCCCACCATTTCCACAACCAAAGCTTAAAGTTCTTTAGAACTGCTTTAAGGTATTTTTAAAGGGAGTTTTCCCTCTCCACTGTCGCTACAAGCATACTTAGTGTGAGGGATAACCTTCTAGTCAACGCAATCAGCTGGTTTTCCTTAGATAGAAAACTTTAAATCAATTTGACTGTATGATCTGGTTGAACTGTAAAGTGCCTTAAGATGACATGTGTTGTGAATTGGCGCTATAGAAATAAACTGAATTGAATTATTTTTCACTTTTTTTTTTTGCAAATAAATAATGTCATCGCACTGTGGCTGGCTGGCATGTGGGGGTCTGTTACGGAGACCCTGAGGTGCAAAACCAGCATTACAAAATACAAAACACTTTTACTGAACAGGAAACAAATTTACATCTCAAAAATACACTTCTAAAAACAGAAACATATGTCACAAAACAAATTATGCACACTCTACAAAACAAGTCTACGTTTTGCAAAACAAAACTAGTTTTAATAAAAACAAATTAACATTTCAACAAACAAATGTACATTTCACAAAACAAATTAACATAGATTCACATTTAAAAAAGATAAAGGGAAATTTATTCTTCGATAAAAGAGAATTCAAAGAATAATACGTGCTTTTGTGCTGTAATATGTTTATGTCCTTGGGTATACAGTGTTGCATTTAGAATAGATGTATAAATTTGTGAATTTTATAGAATATGAACTTTATCTGACATTGTTTATTTCTCAAAAAGATTAAAAACAATGCAGTAACACAACAAAATGCATTTAAAGTACACATATGTAGATAGAAAAATCATATTAGCTGGTTTATCCATCTACTGTTGAAGGTTATAAATATGTTTGGAATGAATGCTTCTTTCCTGTAATGTTTTTTAGGCCAGTTGGACTTTATATCTCCTGCCTGATGGGAGGAGATTGAATAATAGTAATAATAATAGTCTAATGGACACCAAGAAGTGTGCTGCACTAATATTTTTTTGGCAGCCTGTTAAGTTATGTGTGAGTCTTATTTCCATGTTGCTAGTTATTAAAGCTATAGCATAGGATGTCATTTGTCCGGGTGGATTATCAAAATAAGTGGTCCTCCTAATTGTCAATCATTCTGGTGATATGTTCACGTAAGGCAGTCCTACGTCTTTGTCCCCATTTTCACTTACCGTTGGTGAGTCTGACATATGGGAAAAATTGCAAATCTCTTGGAAAGTGAGCTTGTATGAGTGATGCAAGCAGCAGCTTTTAAACAGTGCGTGCACAAGGAGTAATGGGCTCATACATGATCTCTCACACGTGCACACAGGAGCAGGTTGTGCATGTGCATTTTTTTTTAAGTGGAGAGTGTAACGCTTAGGTTTGCATTTAAGGAAGGAGAGCACGGTCAAAAACTCGCAACCACACTGGTACTGGGAATTCCATAGTATTGTCCTTTAATAAACACACTCTTCACCAACCATAAAAAGCCAGTTGAACGGCTGCTATATTGTCATACATGAAAACTAAGCATAGTCCAAACAACCTGTAACATTACAGAGAAAAATAGGGAATTAAAATGTCCGTCTGAGTACCTGTCTGAGTACGCTCTCCATCATGTCTCCCACGCTCTCACTACAGAGAAGCAATGGCATGTGCAAATATCTTAAAGTGTATCTTAAAGAGATACTACACAATTAAGACGGTTACAAGAGGGCGGGTCTTTTAAAAAATTTCCAAAAATATTCCATTAATATTGAAGTCAAGTCAGCCATGTTTGTACATTCCCTTTCTGGTTGGTTTTGTCATTGTTTCATGAAATGCTAATTAGTTTTGGGCTTTGAGAAAATGTTTTAGATTTTCAGGGCCGCCATAGTCTGCTGCTCTGGACAGAAAAGGATATAAAAATGGGGTCATAATCCTGATGAACTGACTGCACAGAAGATGTTTTGTGGTGGACTTTCTTAAAAATATGCTAAAGCTACTTATTTCATACTCAAAACAACAAATAAAGCCAAGCCAATGTAATAAACAGAAGGAAAACTGCAGTCTCCACAGCGTCTGACTTCAAAATGCACAAGCATCCAAGTTGAAGCATTAGTCGCCTTTTTGATGCTTAAAACATGTTTGGTGTGAACACACTATTGCCTAATTCACTTCTTATTCTTATCTCAGTTTACATCCTAAACAAAAGCTGTGATAGAATCCAAGCCTCATGGGACCAATTTTCTGCTCCTGTATGGATATCTAGTCTTAGAGGTCTATGATCACACACCAACTGGTTCTCATACAAACAGACGTTCAAAAAATGGAAACAGAGAGGCAGAATGATGCTGCAATCTTTTTTTTTTTTTTTTTTTTAACTGTTATTTTTCTGGCTGCCTTTGATTGTCATTTCTGTCTTTACTTTGAAAAAGAGGCTGTACATCAAATATGCTTTTCAAGTCACATAGTTGGACTTTTTTGAACAGTTATTTGTGTTTCTTCTGTTCTTCAGTGGGATTGTTTGATGACCATCTCAGAGAAAAAAGAAAGTTCCTTGCTTGGTTTCAGATCCTCACACTTTGAAGATGTCTGAAACAGTTTTGAACAAATAGGCTATTGTTTTTTTTTAAGACTGAAAACAACAAACAAAAGAACAAGCTGTGGTCGACTAAATGTAATTTACCACAAATAAAAAAAAAATGGCACCATTTTCATTGAATTCTTGCTATTTCACTGGCAGCTGATTTTTCCCATCTTTAATGGGAGACTATGTGCACTTTATTTATATATATATATATATATATATATATATATATATATATATATATATATATATATATATATATATATATATATATATATATATATTTATATTGCTGCTTTGAAGGCTTTTCTTAATATTCAGATCTCTACACCGTATTAACTCGGTTATCACATTATGTCGCCTATCTTCTGTTTTATTCCCATATGTCATATTGGCCAAATCTCTAAAAACAGAGGACACCGCATCTCTGTGTGCCTTGTCATCAGAAAAAAAAAAAATGAACTAAAATGTTTTCCATTTAGCCCAGTGGTTATTATTTGCTGTTGAGTTCAGAATCTAGGCCAGAGGTGTCCAACCCATTTTTAGGGCCACTTCAGCATTATCAAGTCTTTAAAGGGCCGTTCCCAGCTATATAGATGAAACTTTTGATTTCATAATTTCCTTTAGAAAAAGCACATTGCTGTGGTATTAACTTTCATAATTTCGTAATTCGGAGCCAAGCCATTTGAAGGCGATTTTAAACTCTGGTCACTTGCTGGTTGGTTTGATCCAGATCCAACGCGGGTTGGTTCCTACTGTCACTAATAGCAAATTGTTCCCAGGTTTAAACTTTTCTTTTTATCAGTTGTGCTGCTGCCATCAACACCTTTTGTTTATAGATGTTGGAGATCGGTCTGTTTTCCAGTGTAGTCCTGTTTCTCTGACTGTGACTGGCTGGATGTGCTCTTTTCATCCTCTGACATGGGAGCTGGCTAGGAGCTCGTCTGCCTGGTAGTTTTCTGCCTTTTACAGTTGCCTTCTATATCTCTGCTTCTTTCTGTATCTCTGCTTCTGTCTCCTTGAACCCCAGTCGGCCTCAGCAGATGGCCGCTCACACTGAGCCTGGTTCTGCTGGAGGTTTCTTCCTGTTAAAAGGGAGTTTTTCCTCTTCACTGCCGCTACAAGCATGCTTAGTGTAAGGGATTGCATGCAAATCAATAAGTCGATGCAATCAACTGGTTTTCCTTGGATAGAAAACTTTGAATAAATTTGACTGTATGATCTGGTTGAACTGTTAAGTGCCTTGAGATGACGTGTTGTGAATTGGCGCTATAGAATTAAACTGAAGTAAATTTTATTTAAACTTTTTTGGCCAGTGTGAAAGTGGTATATGTTGAAGATTCGGACAGAAAGGTTAGAAGTGAATGCACCCTTACAAACAATCCTGTCAAAAAATCACATGCAACAAAAATGTGTACCACATGTGAAATTGCCATTCGCTGCACATTCGATTTATATAGGGGGAAATAAGTATTTGACCCCTTGCTGATTTTGCAGGTTTGCCCACTTACAAAGAATGCAACAATCTACAATTTTAATCATATGTACATTCTAACAGTGAGAGACAGAATCCCAAAGAAAATTCCAGAAATTCACATCATATGAATTTATAAAAATTGATAACCATCTGATGAGGAAAAGCAAGTATATGACCCCCTACCAAACAGCAAGTATTCTGGCTCCTACAAGCAAGTTAGTATTTCTTTAAGACACAGCCCCAATCCCAACCAATTATCTACATCAAATACACCTGTCTCACCTCGTTACCTGTATAAAAGACACCTGTCAACACCCAAAAAACCAGCATCCAACATCACCACCATTGGCAAGACCAAAGAGCTTTCTATGGACATGAGGGACAAGACTGTTGATCTGCACAAGGCTGGGATGGGCTACAAGAGAATCGGAAAGCAACTTGGAGAGAAAAGTTCAACTGTTAGTGGCGTTATCAGGAAATGGAAGAAGCACCACATCACCGCCAACCTCCCTCAGTCTGGGCCTCCACACAAGATCTGGGTGAGGAACGGTGAGGAATCATCCCAAAACCACAAGGGGGGGAACTGATGAATCAACTGAAGGCAGCTGGGGCCACAGTTACAAAAGAAACGGTTGGTAACACACTACGCCATCATGGGTTGAAATCCTGCAGCGCACGCAAGGTCCCCCTGCTCAAGAAGAAACATGTACAGGTCCACATGAAGCTCGCCATTCACCATCTGGATGACTCAGAAGAGGCCTGGAAGAAGGTGATGTGGTCAGATGAGACCAAAATAGAACTTTTTGGCCTCAACTCAACTCGTCGTGTTTGGAGGGCAAAGAACACAGAGTACAACCCAAGAACACCATCCCCACCGTCAAGCATGGTGGTGGCAACATCATGCTTTTGGGGTGCTTTTGAGCCAAGGGGACGGGACAACTCCATGGTATTGAGGGGAGGATGGATGGGCCATGTATCGTGGAATTCTGGACCAACATCTCCTTCCCTCAGTGAGAGAGCTGAAGATGGGTCAAGGATAGGTGTTTCAGCACGACAACGACCCTAAGCACACCGCCAAAGCAACAAAAGAGTGGCTGAAGAAGAAGCACATCAATGTTCTGGAGTGGCCTAGCCAGTTTCCAGACCTGAATCCAATTGAAAATCTTTGGAGGGAGCTTCAAATTCGAGTTGCCAGGCGACAACCTCTGAACCTGAATGATTTGGAAGCTGTCTGCAGGGAGGAGTGGGCCAACATCCCTGCCGAAATGTGCACAAACCTTGTCACCAACTATAAAACATCTGTTGAAAGGAATAGTACACCCAAAACATGATTAGCCTTCATTTTCTACTCACCCCCATGCTGAACAACACTCTGGAGTACTTTTTTGATATCTCAAATGCATCTGGAGATCTGGGAGGCTTCTTGCTGTCTGCTGACATTCAAATAATGGAGGTCTATGGTGCCTGAGACAGAAAGGTCCATAAAAGTCCACAAAAAACGTGTCAATATTCCTCAATACTGCTCGTCCAATGTATTCCAAGTGTCCTGAGTGGGTAGCATCCAGAATTTACTCGAAACGAGGTCATTTAGAATGTTTTTAGAGCATAAACAGTAGTGCATAGGATTTCCTGAAAGCGCGCGCATGCGCGTTCACGACGCTACGGAAGCCGGCAGACCAAACCAGATGAAAGTGCGCATTCAGCGTCTGCTCTGCCGATAATGCAAGCGTAGAAGAAGAAATATGCTGTTTACCTGTGCAAAGAAAGAAACAACAAAAGAAAAATGTCTGAGGACTTCAGTGTTGAGGAAGAGCATGAGTTCTTTGCCGAGCTGAATGCGCACTTTCATCTGGTTTAGTCTGCCGCGGTTTCCGTAGCGTCGTGAACGTGCAGGCTCGCGCTTTCAGGAAATCCTATACACTACTGTTTATGCTCTAAAAACATTCTAAATGACTTCGTTTCGAGTAAATTCTGGATGCTACCCACTCAGGACACTTGGAATACATTGGACGAGCAGTATGGAGGAATATTGAAACGTTTTTTGTGGACTTTTATGGACCTTTCTGTCTCGGGCACCGTAGACCTCCATTATTTGAATGTCAGCAGACAGCAAGAAGCCTCCCAGATCTCCAGATGCATTTGAGATATCAAAAAAGTACTCCAGAGTGTTGTTCAGCATGGGGGTGAGTAGAAAATGAAGGCTAATCATGTTTTGGATGTACTATTCCTTTAACATCTGTGCTGGCCAATAATGGCTTTTCTACAAAATATTAACATGCTGTTTGTCCCGGGGGTCAAATACTTGTTTTTCCTCATCAGATGGTTATCAATTTTAATAAATTCATATGATGTGATTTTCTGGAATTTTCTTTGGGATTCTGTCTTTCACTGTTAGAATGTACATATGATTAAAATTATTGATCGTTGCATTCTTTGTAAGTGGGCAAACCTGCAAAATCAGCTAGGGGTCAAATACTTATTTCATCTCAGTGCCTCAGTTGTGAATCACATGCTTCAAATGGAAATTACATGTGAAAAACGTGTATCACATGTGATTCACATTTGTTTCCATGTGAAAACATGTAAATCACATGTAATACATGTGTTTTCTCATGTGATACACATGCAGTTCAGATGTAAATCGCATCTGCTTCAAATGGGAATCACACAAAGAGGATGGGAATTACTTGTGAATTAAATTCTGTTTTTGTTAGGGTGTTTGCAGCTTCTTCAGTTCACCTCTGCTGTATCTGTATCCCTTATATTCCATTTTCTGCTTATCTGTACGGCCTTAAACTGACCTGAACTTAAACTCAGGTCATGTTGTAGTCCTAAATCGAACCCCCAACCTAAAAAGGAGGACTGATTCTGATGGATCAGAGCTTAAACATGTATATAAATGTACTCTTTATCAGATGATTTTGTCCCAAAATTTAGAAACATTCTTGTTTCTAAAAAAAAAAAATCCTGTCTTAAAATCTTTTTTTTTTTTCGCTATCTTATGCAGGCCAGTTAGTTATATGTCAGCCTGAACACCTAAATTCGGCCAATCACATAACAAAGGTCATCTGTCAATCAAATATTTTCAGTCATACAGTAGCATCTTGATTGATGTGTTCCCAATTTCCCATTGGGAACCTACTAGCACTAAGTTGCTAACTGGTTAGCAAGATGCTTTAGAGAAACCGCCCACAACCAAACATGCTTGCAAACCTTCTGCCCCAACAATCCCGCCCCCTTGATAAACGACCAATCACATTCACTTTATTCACTCGTGTAAAGTCGTGCACCACTCGGGAGAATTTGGAAATGCAACGGTTGGGAAAGCCGTTTCCCTATGACTTTAAGATGAAGCTAATACAAGAACACCATACACACATCATTGTCAAGCTGTTTTGGATTTGGGTTTTTTGCATGAAATATTCAAAATGCATCCCCTAAAAACACAGTTTGATATTTTGTTCAATCTGTAAATAGTAATTATAAAAATCCATTTAAATCCATTTATGATTTGAAAATGAATAGTAGAGTTGACTGGAGTCATATTAGGAAATTTGTAGCTATAAGGATTTCATTTGGCTGATGTTGACAACTGCTGACTCTATATTCACATGCATCTCTAAAATGTGCGTTTTCTTTTTTAAGTTTATCTCCACTTAAGGTACCACCTGTGAATCTTACCTCTCATTTACTCTGCTCAGGCCTCTCAGCCTCATGCCATCTGTTTTGATGTAAATCAGTGGCACCTTACCAGAGACACATATCATCACATAGGAGCGCTGAGGCAGAGCACTGCTGCAGGAAAACAGATCTTTTTACTGTAGTCAAAGCTGGAAAATTGAGGGGGTCATTACTTATTCCTGCTGACAGTGATTTAGAGACACTGCTGTTCAGGATCTGAGAAATGCACAATCCATCATATTGAGGATAGCAAATAGTTTTTGCATAACTGTACAGATTTTGTAGCTTTCTTCAGCAAATCATGGCACCGTCAGCTTCAAGGCATAGTACCATGAACACTGACAAGTGGCCCAATCCTACAAATTCTGGTGGAGTCAGTTAACAGTGCACTGAAGTTTGCTGTGCGTGGACTTACAGGACTTATAGAAATCGCAGTTATATACTGACCACCTCTGTTGCTGAAAAAAGGAGTTTTTCTTGCTTTTTTTCTGTGATTTGCAGGATCAAATTTAGTGAAAAACAGAGCCTGTTCTTTGAACAATGTTCATTATAGAAACCCTAGTTTATGTCTTCCATGTGAATTTTACTTTAATATGTGCCACTTAGATTCTGCAAGCATTTCCACCCTTGACGTAAATAGTACTGTAACTATGGTTTCAGTCAAATGTCATGTGAATTTGAGCAAGCTTTGAAAATGTAGAAAAAAAAAGAAATTCCATTTAAGCAGGGCATACACTATACAATATTTTCAATTGTTGTACCTGTCAGGGTTAGTTGAGGTTTGAGGACCCAAACGCAGAGGCAGAGAGGCTGAGGAGATCTCTTGCAGTTTAATGGGGCAAAAAGTAAACAAAGGCAGGAATGCAAAAATCCAACTAATAATGAATGCAAACCAGAACTATGGAGACATCAAGGGAAAACCAAACACGAGGAGCCAGGGAGAGACAAGGAACGTAGACCACAGCATAGGAAGACAGCAAAGACAAGGAACCAACAAAGAGTGAGAGCAGAGGGAGAGCATATATAGCTGACAGAGACAAAGGGAGGGCTAACGAGCTGAAAAGGAGCAGGTGTGAGAGGAGACCACGAGGAAGCCAAGGGGAAAGGAACACACACACACAAACAAGAGGGCAACAGAGAACAACAGAAAAACATGACTAACATAAATCTAGAAATAAAAACCAAACTGGAATTAAACCAATAAAACTAGAAAACAAGGAGCAAAGTAAAGAACAACAGAACCAAGACCATGACAGTACCTAGATACAGCTCAAACTGTATGGTGAAACCGCATGGTTAAAAAGTTCACAGCTCACAACGTTCTTACACTGTACTGCCCGATGCTCTAACTGCTCACACTGCACATGCAAAAACCACATGTCAGACTCAGCGTCGAGAGACTGCCGTTGGTTAGACTCGTCAGTCTGGAAGAAAAAGAAGAAGAACACCCCTATGTTTGCATATGTGCAGTCTGTGAGGTTCTGCTAAATCGACTGGTAGCTCTGCTTCTTGTCATGTTTGGGTTGGTGTTTTAGGACCCAAATGCAGAGGCAGGGAGGCAGAGGTGAGTTCTTGTAGTTTTAATGAGAGGAAACAGTTTAACAAAGGCAGGAGTCCAAAATTCAACTTAATATTTAACACAAACCAGAACCATGGAGACATCAGGGGAAAATAATCAAGAGGAGCCAGGGAGAGACGAGGTAGGAAGAAAGCAGCAACGACAGGACCAGCAACAACAAGGAACCAACAAGGAGTGACAGCAGAGGGAGAGTATATGTAGCTGACTGAGACAATGGCAGGGTTAACGAGCTGACAAGGAGCAGGTGTGAGAGGAGACAACGAGGGAGCCAAGGGGAAAGGAACACACATAAAAGGGCAACAGAGGAAAACAGAAAAACCTGACAACTAACATAAATCTAGAAACTACAACAAAATCGGAATTAAACCAATAAAACTAGGAAACATGGAGCAAAGTAAAGGACAACAGAACCAAAACCATGACACTTCTGCAGCAGGATTCGCCCAGGATAGCCTAACAAGGGCCGAAAGGATTTCACATTTGTTTGATTTCCCCCCCGACCTTACGATTCTTGATCGGGAGGTGATCATTAGAGGCTAATCCCCCTTTGTTACCCCCCGTATATTACACAAGGTTGGACACACGATGATGCTGAAACTCAGACCGATCAAAAAATATTATTGCATGAAAAGAGCAAAAACTTGTGCAGTGTATGCCCGCCTTTACACGTTTTCCCATCAATTGGAAAAAAGTTAACCAGGCGATGCGCAGCCAATATCGTAGCACAGTATCTTTATGTAATGCGTGGCCCATAATTACGAAGGCATATTAGGGCCAGGCTAGAGATTTTTTTATTTATTTTATTTTGAGAATAAAGTCAAAACATTACAAGAATAAAGTCGTAATTGTCACAGTCTTGGTTCTGTTATGTTTTCTTTTGAGTACTCAGTTTAACTTTGCTCCATGTTTTCTAGTTTTATTGGTTTAATTCTTATTTTGTTATTGTTTTTTCTGGTTATATTTCAGTTCTCAGGTTTTTATTTGTTGCCCTCTGCTGCCCTCTTGTGTTGGTCTCCTTTTTCCCTAGCTCTTTAGACTGCTCTCTTCACACCTGCTCCCAATCTGCTCATTATTCCTCTCTTTGTTCAATTAGCCATAAATACTCTCCTTGTGCAGTTCCTCAGTGCTGGTTCCTTGTCTAACTCCATCTTACTGTGTCTTAACTTGTTGTGACTGTTTTCCCCTGAAGTCTCCATGGTTCTGGTTTGTTTTTTCTTTTTTCTTGTTGGATTTATGGATTTTTTGGATTCCTGCCTCTGTTGTTTATGAACCATTCATTAAATCAACAAGAAACTCACCTCTGCCTCCCTGCCTCTGCATTTGGGTCATCAAACTACAACGAAACCCTGACAGTAATATTAGGAGAATGAAGTCATCATACAACAACCCGTTTCAGAAAGAAAGGCTTGAGCTCCAACCAGCAGATGACGGCCGACCAGCTCCTCCAATCAGCAACCTGAGTCCACTTTTACATCCTGCCCAATTTGATGCTGCTGCTAAAAGATTTCCTTATTTGTCAAACCAGAGCCAAAGTATAACTTCACATGATGTGATGTGAAATTCCTCATTTTAGGGAAGACAGTGCTTCTTGTAAGATTTTTCATGGAATATAACTTTATTCTTGTAATATTATGACTTATTCTTGTAATTTTACAACTTCAGTTACCTTTACGATTTAATTCTCATAATGTTATGACTTTATTCTCGAATTAGAAAAAAAAATCTCTAGCCTGGCCCTAATACTCCTTCATGCATAATAAACAACAAATAGAGGTGGCAAAAATTGACTCCACAAATGTGTGTCTGTCTCCGCTATGTGCATTTACGTTTTTATTGAAAAATCAAAGCACCACCAGTGAGCATGAAGACTTTTTTTTTTTTTTTTGCAACATTCAAAAAATTCTGTAATAGTTGTTTTCATTAAGCCAATAACTTCAAAATGTGTAAAAAAAAAAAAAAAAAAAAAAAACTGATGGAAACATGTAAGCAAAGTTATGCTCCCCTATAAAACAAAAGTACTTTTTTGAGCAAGAAAGCATGTAGGAGATCTTGGCGTTAGGTCCTTACATACTCGCGCACACGTGTCTGCGAACATCCACACAGACTTAATGCAGACCTTGTGTGTACAGGCAAACGTTTTAAGACTGCGTAGAAGTGTTTGCTACACTGCTTGGTGGCAATGTCGTTTTTGCCAGTGTTCATCTCAAAATGTTTTAAACATGACAGTACATAGAGCACCTGGTCGGCGCTGCCGCTCTCTCTGTATAATGTTATCCCCTACACACTGAGAGGTGGGAGAAGAAAGAGCCAAGGTGCCAATCTACACATTGTTTCTCTTGTTTTTGTATTGCTAGAGGGCAAACTCTTTCAATGATGCCATTGTAGAGTGGGAAAAAAGGCATTTTGTCAAGAGAAATGTAGAAATGCTTGATTATAAAGGCTTAAATGTGTGTGGACTCAGTGTGGTTCACAGATATGCTGTGGCCTTCAGTCTCCAACTCCCATGGACTCCAGTCCAGTTGAGAATCCATAGAATATTAGGAACATACACCAAAACAATTAACAGGACTCAGAGGATCTGTTTTTAGCACCTTGGTACATAATACAACATCTTGCTCTATGTAGTGTCCATGAATTATTTAATGAAAACAACTATTAACAACTGTTTTTAACAAAGCATTTTAGACTCATAGACTGCTATGATTGTATTTATTTTGCCTATATGTGTCAGGGTTTTGCCCTCTGTTTGGGTTTATTCCTAGTTTCTTTGTATTTTTAGTTGTTTTCTGTCCATATTTAGTTCTTTAGTTACTCTCTGTTGCCCTCTTGTGCTTGTTTCCTTTTCCCTTGGCTTCCTTCTAGTTGGTTCATTCACACCTGCTCCCAATCCAATCTTTAGCCTGAGTTGGTTCAGTCTCACTATATACGTAAAAAAACACTTCTGCAGTCACTCAGTGCTGTTTCTTTGTTTTGTTTTGTTCTTCCCTTGTCTCTGGCTTACCACGTGAGTTTTCCCTGATGTAATCTTATTTTTCATTATCAGCATTTTGGATTTCTGCCTCAGTTGCCTATTATATATGCAAGATTCACCTCTGCTTCCTGGTCTCTGCATTTGGGTCCTATAAAACCTATACCAAACCGTGACAATATGTGTTTTATATAGTGCTGCTTTGTATTTTATGCCTCATATTGTACAAAACTTTGTGATGCTTTTCTCTGATTAGGAATTATCATAGCATCTAGTAATTCCTGACAATGATTAATTTTTCTGCTAGCCTGTCCAGAGTTTACCCTACCTTTCACCCATAGACTGCCGAGATAGGCACCTGCCCCATATCAACCCTGACGGATAAGTGTGAGAAGATGCATTGGTGAATTTGTGTGGCCATGGAATTACACTTGCATTGGGTGTTTTCGGCCACTTATAGTATACTGCTAGAATTGAAGAGTCAGTTGACTTTTTGAAAGTTAATACAGTCTATAACTATTTCTATTTTAATTTAGGATTAGACAAGACGCAACAGAGAGAGGGAAAAAGTATGGTTATCTTCTCCTTTCGTTACCTCTGCAACAGGGATGCTCCAGCTGTGTGTCTCTTTAATCGCTCTTCCCCGCGGAGTGTCAAGCATGCCCAGCTGAACAATGTCTCTCTACACTTGTGCCAGAAAAGCCATTGACTTTGTTAAGCACTGTCACAATGCTTCTGCTGTTACCATAGAAGCTTATGCTTTGGTAAACACTTTCACTTAAAGTGGTCTTATCTGCTTTTTCCCGGTGTGGTCAACGGAAGCACTTTGCTGTCTGGGCATTGATTGATCATTCCAAGGGGGGTATCAACTATTCTTTATGGTAGGCCATGGATTTTATCTGATGTCCAAGTGTTTCTCTCAATTGAAATACAAATCATATTTAATTCTCTTAATTTGGATAAAAACAAAACCAAACTTAATCGTCTCTGTAAAAGTGGCTGATGGTGTGGTAACGTTACCCGTCCAGAACACACACAAAAAACATCAGCCACTTGAACCCCCCAAAGAGTTTCTTTTCATCAAGCAACCATGAAGCCATGGTTGTGTTGTGGGCCTAAGAGGCACTGTTAGAAATTATGACCCAACACTGTGGTGGCTTAATGGTGCTGGCATTTCCTGATTATATTGAGTTCTGAAAGTTTTAGAAATACAGACCACTGCTAACACTTTGGCCTTGACTTTTCGTAAATACCCATGATGCTTCTATCCCCTTGCATTTCTAAACTTTCTTGTCCTCTCACCACCACAATATATAGTAGGTTAGTCTGTATCTAGTAGGACAGTTAGTATGACATTCTCAACCACTCCTTCCATTCAACCACTCCTTCCTTTATCCTTTCTCATTCTTAATTTTTCTTGCCCCTTATGCCACTCTGTATACAGGTGCTGGTCATAAAATTAGAATATCATGAAAAAGTAGATTGATTTCAGTAATTCCATTTAAAAAGTGAAACTTGTATATTATATTCATACATTACATACAAACTCATATATTTCAGATGTTTATTTTGTTTAATTTTGATGATTACAAATGACAACAAATGAAAATCTCAAATTCATCATATCAGAAAATTTGAATATTGTGAAAAGGTTCAAAATTGATGGCCCCTGGTGCCACACTCTAATCAGCTAATTAACTCAAACCACCTGCAAAAGCCTTTAAATGGTCTTTCAGTCTAGTTCTATAGGCTACACAATCATGGGGAAGACTGCTGACTTGACAGTTGTCCAAAAGACGACCATCGACACCTTGCACAAGGAGGGCAAGACACAAAAGGTCATCGCTAAAGAGGCTGGCTGTTCACAGAGCTCAGTGTCCAAGCACATTAATAGAGAGGCGAAGGGAAGGAAAAGATGTGGTCGAAAAAAGTGTACAAGCAAGAGAGATAACCGCACCCTGGAGAGGATTGTGAAACAAAACCCATTCAAAAATGTGGGGGAGATTCACAAAGAGTGGACTGCAGCTGGAGTGAGTGCTTCAAGAACCACCACACACAGACGTATGAAAGACATGGGTTTCTGCTGTCGCATTCCTTGTGTCAAGCCACTCTTGAACCACAGACAGCGTCAGAAGCGTCTTGCCTGGGCTAAAGAGAAACAGGACTGGACTGCTGGTGAGTGGTCCAAAGTCATGTTCTCTGATGAAAGTAAATTTTGCATTTCCTTTGGAAATCAAGGTCCCAGAGTCTGGAGGAAAAGAAGAGAGGCACTTCATCCACGTTGCTTGAAGTCCAGTGTAAAGTTTCCACAGTCAGTGATGGTTTGGGGTGCCATGTCATCTGCTGGTGTTGGTCCATTGTGTTTTCTGAGGTCCAGGGTCAACGCAGCCACATACCAGGAAGTTTTAGAGCACTTCATGCTTCCTGCAGCTGACCAACTTTTTGGAGATGCAGATTTCATTTTCCAACAGGACTTGGCACCTGCACACAGTGCCAAAGCTACCAGTACCTGGTTGAAGGACCATGGTATCCCTGTTCTTAATTGGCCAGCAAACTCTCCTGACCTTAACCCCATAGAAAATCTATGGGGTATTGTGAAGAAGAGGATGCAATACACCAGACCCAACAATTCAGAAGAGCTAAAAGCCACTATTAGAGCAACCTGGGCTATCATAACACCTGAGCAGTGCCACAGACTGATCGACTCCATGCCACGCCGCATTGCTGCAGTAATACAGGCCAAAGGAGGCCCAACTAAATACTGAGTGCTGTACATGCTCATACTTTTCATGTTCATACTTTTCAGTTGGCCAACATTTCTATAAATCCTTTGTTTTTATTGGTCTTCAGTAATATTCTAATTTTCTGATATGATGAATTTGAGATTTTCATTTGTTGTCATTTGTAATCATCAAAATTAAACAAAATAAACATCTGAAATATATGAGTTTGTATGTAATGTATGAATATAATATACAAGTTTCACTTTTTAAATGGAATTACTGAAATCAATCTACTTTTTCATGATATTCTAATTTTATGACCAGCACCTGTACATACTTTATGTACATACGAACAATTTAAGGGGCATTTTGCTCTTCTCCTTTACTTGCCATTTCTCCTTTTTTCCATCTGGGTTTCCATTGCATTTAAAATTTACCGATATCTGCTGACCTTGGGGTCAACTGACCATGTCAGACTTTTTAGAAAACAACGTTTGGATTTGGCCCAAATACAACTAGTATCTGGTGGTATTGAATGTGATTCTATTGGGAACAACTAAGGCAGATTCACCTGCAGTTAACGTTGTCATTAACCCCACTTGGTAAGATGTACAACAGCTGCAACAGTACTGTGCACTGCAGTTAGAACAACACTGCAAAAAATGTAAAATAAGGGCATTTAGTCTTGAATTGAGGAGGCAAGTGAGACACTTTGCCAATGGAACAAGACAATATACATTTAATAATAAAGTGTTTTAATTGATTTTTCACATTCAAACAACAGACATCCCATTTAAAACATACAGAACAAAATAGTAGGCTCAAAATTTACATAAAAAAAAAGTCAAAAACAGAGACAAACTAGTAACAAGGCAGATCCTACTACTACCAGACATGCCTCCGCAGTTCCGGAGTCTCTTAGTATTGCCCTGTAAAGTAAATTCAAAATCATCCAATTTAAGATGGGCCATCTCCTCCTCTACCCATCGGTTGTGACAATATACATTTAAAGTAAGAAAAAAACAACTGCATTGTCTTATTTCAAGTGCATATTATCTAATTATCTTATTTTTAGAGTAAAAATACTAATTCCATTGGCAAATCATCGTATTTACCTACTCAAATTATGGGTAAATAAGGCTAAATTTAAGAAATTTTTACTTATTTCTAGATAGTTTTTGCAGTTTTTGGAAATCTCTGTCCTCCCAGTCCTGAATGCATCCCAGATCCAAAACAACTGTCAGCCAAAGCTTTGTAATGCTACAATACAGAATTTTACCTAGCAACCGCTGACACAACAAATGGCTTTCCTGACATTTTTTTAAAAATGATTAAACTGAATCTTCCATGTTTCCTACTAAAGACTGTTGTCCATGACAATACTGTTGTTTTGCACATCCAGGTCAGCTTGAAGCTACACAGTCACAATTGATTTATATAGGCAGCATCTCAGAGGTAATGTGATTAACAAGGCAAAACAAAGAAGAGGATTAAGACGAGTAGTGTGAATATAGTCTGAATAAGGTCCTGCTTGCTGGCTGGCTGGGAATGGCAGGCTAGTGGTTAGGGCTTGGAATAAATTTGTGGGTTTGAAACCCACTCCCAAAGACTGGCACTCTGGGTCTCTAAGCAAGACCCTTAACTCCCGATTGCTCCCTGATTGCACAGTGGCAGCCCACTGCTCCCCAAAGGGGATGGGTTAAATGCAAATAATTAATTTCTTCATTGTGAGATCAATAAAGTTCATTTTTTTTGTCATTTAGGAACCCCGGTATTTCCTGAGTGTCATATTCATTACTCTCTGCAAAAGACTTTTTATAGGTTCCCCTGTTTATAACAACTAAAACATTATTTACAAAGCTTTCCTCTAAATGCATTCATTGAGGAGCTTTCTCCACCTTAGATAGTGTGTGATTATTCTGAGGATTGATCTAGTTAATCTTTCTTTTCCTGTTATTTTTGCCTATTTTTCATGTTTTTGATACTCTGGTCTTGAACCTACTTTCTGGTTTTTCCCTGCCTTGCCAAGCCCTTGAGGGACATCTACCCTGAACCTCTGTTTTATGGAAACAGCCTGAATTAATCCACTTCTGCCCCAAGGAATTGATCTTTGCCTCTAATATTTCATCTATAACCCGCTACTGTAAGCATTCAACTCTTCACCCTGGAGCCTAAGCATTCTCCCAGCAATGGTCTCTGATCTTTGCTTGTTAATAAACCTTTTAAAACACAACCCTGTGTCTGGATAAATATATTGTGTTCTCTGCTTCCTCATGCCTAATGTGTTTAGATTTAAACTATACCAATATCAATGCTCTTTTAGATGCTTTTTTGCATCCAATTTTTTAACAGATTCATCAATTTTCATCTTACCAACACATCTTCACTTTCTGTCCCTCCCCTGGCTGCCGCACTTACCTAACAATCAATACCGTCAGCTGCTGCTGTTGTAAAATTAAAAACCTGTAAACATGACGAGATTGTCAATAGAAGAGCCTTAGAGCCGCTCCGTATTCCCAAATGCAAAAACAGTGAAGCATTTGTTAGAGATGTATTATATATAAGACTCACAAAGAGGAAGCGTTGAAGAATACCAATAAGCCTTGATTCTTGGACTACAGAGCCAACTTTGGTGAAGTATTTTAAATATGCTCAGATATTTTTGGGGGATTTAAAAAGGTTAGTAAGGCTGCTGCAGCTGTAGGCTTTATATCATAGCGTAGTAGTAAATGTTAGCAAAATTTAAAGAGTTAGCAAGCTTCCTGACAAACTCAGCATTGTCCAATGACTCCTGAACACGGCAGGTAGGAATTAACAAAAGATAATTACCCAAAGACATCTTCAGAACTGGCCAGTCTGCATCCGGACCGAAAAACTTCAGGGAAAAGCGCCACAGTGGAGGACTTCATACAAGCCTCCATTAAAAAACAGACTGGCGATCTACAATGGAGGATTTTGCACGGCAACAAACTCGTTTCTATTCTTAATTAATCGTTTTTTTTTTTTAAATGAGTGTCCTTTCTGCTGTCTGACTGAAAACGTGTTCCTCACTTTTATGGAAAGCACAAGACCAAAGACAATTTTTAGCCTTTTAATTAGTGTTTTTATTGTTTTTGGGACAGTTTTTACAAACACTCTTTTTATAGGAGGAGGTTGCAAAAATAGAAGAAACAACCCCAAGGCCTGACTTTTAGATTTTTTAATCAGTGAAGCAAAGATGGATGTTTTTTTGTCCCGTAGAGACAGACTTCAGGAGGAAGCTCACCTTGATGCCGTGGCTCTGTGAAAGTACAACATTAAAGCCAGAATAAGGCTGGAATGAGCACCTTGATATCTGCTTGAGAATGGCTTTGTTGCCATTCAAACCCAGACAGGCAGCCTGAAGCCCACTGCTCTCATTAAGCCATATAAAAAAAACAAAAAAACAAAAAGAAACGATCAGTTCAGGTGTTTTATAAAATATGTGAATCAGGAAATTGTCTATATACCAAACTGAACGATAGTTGTTCTCTACTTCAAAAAACACTAGATTTTAAAATGAACAAATGTTCCATTTTTTATTTATTTATTTTTTATTCAAAAAATGTAATGTATAACATGGATGCATAAAAGTGTAATTTTATTTCAGCGTTAAATTCCGTTTAAAGTAACAGATTATAATCAAAATGTCTCCGGAGCTTTACTGGTTGTTGATTTTCTTTATTCAGACCTCGCTGATTTTTAATTGGTTACCGCTGCCTTACATGAATCGTACGTGACTATTCCATTTTGAGTAAGCCGTCCTCTGCTTAAAACCTTCTACGACTCTGTGGTGGCATCAGCCCTTCCCTTCGCTGGTGTCTGCTGGCCCCCGGGCAGACAGAGCGGGACAGAGGAGGCTGAACAAACTAGTGAGAAAAGGCCGTTTCTGTCCTAGGCTGCACTCTGGACTCAGTGGGGGAAATGGCTGAGAAGAGGGGGCTGTCCAACTTTACATCCATCAACGACAACACCTTCCACCCTCTGCACCAGTCTGTAGAGGAGCTCCTTTAGTTGAAGACTATTACGCCCTGCTAGTAACAAGCAGCACTAGCACAGGTCATACATCCTGAAAAAGAGTAAGGCAGTGATCAGCTCATGATGCAGAGCTGAAACCACATGAATTGCAGATATAACCGTATTTTTAGAATTGAGTTCAATCTAAATGTTTGGTTTCTTGGATGAAAGTTGAGCAAATGGGTCAAATCAAATTGTACTAGGCTGGAGTTTGAGGGAAGAAGTGCGGAAATGATTGCTGATGCATGAATACTTAGTCATTGTGGGATAATATTAAACACAGAAGGCTAATAGGTCAGGGACTTCTTGTAATAAGAGGGATTAATGTACCACTACCTGCTTGCTCTCCTGAGCTGGTGTCTTTATATCACTCTGCTTCTTAGATTATATCTGTACCTCCTCAGCAAGGCTGATTACCTGTAATAATCTGAAACACTGCACATGGGGACATAAAATCTGTTTATAGGTTGTGGAGGAATGGAGACGAGGTTAAAAAAAGAATATCTACACAACTGATAGTGTGAAAGTATACAGATGGCTTGTGTGTCGGGGGGTGAAAGAAACACTGATGCTCGTTGCACAGTGGAGCAAAGCAGGGCCTTTTGCCAGAACATGCTGGAAGTGCAGTTGGTCAGGTTGTCAGTCAAAAGTAAAAACAGAGAAAAAAAAGAAAATTTTTGCCCCTGCATGATGTTTTTCTTTCCATGCCACTCAGACTGGGTTAATATTTTTTAGAGAAATAAATATCTGGTGTTTCTTCAGAGGACCACAGATATAAGGTGGAGCATTATATTTTGATTTCTGATGGAGGGTTTTCCTGCCTGAGCTTTCGTTGTTTTCGCCATGCATGTTTGGGTTTTCTGGTTACTCGCCTGCTTTGTCCTAGAATAAAAAAATATGACGGTTTGCTAAATCTGTGACTCTAAATTGAGCTGAGGCATGAGTGTGTGTAGTTGTGTGTCTCCGTGCTGCCTGGTTGTGTGTAGCCAGCATTTAGGGAGTTTGCTGGAGATAAGCCTCATAGATGGATGCTCATGATAGCCATGAAAAGAGACCAGACTTTAACCTTTTGAATTCAAACCATTTTTGTTTTTGTTTGTTTTATGGTTGGGAATGGGAATAAACCATATTCCATATAAAAAATGATACACAGCAAAATCTAATGTGTTAAACTTCCAGTGTTGGTGATGAAGTACGGTGTTATTTAAGTGTAATAAGTCTAATTTAACTATGGCAGAGTAAGTTCCTCCAAAGAGTTGGTGTAAATCTGTGTGGCAGTTAAAGCAACTATTTTAAATGTTATGTTTAAAATGGGGCTGCCTGGTGAAGCAGTGGCGATTGCTGTTGCCTTGCAGAGAAAAGGTTCTGGGTTCCATTCTGCATTGAGTTTGCATGTTCTCCCTGTGCATGTGTGGGTTCTCTCCGGGTACTCCAGCTTCCTCCCACAGTCCAAAAACATGACTTCTATGTTAATTGGCCTCTCAAATTTGTCCTTAGGTGTGAGTGCGTGCATGAATGGTTGTTTGTCTTTGTGTGTCTCTGTGTTGCTCTGCGATGGACTGGTCGCAGGGCAAAAGTGCTTAGTTGACAACACTTAATTACTTAATTAATTCCATATTATCACATTTCTGTTTTCAGTGATGTATTTTGATGAAATCTGTGTTTCAATATCTTACTACATCAATGCTGTAAAGGTAAAATCCAGCTAAGCACAGGGTTCTTCCACCCTTGAGATCTAAAGTCAAGTAATTTGATGTATTTTAGATTTATATAGGATTAACTTATTATGGTTACTTACAATCCTATGAAGCCTCAAAAGGGACAATGTAAACACTTGGACAAACGCTTGGTGTATATTACCTTATTTGGAGGTCCATAAACTGTAGTTAAAAGCATTCAGCTGATCCAAAATGCTGCAGCCAGAGTTCTGATGAAAATTAAAAAGAGAGATCATATCTCTCCTATCCTGGCTTATCTTCATTTGCTTCCTGTTAAAGAATAGAATTTAACATCCTTTGTTTCACATATAAATTCTTAAATGGCCAAGCTCCATCTGATATCAGAGATCTGATTGTTCCTTATGTCCCTAACAGAGCACTTCGCTGTCAATCTGCAGGTTTACTAGTGAATCCTAGAACCAACTACCAGTTTTAGTCCGTGAGGCAGACACCCTGTCTACTTTTAAGGCTAGGCTTAAAACTTTCCTTTTTGAAAGAGCTTATAGTTAGAGTGGCTCAGGTTATCCTGAGCTATCTCTATAGTTATGCTGCTATAGGCTTAGACTGCTGGAGGACATAGGGACCCCCATTTCATCATTCTGCTTCATTCTGTCTCTGTTCTCCCACTCTGCAGAATCAGTTAGTTCAGTCTCTAATGCTCTGGCCTCTCTGTGTTTTTGTTTTTTCTCATAGTAGCTTTATCTGCTCTGTTTCTGTTTGTTCTTCTCGTCTACCTGGCTGCGTGTTTCTGGACAATGAGACGATGCAATCAACTGGTTTTCCTTAGATAGAAAACTTTGAACTAATCTGACTGTATGATCTAGTTGAATTTTCTCTTTAAAGTGCCAGGAGATGACATATTGTAAATTGGCGCTATATGAATAAACTGAATTGAATAGAATTGAATTTCATAGTACACCTTTAAGATTAATAATTATTTTCAACCTCCAAGTCTAAATTGCTTTCTCCAGTCATTCAAACCTCTTAATGCTGTAAACTTTGGTTGATGTTCATAAAGAGGAGAAAAAGAAAATCATTAAAAAGGTCTTTTTATGTTATATTTTTCATGCAGTCATTAAATCTCTCTGGCCTGAGACTTGATTTGTGAAAAGGCTTATTAAGACAGTTCCTGGAAGAGCAGTGAAAAGTGAACACTCAAATGTACAGCCCGAACAAACACACACATCCAGCAAAGCTCAATGGGTTGAATAAACATAAAGATCCATTAAAAGCACCAGTGTGCCAAAGCCACAAACAGCTCGCCGCGCGTTGAATCAGAGAAAGAGGCGTTCCTTTCTGGATTGTTTGTTTTGCATGCTTGTCTTGAGCTGTGACAGGGTCAGAGTCCCCCTGATCATTCAGACAGATAATTGTGTGCTTTTAATTTGATCCTCTGTGCTACATGTGCACGCTAGAGAGGCATAGATATGTGGGGGGTGGGAGGGGGGGACGCACTCAGCCAGAGAGCTTCTGACAGAGAGCAAAACAAATACTCTGGTCAAACGGAAAGAAAGGGGATGCTACGAGCTGTGCTTGTGTTACAAACAGACAGATTCCCTTGAGGACACCCAGTAACGGAGGAAGTGTGAAACATACTGCTCGGCGTGTGAGATTCTGGGAATTCGTTCAGAACTTGGACTTATTTTGGCGTTAGACTAGTATTTTTTTGGATCTAAAACGGTAGCATGTGGTTAGAGGGTGGATCTTTGCTCAAATTTGAATCATTTTGCATGAACAGTACATCAAGCTTTGAAACAGTTGCAGCCAATCTAGCAAATCAACAAGTTATCTAAAGGCCTCATTATCCTAGTTGTACAGAGACAGAATAGAAAATATGCAAATATTAAAACATGAAGTATGTGTTAACTTGTAATAAAAAAGCAAATAAAATAATCTGCAGCTCTAACGGTCTGCTTCTGGTTTATTGCAATCGTAAACCTCAGATAATGAGCAGAATATCATTAACATAATTTATTGCAACCCACAACCTTATTTGCAATATTTACATCACACTGATAAATTTATGATATACTGTAAAGCCCTGGAACAGATGCAGACCAGCAATACGTATGTACAGTGCAGTGATTAAATATTTGCTGTCTTGAAGATTACTTCTGCTTTTGCTTGTTTGTCACACGCCTGTCCTCAGACCTTCAGACTGATTTTTACTGATTCCTTTAATTCAGCCACATTTGTAGGAAAAATAAAAAACAAGTTCCTCTGACTTTTTAAGTTAGTTCTGTCACATAAAAATGTAATTAATATAATGCCAATTCACAACACATGTCATCTCAAGGCTCTTTACAGAAAAAATGCTATCATACCATCAGAATGTAAAAAAAAAAGTTTTCTATCTAAGGAAAACACACAAATTGCATCCAGTTGTTGACCTAAAAGTATTAACTGCACTTGGATGAGCATCAGCAGAAATTTGCTCTCATTGTGTCATTGACTGTGTAATAGTTTCTTGCACTGAGCATGCATGCAGGAGCAGTGGAGAGGAAAAACTGCTTTTCATTGTGAATGGCCATCTGCTAAGGCTGACTTGGGATTTGCAGAGACAGAAGCAGACATACAAAAGGAACATAGAATCCTCCATCCATTTTTTGTCAAGCTTACCCCAAGCGGGGTCGCGAGAGGTGCTGTTGCCTATCTCCAGCTGTCTCTGGGCGAGAGGCGGGGTACATCCTGGACAGGTTGCCAGTTCATTGCAGGGCAACACAGAGACAAACAGGACAAACATCCATTCACCCACACCTAAGAAGAACTTAGAGAAGCCAATTAATCCAACAGTCACTTTTTTGGACTGTAGGACGAAGCAGGAGTACCCGGAGATAACCCATGCATGCTTTGGGAGAACATGCTAACTCCAAGCAGAAAGGCCGGGAATCGAACCTGGAATCTTCTCGCTGCAAGGTAGCAGCGCTACCCACTGACCATAGAAACACTGATCTATAAATATGTCCTACGTTAGAAAATATAACGGTAGAAAAGCTCCATGGTTGGCTCTGTCTGGGAAGAAACTGTTAATTAGAAGATGAACTCTTAAATGTAGAAAGTGAGGAAAGAGCGCCCATACAGTCAGTCACTGTAAAAGCTGAGCCCAGAGCTATGTGAGAAACAGGACTAAACACTGGAAACAGGCCAAACTCTATAATCTATAATCACAATGTGTTGATGGCAACAGCCCACTGGATATTTCTCTCCAGGATGGTGTCATAATCAAAGAGGGACAGATCGGTGTAACTGCTGTGACAAGAAAATAGCAGACATAAAATCAGGGGTTAAACTAACAAATACTGCAGAATTGGTGAACAGAAGTTGAAAGTTGAAATATCAGCTGTGCTGCTGCCATCAACACTTTTTTGTCATGATGGGTCTAATGTGTTTGAACCACATGCAGAAGCACTTCAAGAGACCGAAAAATATTTAACAGTTTATTGTAAGGAACTGTACACAGATAGGTTAAACAGCTCATTCAGCTTTGGGAGGTTCCAGCGGTCTGGTGAACCGGAAGCGGAAGCTTTAGGAGGAGATCAGAGTGGTGACTTCAAGGACTGTGGGAATACTGGCTGAAGGTCTGAATACAAGGTATCTTGGACTCACTGTGGTAGTTGGGGAGGGTTTTGTGAGTTCCCGTTTGTGGAGGCTTGGTCTGTAGAAGGCTTAGTTCGTTGGAGGGCGGACAGGCAGACTATTTGAATCCTGAGAAGCAACTTAGCAGACTGACTCTTGGTTCCTGAAGGGCTCAGCGTTCAGACGAGGAGATCTGTCTCCTTTTCTCAGTGTGACGAGTGTTTCCTTTCCAGACTTGAAGGGCCAGCTTATCCAGAGGATCTGGAAAATCCTGCTGAAGAATCAAAGACAAAAATAAGGTTAGGACTGAAGTGCTCTGAAGACACTTAGACTCAAAGGTTGACTCAGCAAACTCAGAGGGGCTAGAGTACCCAATACTGGCAAACACTCTGGCGAGGAAGCAAAGACAGTCTGCTCCTTCAATACTCCTCAGGGACTGATGACCCAATAGGCTGCAGGTGTGAGGTGAGAAGAACGGGAACACCCTCCAGACCAACAGAGGACAATGGCACCATCTAGTGGGTGCATGGTGAAACTGCAAAAGAACATAAACAAGCCCCACAAACTGGAATCCCTACACTTTGTTTATCAATGTTGGAGATCGGCCTATTTTTCAGTGTATTCCTGTTTCTCTGTGTCATGATGTTACAGAGTTCAGACCCAAATGCAGAAAACCGAACAGAGAGACCACGGAAAAGTTTTAACGGGTTTTATTGAAGAAGTTTAGCAGAGGGAGAAGTGTTGCTCTGAACACTGCTCAACCGGAACTGTAAAGTGAGGGGAAGACACAACGGTTAGTTCAGGCTCGGTGGGGAATTTGACTCGAGAACTTGGGGAAGAGGATTTGGTTGCAGACTCACGTTTCCAGAGAAGTTGTTGAATCCTTGACTCCCGTCTTTGTGTCGTGGTTCCAGTATTTGTCTGATTCAGTGGAGGGCGGAACAGGGTTTACCCAGAATGCTCAGTTGATCATTCCAGGGAGTGAAGGTCAGAGAAATCCAGTTTGCAGGATGACTTCCTGCTGAGAGTCAAAGACAAAAACAAAGTTAAACCCAGGTTGACAAAAAGCTCAGCTGGACTCAACAAAAAACTCAGCTTGGCTAGAGTACCCTAAACTGGCAAACACTCTGGCATCGAAGTAGTGGCTGTCATGATAGTTCCCTGAAGGAGACCCAGTTATGCAGAACACCACTGACGGACACAAGGATGAAAAGTTGAACAGTTTATTAAAGCACAAAACACACAGAATGTACTGATTCTGGTTCGGGCCTGGATACTGGTTCACCGGAGTCTGCGTGAGAGACAGCACAGTTAGTGACTGCTGACAGGGTTTGATTTCCACAGGTTCACTGATTGTAGCTTGAGGGTTCTTGAGGTTTACTTTGGGAGAGTCACTGTTGGTTCTGGAGAAGAGTTTGTCAGCAGAGTCCGTTTGCTGCTTCAGCGTCTTGCGTCTTAGCTTGAGCAGACCTTGGCTTGGATTTCCAGCTCTAGTCCAGAGCTGCTTGGGGGTTCTCTGTGAATCTTCAGGGTTTGGCTCAGAGGGTCGGCTCGGCAGGTTAGCTCCTCCAGAGTTTTCACAGAGGAGGCATGGGTTTCCTGGAAAACAGAGACAGTAGTTAGAATCCAACCTGGATTCAAAGTCATGGAGATACACTGAGAATCTAGGCTTTAGCGCTGACCAACTGGAACAACACTGCGGCGTTGAGGCAAGGTCTAAAGACAGCTTATGTAGTGGATCCTCTGATGATCTTGACGAGCTGCAGCTGTGCAGGAGGCTCCCTCAGAGGATCCACGGCGGACTCTGCTGGAGAAAGATGGAATTTCTCCAGCTCCCAACAGTACCCCCCCCTCAACGACCGCCCCTTGGCGGTCCGGAAGAGGTTGATGGGCAGGAACGCTCGTACTCCTCGATGAGGGCTGGATCGAGGATGTACGAGTCTGGGACCCACTGGCGATCCTCCGGTCCGTAGCCCTCCCAGTCGACGAGGTACTGCCATCCGCGACCTCGTCGACGGGAGTCCACGATGCGGCGCACTGTGAAGGCCGGATGGCCATCGACCTCCAGGGCGGGTGGTGGGGGAGTCGGACGGTGGGCACAGAGGGCTCGAAGAGACAGGCTTGATCTGGGACACGTGGAAAGTGGGGTGGATCCGGAGGGACTGAGGTAACTGGAGACGAACAGCTGAGGGGTTGATGACTCGAGAGATCCTAAAGGGTCCGATGAATCTCGGGGAGAGTTTTCGAGACATCCCCTTGAGAGGGATGTCTCGAGTGGAGAGCCACACCTCCTGGCCCTCAGCGTACTCGGGGGCGGGACGTCTCTTGGCGTCGGCGAAACGTTTTGCAGATGCTGATGACTGATTGAGTGTGGCGATGGTTTCCCTCCAAATCCTCTGGCATTGGCGAATGTGATGATTGACTGACAGCACCGATATCTCTCTCTCATCTGCGGGGAAAAGAGGTGGTTGATATCCGAGACTGACCTGGAATGGGGACTGTCCAGTGGATGCAGAACGGAGGGAGTTGTGACAAAATTAAATTTCCATGGGGAGAAATTGGCTCCAGTCCACGGGGTTATTAGACGTGAGGAAAGCGAAGGGTGGTTTCCAAAACTTTTGGGTTTCCCATGCCTGGGTTACCATTCGATTGGGGGGGGGTAACCGAGGTGGAGGGGGTTTTTGCCAGCCGAGAGCAAAAAAATTTTTTCCCATACCTGGGAGGAATGAATTGGGGCCCTAGCCCGAGAAATCTCTTGAGGGATGCCATAACCCGGGAAAAACATGTTTAATGGGGGAAGCGAGCAGTCTGGAAAGGGCCCTTTGGGAAGTTTTTTTGGGGGGGAAATAGAGGGCAGGACTTCGAAAAAACCCCACTAGGGGGTGGTAGGGTGGCATACCTCGGGGGGGAACGGGAAAGGGACCGGTGACAAAATCTTGGCGTTTTTGGGGCCCAGGGGACGCGAGGGAACGGAAGTGGTTAAGCGGGGCCAGAAGGAGGGGGTTTGTGAGCTTTTTTTCGGGACTTTGGGGAAAAGGGCCAAACCCACTTACCCCTTTTAAACTCCTTGTGGGAGTGGGCCCCCAGAACCCGTTTGGAAAAGAGAGCTATGTTCTACTGACCCCTTGGATGAGCAGAGAATTTGGCAGCATGCTTTCCCTGGATAAGAGGGGGGACCTGCCCGAAGGGGGGACATATTTTAACGGTTAGTGGCCCCGTTCCCCTGGTTTCGGGTTCAGGGGCCCAAAGGGGCTGAGTTAAATGGGGGGTCATTTTATCCCCAGTTAACCACTCCCACGGGGAACATGAACCCGGGAAGGACAGGTTAAAAGGGAGTCTCGGGAAATAAATCGCCCGGAATGGGAGTTTAGAGAGAGAATGGGCTTCACGTTCTTGGATCCGGGGTCTGAAAGGAGATGATTGGGTTTTTTGAAAGAGAGAAGAAGATTGCCCAAACCGGGAAAGGCGAGGATTACCCTTTTTTGTTGACTGGATGAAAGGGCCAGGTTTTTGTGGCCCTGTCCACACAAAAACCGGGGTTTGTCATTTCCCCTCCAGCCAATGCCCTCCATTCTTCCAACGCCATTTTTGATACCCAGGGGGCCCTCGGTAAACCCAACATCATATTTCCCTTTTCAGCGGAATGAAAGCCTAGGGAGAAGAAAGCAAAAAGGGTGTATTTTTGGTCTAAATCGAGCCTCGGGTTTTAGAACCCCCAAATTTACCGGAATTTTAAAGGCATCCACCTAAAAATAAATTTCCTTCCAGGATCAGGTTAAATTTAAGGACTGGTGCTCGGGAAAAAAAAGGTTTTTAATTTTTCTCAAATGCTGCTTGAGCCTCGGGGGGCCCCATTTGAAATGGGGTTTTAAAACAGAAGTCAGGGAGGTTAGGGGAAAGAGGGGGGTCTGGTTTGTAGTTTCTAAAAAAACGACGATAGAAGTTAGCGAACCAAAAAAAACCTCTGAAAGTTTTTTTTGGGTTTTCTCGGGAACGGGCCCAACAAAGGGACTCCCCTTGATTTTGTCCCCCAAAGGGTTTTTTTCCCCTGGCCCCCCCCCCCCTCAAAGGCACAAACCCCAAAAAGGTGACTAAAGGTTGATGAAATTCCATTTCTGGGTCTTTCACGAATAGCTTATTTTCCATTTAGTCTCTGTAAAAAAAGGGACGGAATGTTTCTTGTGCTAAAAGGGGTTTTTGGGAAAGTAAATGAAATGTCCCCCAATGTAAAACGAAAAAAAAAAACACGTTGAAAAAGGGTCTCTGAGAAACTTTTTACAAAGGCCGGGAAGGGCTGGAGCTTATTTTTAGCCCAAAAAGGGCATCACTAGGTATTCAAATTTCCCCCAAGGGTGTCTTGAAGGCTTTTTTCCATTCATCCCCCTCAGGATCCTGAGGGGATATAAGGTTTCTTAAATCCATTTGGAAAAAACTGTTTCAAAACCCGTACTGGTTCAAAGGCAGAGGCGGGGGAAGAGGGAGGGGTATTTATTTTTTATTTTAATCTGGTTTAAAACCCGATAGTCTATACAAGGTCTCAGGGAACCATCCTTCTTCCCCACGAAGAAGAACCCGGCGCCCAATGGAGAGGATGAAGGACAAATTATTCCAGCAGCTAATGATTCGTTGATGTATTTTTCCATTGTTTCTCTTTCGGGCTTGGAAATGTTATACAGTCTGCTGCTAGGAAGAGGAGCACCAGGTAAAAGTTCGATGGCGCAATCGTATGGTCTGTGTGGAGGTAGGGAAGTCGCACTGACCTTACTGAAGACAGGGGCTAAGTCATGGTACTCAGAGGGAACTGAAGAAAGGTCAGGAGAGTCCATCTCCCCCCCACCTCTAGGAGACCCCACCACGTGGGCAGCAGAACGAAGGCATGTTTCGTGGCACGTAGTGGACCATGATTCCAGGTGACGTTTAGTCCAGTTAATGTGAGGATTATGCTTCTGCAACCATTCGAACCCGAGAACCAGCGGGGAACATGCAGAGGGAAAAACAAAGAATGTTATTGTCTCTCGGTGGTTACCTGACAGAAGTAGCTCGAGGGGCTGGGTTTGGTGGGTAACTCGATGGAGTCTTTTTCCGTCTATAGCGGATACACTGAGAGGTTGAGAGAGAGGAATGGTTTTAATCTGGAGTTGCTGGACGAGGTTAGAGTCGATTAGGTTACGTTCACAGCCTGAGTCGACAAAAGCAGAGAAAGAGAGGCTTTGATTATCACAGAAAAGCGTGGCAGGCAGTAACAGTCGAGGAGATTTCTTTGTGTTTATTTGGCCCGCCAGACTCCTCAGATCCTCTGGCGAGCCCCGGCTTTTGATTTAGCCGGGCAGGAGGCGATGAAGTGTCCACTCTCACCACAGTAGATACATAGTTTGCTTAGAAAACGCCTCTGTCTTTCCTCTGGAGTGAGCCTGGTGTGTCCCACCTGCATGGGTTCGACATCCCCTTCGCCCGAATGAGAGGCCTGAACAGGCAACGATAGAGACTGGGGCTTAGACCTCTGAGTGGGCAACTGCTCTGTAGAGGGAGAACAAACAGTAACGTTATGTGAGGCAGAAGAAAATGTACTCTGCCTCTTTGAACTGTTTCTGGCTCGAATTCTATTATCTAATCTGATGGAGAGGCGAATTAGATCTTCGAGGGTGGCAGGTTCATCGAGGGTTGCGAGTTCATCTTTAATCTGCTCGTTCAATGCCATGAAAAAGGCTCCTTTCAAGGCGCTTTGGTTCCATCCGGAAGCTGCCGCCTTAACCCGGAAGTTAATTGAAAATTCAGCCACCGAAGAATTTCCCTGTTTAAGGTTGAAAAGAGCTCTAGAATCAATTGTTTGGTCAGTTTCTTGGTTGAAGACCTGGGTAAATTCAGCAATGAAATCAGAGTAATAGCAATTTAAACTGTCGTCAGCGGCAAATCTTGCCTGAGCCCATTCCAAGGCTCTTCCTGTTAACTGAGAGAGAATGAAAGTTATCTTCTTGTGATCCGTGGAAAAACAGCCAGGGGAGTTCTGAAAGATCAACCGACATTGAAATAAAAATCCTTTGCAATCCTTCATGTTGCCAGAAAATCTTTCTGGGAGACTAGGACGGAACTCTGATGACGTCACAGCCTGTGACCTCGGAGGTGGGACTGGACCCGGAAATGATTGTGGTGCAGCATTAGCGCTGTTCAAAAAATTAGCACAACTCTGTAGCATTTGGTTATGAGTTCCAACTAGATGGTATAACTCACGGAGCGTTTGGGTTGGTCCCTGAAGTTGGGCATCCTGCTCCTCCAAACGACGGGTGAGGTGATCTGCTGGGCCTTGAGTTTGGCCGCAGTGTTCTGTCATGATGGGTTCACTGAAGGAGACCCAGTTATGCAGAACACCACTGACGGACACAAGGATGAAAAGTTGAACAGTTTATTAAAGCACAAAACACACAGAATGTACTGATTCTGGTTCGGGCCTGGATACTGGTTCACCGGAGTCTGCGTGAGAGACAGCACAGTTAGTGACTGCTGACAGGCTTTGATTTCCACAGGTTCACTGATTGTACCTTGAGGGTTCTTGAGGTTAACTTTGGGAGAGTCACTGTTGGTTCTGGAGAAGAGTTTGTCAGCAGAGTCCGTTTGCTGCTTCAGCGTCTCGCGTCTTAGCTTGAGCAGACCTTGGCTTGGATTTCCAGCTCTAGTCCAGAGCTGCTTGGGGGTTCTCTGTGAATCTTCAGGGTTTGGCTCAGAGGGTCGGCTCGGCAGGTTAGCTCCTCCAGAGTTTTCACAGAGGAGGCATGGGTTTCCTGGAAAACAGAGACAGTAGTTAGAATCCAGACTGGATTCAAAGTCATGGAGATACACTGAGAATCTAGGCTTTAGCGCTGACCAACTGGAACAACACTGCGGCGTTGAGGCAAGGTCTAAAGACAGCTTATGTAGTGGATCCTCTGATGATCTTGACGAGCTGCAGCTGTGCAGGAGGCTCCCTCAGAGGATCCACGGCGGACTCTGCTGGAGAAAGATGGAATTTCTCCAGCTCCCAACAGTGGCAGTCAGCAGCTTAGGAACACTCCGTCTAATGAGGAAACCATCAGCAGGTGTGTGAGGAGGCGGACCAGAACCGACGCCTTCTGGTGGATGAAGGGAGACAAACACAGAAACACAAACACAAACAACAGGAGTCCTGACACTCTGACTGTGACTGGCTGGATGTGCTCTCTTCATCCTCTGACATGGGAGTTGGCTCAGAGCTCGTCTGCCTGGCTGTGTGTTTCCTGGACGGGGCCGCCTTTTACAGCTGCTTTTTGTATCTCTGCTTCTGTTTCCTTGGACCACAGTTGGCCTCGGCAGATGGCCGCTCACACTGAGCCTGGTTCTGCTGGAGGTTTCTTCCTGTTAAAATTGAGTTTTTTCTCTCCACTGTCGCTACAAGCATGCTTAGTGTGAGGGATTGCCTTTGAGTGAATGAGTCGATGCAATCAACTGGTTTTTCTTAGAAAGAAAAATTTGAATCAATTTGGCTGTATGTGTCATGATGGGTTCTCTAATGGAGACCCAATTATGCAGAACACCACTTGACGGACACAAGGATGAAAGTTTAACAAGTTTATTAAGCACAACACACAGAATGTACTGATGACTGGTTCGGGCCTGGGTTCTGGTTTCACCGGAGTCTGCGTGAGAGACAGAGCAGTTATGGACTGCTGACAGGATTTGATTTCCAAGTGAGTTCTGATTGTACCTTGAGGGTTCTTGAGGTTCTCTTTGGGAGAGTCACTGTTGGTTCTGGAGAAGAGTTTATCAGCAGAGTCCGTTTGCTGCTTCAGCGTCTCACGTCTAGCTTGAACAGACCTTGGCTTTGGTTTCCCAGCTCTAGTCCTGAGCTGCTTGGGGGTTCTCAGAGAATCTTCAGGGTTTGGCTCGGAGGGTCGGCTCGGCAGGTTAGCTCTTCCAGAGCTTTCACAGAGGAGACACGGGTTTCCTGAAAACACAGGGAGAGAGGTTAGAATCCAACCTGGATTCAAAGTCATGGAGATAACACAAAGATCTAGGCTTTAGCGCTGACCAACTGGAACAACACTGCGGCGTTGAGGCAAGGTCTGAAGACAGCTTATATAGTGGATCCTCTGATGATCTAGATGAGCTGCAGCTGTGCAGGAAGCTCCCTCAGAGGATCCACGGCGGACTCTGCTGGAGAAAGATGGATTTTCTCCAGCTCCCAACAGTATGATCTGGTGAACTGTAGTGTGCCCTGAGATGACATGCGTTGTGGATTGGCTCTATATAAATAACCTGAATTCAATTGAATTGAATTGAAAGAAGCCTACTATAGACTGGTGACCTGTCCAGGGTGTAGCCTGCTCCTCGCCCATTGACAGCTCGAGAACGGCACCAGCACCCCTCACAACCCCAGAAGGGATAGACATGAGGGAAAATGGATGTATGGAAGTTGAAAGAAGCAGAATAATGAAAAGGGTCTCTAAGTCCTCCGGCAGCCTAAACCTATAGCAGCACAACTATAGATTGCTGGTCTCATTATCACTAAATCTCCAAATATAAACCGTGGGGAGTTGACATTACTCAGTGGAGTATTCCCCTTCTTCCATCCTTAAACCCACAAACATACCGGCTGGTTGTTAGGGTGTAATGGCCTTAATCACGTGGCTGTAATCAGGTTTGGTCTGCAACAAAAGATAGGCATATTAACAGCTCCTCATGCCTAATTCAGGTCGCTTTATTTATATAGTGCCAATTCACAACACATGCCATCCCAAGACATTTTACAGAAACAGTTATATCAGGACCCATAATTGGTATAAAGGTTTTCTATCCAAGGAAATTCAACTGATTGCATCATGTCATTGACTTTACAGGATTCACTCCTCTTAGAGCGGCGTATTGTGACGGTAGAATATTATTTAATATACTTAAGGATCTGTGCTGTACTCAGAGATTTACTTCCATAGAGAAAGCCCACACTCTTATCTTCAGGTAACACAGAGTACATGTCAGACTAAATAATAGTACTTCAGCGATAGTTTCAAGGTGTTGCTTTATTGTATATCTCGTACCATGTCTTTCGGTTGTGGTGTTCTTTTTGCATCTCGTTGCAGGTGATGAAGCAGACTGAAAATGTTTTGTCATTGTCTCCTTTCTATCTCCTCTTTCTTTCATCTTTTCTCTCTTTTTTCTCTTCTGTTCTATTTACATTGCAGTGTCCATATAAACTGTAAACTCTCTGCATAATTATAAAAAAGCAATTTATATGCATGAAAGTAAAATCTGTTGGGCTCTTTTTGGCATCAAGACAATTATTCTTATTGCCACACTGCCAGACAGGACACTGTTAAAAAAAAAAAATCTGTGCTGCTTGGGGAAATTTCTGTGTTTGGGATTATAATCTCTGAAAATGTGCAAAACTATAAGGGAAATCGAATAAGTGGGTCTTTCAGCATAATTATGTATTTCTGTTGCTTGATTAAGAGCATTCTTTGATGGTCATCTTAACAATTAGATCTAATTGGTAAATGATGCAATACAAGGTCCTGTCCTGTTGTTGCCAGTGGTTTAGAGTTATGATAGCATGGGAATTTATCCTACTAAGGATTTTGCTCCTAATTATTTTATTATAATGGATTTTGGCGCAGCCAAGGTGTTGAGGGGATCCGTTTTGGTGGCCTTAGGATGGTGGCCTGCTTTTTGCAGATGATGTGGTCCTATTGGCTTCATCAGGTCGTGATCTGTAGCTCTCGCTGGATCGGTTCGCAGCCAAGTGTGAAGCGGCCGGGATGGGGATCAGTGCCTCCAAATCCGAGGCCATGGTCTTGAGCCGGAAAAGGGTAGAGTGCCTTCTCCGGGTCAGGGGGGGTGTCCTGCCCCAAGTGGAGGAGTTTAAGTATCTTGGGATCTTGTTCACGAATGAGGGAAGAAGGGAGTGGGAGATCGACAGGAGGATTGGTGCAGCGTCTGCCGTGAAGCGGGCGCTGTACCGGTCCATCGTGGTGAAAAGAGAGCTGAGTCAAAAAGTGAAGCTCTCGATTTACCGGTGGATCTACGTTCCTACCCTTATCTATGGTCATGAACTCTGGGTCATGACCAAAAGAACGAGATCGCGGATACAAGCGGCCGAAATGGGTTTCCTCCGTAGGGTGGCTGGGCTCTCCCTTAGAGATAGGGTGAGAAGCTCGGTCATCCGGTAGGGACTCGGAGTAGAGCCGCTGCTCCTCCACGTCGAGAGGAGCCAGTTGAGGTGGCTTGGGCATCTGTTTAGGATGCCTCCTGGACGCCTCCCTGGTGAGGTGTTCCGGGCACGTCCCACCGGGAGGAGGCCCCGGGAAAGACCCAGGACACGCTGGAGAGACTGTTTCTCGGCTGGCCCGGGAACGCCTTGGGGTTCCTCCTGAAGAGCTGGAAGAAGTGGCTGGGGAGAGGGAAGTCTGGGCCTCCCTTCTTAAGCTGCTGCCCCTGTGACCCGACCCCGGATAAGCGGAGGAAGATGGATGGATGGATGGATGGATGGATGGATGGATGGATGGATGGATGGATGGATAGATTTTTTTGTTGTTTTTGAGGCTGGATTTGTTTAAACACTAGTGTAATGCTACTAAAATCAAAGTTAACTTTTACTCTCTGTATTTCATCAAAATGTCATCTTAAATGTACTATAGTAAATGTACTATATTAACTAAATTTCTAAAATTCACTTTATTCATAATTACTAAGAGTATGTATGTTTGGTAAAATGCCCAAATGTTGCTTAGCAGAAAAAACACCAACAGTATTTTTTTGCTTTTAAATTTCTGATCCAGTTTAGCAGAACATTCCATCAAAATAAAGCAGGTAATTTGCTTTTAATCTCATAGTAATTTATACGTTAGCGAGCCAAGCCTGCAGCCTGCCAGAAACTGTTCAGGGAAAACTGAGCAATGCTGAAGTACAGGATTGGTCATTTAAATTTAGGTGCAGATCTAGGCTAGGAGACACTTTCTGTGATAATGCTGACTAATGGAGAATAAACACTCTGCTTCTGTGGCGGGTTAACACGCACTAACATTGATATGGTTTCCTGCCAAGCATCTGAATCAGAGGCAGAAATAATCTTAGTGTCAACCTGCATTAGAGTTTACCTCATGGATTAAGATCAAATTGGTTTCTCGTGGTGAGCGTGTATTTCCCCTGTTACCATGTTAAGGTTTACATTAGAGAGAAATGTTTGCTAAAGTAGTTCTGTGGCTTTCTGTGCAGCCTTACAGCCTCTTTGGGGATTTTTTTTTATCACCAGCTCAGACATTTAAAAGCTTGTTCCATGGCTGCTCTATGTAACGGGTTTTTTGACAGTCTGCAAGTTTTCAGGCACATTTCTGTGCACCTCTGCAGAAGTCACACATTCTTTTCACTTCACTGTGCAGCAAAAGGTTTCACCCTCCTCCTGCATGTTAACACTGTGGTTCCAGGTGCCTTACAAAAGTTTTCATTCTAATTTACCAAAATAAAATCACTTTATTTGGTGGGATTTTATGTAATAGATTAACATAAAGTACTGAATAATTGTAAAAGTGGAAAAAAGAATACCGTACTCATGGCTTTTCATCACATATTCACCACTGAGGAGACAGGAGAGTTCCTTAGACCGACAGTCTGTGCTGAGTTATTTAGATTTTCCAGCTTATGTCGCCTCTGAAGCTTGTTTGAGCTGCAAAAGCCTGACGCTGACATTAGTGTAGCACACATCTGAGTTTGCTGCAACATGAGGTTGCTTTGAGATGTTTTTATGGTGCGTTATTATCCAGCAAACTCATATTTAGAAAGCTGGGGTGTCGTCCCCGAGGTAAACATGTTCCAGTTTACAGCTTATGGACGGTCGTATTCTCCATTGCCACCATGGCCATTCTTACAATCAGTGGCGGCTGGCCAATAGAGGGCGCTATTCTTATCTTCAGGTAACACAGAGTACATGTCAGATTAAATAATACTACTTATACTTCAGCAATAGTATCAAGGTGCTACTTTATTGTATCTCTTATATTTTATCTGTTGGTTGTGTTGTTCTTTTTATATCCCTCTTTGCAGGTGATGAAGCAGACTGAAGATTTTTTACCATTATCTCTCTTTTATCTCCTCTTTCTTTAATCTTTTCTCCCTTTTTTCAGTTTTTTCCTTTCTTGTTATACTTACATTGCAGTATCCATATAATCTGTAAAACTCCCTGCATGAATTATAATAAAGCTATTTATATGCATAAAGCAAGTGGAACACAATAGCCATACTGCTCCACTTGTGAAAGCAAAACATGTTGGGCTCTTTTTTGGCATCAAGACAATTATTCTTATTGCCACCTTGCCAGACAGGACACTGTTAAAAGATAAATAAATAGAGCGGACAATGCAGCATCTTTCAGTTGTTGTAACACATTGTTCTAATGTAACTGAATTAAAATAAAAAACAAACAAAAAGGATGGATCCTCTGCTGATGTGTTTCTGAATGGTGAAGACCCCTTCATTTTCTAACATTCATTGATTTTTCCAGATGTGCCTTTCTGTGTAGAATCGGGGTGCGGTATCTGTTCCCCCAGGGTTTCTCTTTGCCTTTTAGGTTAATTGCTGCCCCCTGCTTGTCTTTACGATGAATGTGCATAATGTTTGGTTGAGTTTGTGATGCACACCAACTCGCGCCCGCTGACAGATTTCATTAGCCTCCACGTTCCAGATCAGGAATCAACTGCTACAGAAAACAGAAGAATAGATGTCGTATGTAATCAGGGCTGCTTCATTTGACACCTCGGATGATTCTAATAGCAGTTTATAAAGAAAAGTTTCTGCCATTTACTGCAATTATTCTGCACTTATCTCAACACATGACAGGCAAAATTCTAATTTTGACATATTAATGGGATGCTTATTTAGCTTAAATATAAACTTTTTCAAAAGCAGTAGACAGTCTGGTTTGAAAGGGCATTCATTTCAAGAAAAGGAGGGGGGATGTGATGCTTAGATGTCCGTACTGATTAAAAGTGCCACAGTGTGTTGGTTTTTCCTACATTTTGTGTCAGAACCAACGTTAGGCGGCGTTCTTGAGACTATCACCTCCGGCTTTTTCCTGATTCAGTTTATTTTTATAGCGCCAATTCACAACATATGTCATCTCAAGGCACTTTACAGTTCAACCAGATCATAGAGTCAAATTGATTTAAAGTTTTCTATCTAAGTAAAACCAGTTGATTTCATTGACTCAAAGGCAATCCCTCACACTAAGCATGCTTGTAGCGAAAGTGGAGAGGAAAAACTCCCTTTTAACAGGAAGAAACCTCCATCAGAACCAGGCTCAGTGTGAGCGGCCATCTGCCGAGGCCGACTGGGGTTCAAGGAGACAGAAGCAGAGACACAAAAAGCAGCTATAAAAGGCAGCCCCATCAATAGATCCGTCCAAACATTCAAACCTGATTTTCACTCTTGAGGTTTAGACAGCATACCCACAGTGTGACAAATTTGCCTGTGCCACTCTTTCATTACAAACTCTACTCCCCACATTCTCCCTAAACTCAATCCAATTACTACCTCATCTCACTTTTGGTGTGAACCTTCACTTTTAAGTAGTTTTTTGCTGCCACTGCATGAAAGACTGCAGCTCAGGCCTTGTCCATCAGTCATTTACATGCTCCTTAATGGGTTTAGCAAGTTACAGGTCTCTAGGGGCAGAGGAAAAACAGCATTCCATAACCAGAACTGAGTGTGAGCTTTTTTAAAAGCTGCATCAGGCAGAGTGAGCAAGAGAAAAAGTAAATGGTTTGCCTAGAGTTTTGCACATGCGGACACTCACACATGGATGCAGCCTCTACTGCAATAAGAGGTAATGTGAGCCTAATGTTTAGGTTTTTAGCAACTGTCATATTGTGGTCCTTTAAAAGCAGGAACATCCAGATTTATTAGCTCCCCTACTTTTCTGCCAAAAAGTACAAAAGTGAGTCTGGAGTCTTTGCTCAATTCTTGCCTTAATGATAAAATGATGATTAATCTATGCTACTAAATGACTACTTATGTGTTTGTAATTATATAAGGTGACAAAATTTCTGAAATCAAATCTGGGGAAATTTTCTGCTCATAGAAAAAAAAAGTACAATTTATCAAGATAAAATTAGGAAACGGGGACAGGAATGGTTTCATTTATTTTTCACAAGTAAATTAGTGTTTAAACAACAAAAAATTAAGTGTAATAACCAGGAACATGTCTCTTAAATATTTTCTTAAGATTAATAAAATGAATAAATCGATAGTGTTTTTTATAGAAAATGAGTGAGAGTGAAGGGGTCAAAGGTGGTTAGCAGGGCTTTCTGATCTTTGGGGCATAAAGAGATCTGCCTCCCCCTAAGGGGAGAGTGACAGGAGGAATAGAAAAACTAAAAAAAGTAAATACATCTGGTCCATTCAATCTTCTCTGTGTTCTTCCATCTCTACGTTCTTTTCTTTCTAGCCCCTCTGCTTTCTGTTTCACTCTTCCTTATAGAATTTTCTTCCCATCAGTGTTCCAGTTTTCCTCCACTCTCATTCAGTCGTCTTTCTCTCTCCTCTTCTATCAATCTTACTATATTCTAAAACAGACACATGAATCAAAATCACTTCAAAAAACATTAGAATGTATAACAGGAAAACATATTATTATTATTAGTATTATCATCTCATCTGATTAAATGCTAAAAATGCTAATCAATATTTATTTTCCTAACATTTGGAGCTAGAAGCAAAAGCAGCATAATAAATTTAACAGGTAGTTGTCTCTCATTCTATCATTTTCAGATGACACAGATCATAACTCGTATCTTAGTTTTTTCTGTTACTGACTGTTCTTATACCCAAACTGAGTGGTAGAAAAGCACATCTATGATCATGAATCACTACCATAAAGCAGAAAAACAACTTATAAACTACTAACTTTCTTAAAAATAAACTAAAGGTCACCTATTTGTGTCATGATTTTATCCAAGGCTCGGATCCACATGCAGTGAAACCAAACAGAGAGACACAGATGAAAAGTTTGACGGATTTTATTGAAGAAGTTAAGCTTGGTGCAAAGTTGCTCTGAACTCTGCTCAGCCGGAACTGGAAGATGAGGGGAAGACAGACTATTAGTTCAGGCTCAGTGGGAAATTTGATTCGAAGCAGAGGATCTGGTTGTTGACTCACGTTTCCAGAGAAGTGAAGGATCCTTGACTCCAATCTGTGTGCTGTTTTCCAGAGTTTGTCTGACTCGGTGGAGGGCGGAACAGGGTTTACCTAGAACTCGGACGGTGTAGGGGAACGGAGACGCTGATTGCCACTCAGATTTCCTGCTGTACTTGAATGGGTCGTGGTGAAGATGATTCCCTTGCTCAGAGAGTAATTTCAACGTCCTCTCAAGTAGACTGGATTCAAACCTCCTGTTTGGATCCCCGGCTCAGTTTAGACTCAGTTGATCCCTCCTGGGGGTGGAGGTCCGAAAAGGTCCAGTTTGCAGGATGACTTCCTGCCGAGAGGCAAAGACAAAAAACAAAATTAAAACTCAGGGAGACAAGAACTCAGTCTGACTCAGAGAAAACTCAGCTTGGCTAGAGTACCAAAAACTGGCAAACACTCTGGCGTCGAGGTAGTGGCAATCAGCAGCTTAAGAGCACTTCGTTAACGAGGTAACCGTCAGCAGGTGTGTGAGGAGGCGAACAAACACATAGACAGGAGCCCTGACAGTACACCCCCCTCAACGACCGCCACCTGGCGGTCCAGAGGAACCGGAGGGTTGTGAGAAAGGGAAATCCCTAATGAGGGAGGGGTCAAGGATGTACGATCCCGGGACCCAGGAGCGATCCTCACTAGGTACTGCCACCCACGCCCACGGGGACGGGCATCGACGATCAGTGTTGTGCCTGAACGCGTTCATTGAACGAAAGTTCATGAACTCGTTCATATTTTGGGCGAACGTGAACTGAACGTACTGCATTATCGCCTGATGAACGTTATTGTGAACTCGTTCATTCTGGCGTCTGTGAACGGCACGCTCTCTCAGTTCAACAGGTTGCCAGATTTCTATAAAGCCCTCCAGGCGAAACCCCGGCTAAATCACACCGTAAACAGGCCTTAATATGTAGCGGGAAAAACACCCAATCTGGCAACAGCAGCTACCAGCGTCGTAGCCTACAGCCGCGTGCGTCATCAAAACAAAATGCAGCTACAGCAGCATGGAGGCGACTTAAAACAGGTTTATGACCAGGTGGTCGGTGAGGATGATGGCAACAAGTTTGCCCGCCGGCTTTCAGTAAAAAAATCCGCACTTCAGTAACCTTAAATTCCTACCTCAGCCTGGTCCCTCAGTTTGTGTTAGTAAAATCTTCTTGAGCGGAGGTCTTCAACAGGGGATCCGCGACCCCTAGGGGGTCTACGGAGGTACTGCATGAGCGTCTGCATGGTTAGTTGATATTTTTATATTCCCCCCCCTGCATTTTTTCCCCCCACTAATTGAAATGTCTTTAAATACTCATTAACATGAAATCAACACACTGTAGTAAACAGATAAATGGAGGCAGAAGATGTCTTTCAGTCATCAATGCTCACATTCAGCGACACACAGGAGCTCTTTCAAGCTGGGCACCGTTTCATTCACAACAACCAGGAATCAGAATCAGAAAAACTTTAATAATCCCAGGGAGAAATTAATTTCTTTACATTACTTTATCTGTAATAGAGTGACTATAGGACACAATTTCATACAATATATATAAATAGGGGGTCCCCGCTCCATCTCGCCATCAGTTTGGGGGTCCTTGGTCTGGAAAAGAAGACCCCTGTTCTTGAGGGTTTTACTATCCATGTAACTTGTTTGTTAAACCTGCCTGGTATAATTTTCCAGGATTCCTTTTTAGTATGTATTGAAATGGAATTTCAAATGGAAAAAAATATTAAAATAAAAAAAAACATTTGCACCTTAAAGACTACTTTCCTATTTTTCTTTTAATAATTACTCATAAAAAAGCCCATTCAAGCAGCACATTTTTCCTGATGTTTTTGAGAATATACTGTAGGGGTGAAAGCTGCAGCTGCTACTAGTGTGAAGTGAATGGACAGCAACAAAGCATTAAAGCAACAATGGGGAAATGCTGTCCCCTCAATGCTAATGTAAACCCTGGTTGGATAAGGATTCAAAACTGGATATGAAGATGAAATCTGATGCACAGTTTCAGTGTTACAACTGATAAAATAATTGCTGTCTGTGGTTCTACAGTAGGCTATGGTGTAATTGAGCAATATATGAAAAAAAAAATGAAAAAAAAGAACTATGAACTAGTTCATTTTTTGGAATTGTGAACTAGGAACTGAACTAGTTTCTTTTTAAAATGTGTGAACTGAACTTTGAACTAGTTCACGTAGAAAGAGAACTTTCCCAACACTGTCGACGATGCTTCGAACCTTGTAGGCGGGGTGGCCATCAATGTCCAAAGGGGGAGGGGGCTCAGCGGGTGGGCTAAAGGGACTCGATGTGACAGGCTTGACCTGGGACACATGGAAGGTGGGGTGGATGCGTAGAGAGTAGGGGAGATGGAGATGGACGGCAGATTCCCCTATGGGCCTCTCCACCTCGTAAGGACCAATGAACTTAGGGGACATCTTCTTGGACATGGACTTAAGGGGAATGTCACATGTGGAGAGCCAGACGTTCTGGCCCGGGGATAGGAAGGGGCAGCTCTCCTCCTGCGATTGGCCCACCTACGATTAACCTGGACTCCGTTAATGAGGGAATCGTCAGCAGGTGTGTGAGTAGGCGAACCGGAACCAGGCGCCTCCTATTGGTGGAAGGGAGACAAACACAAAAACAAAACACACAGACAGGAGCCCTGACAGTTTGTTTTAAAAATATTTAAACAAACTCTTGTTGGACCCTGGAGAACCACCGTACCAGATTGCCGCCTTACAAGGAGTTTTTAATCCATGTCTATTTTACTCACACCAGCAGTAAACCGTGGTCATTTCTTACTTCTTTTTATAAAGTTTTTTTTTAAACAGGACATGAAGCAAACATTTATCAGGGGATAAGCTCAATCCAAATAAAACGAATAGATTAACACATTCACCATAAAAGGGCAGCTCCCCATCAGTAGTGTCAGGTTGTGATAACGAACTTCTGTTTTTACTTCTTCGTCTGTTTAAAAAGTGGTGCGGTCTTTTTGACACGTTTTAATGGCAGCTGAGATCCATAAGGATTGTTAAAATCGACAAGCAGTGAACTCTTTTAATCATCTTTCTGCCCACAACATGCTCAGGCGCTTTTTTAAAAACCATATAGTCTACACGCAACGTTTCCCCCCTCATTCATAAATCGGGGACATTTTAGCCGGGGCAGGTGGTCCAAAACAAGGACTGTCCCCGGAAATCGGGGACGTCTGGTCACCCAGACATATATATATATATATATATATATATATATATATATATATATATATATATATATATATATATATATATATATATATATATATATATATATATATATATATATATATATATATATATATATATATATTTATATATATTTATTTATATATTTATATATTTTATCCTCTCCAACTGTATCACATTGCTACGTTTCTTTTCTTTGTTGCAATACACAGTTTATAGTAAGACAATAACAAAAAGCCCTCAAAGAGAATGTCTGGAGTCCTGCTTTCCAATGATCCCATGAGGACTAGCCTGACTAACCAGACCGAATTACGTGTAAATCAGTCTGGTTAAACGCTGTTGACTCCAACCAAGGGTTCAGTCCAGTGACGGGTCTGCATCTTAAAGTTTTCAAAAACTGCACCACAAGGAAAAAGACAAGGAAGGCGGGAAAATAGCTTTGACCATTTAAATTATTTACTAACAGGAGAAAAGGAGGATTCATTTGCTCAGTTTCCAATTTGCAACCTGACTTTAGTGCAGTACACACTAAATCCCTTACAATCATTAACTGGATTGTTTCTGAGAATGGATTCAGTCGCCAAAAAAAGAGAGAATTTGAACAGAGAGCTTAGCTTGGCCTCCTTCTACAGTTAATTTCTAACATCTGCACATCTCCCACCTTCCCAGCTCTCATCTCTTGATCACCTGGGTTTGATGTGTGAGTCAGTCATGGTTTTAAAACTTGGCAATCAAAGCCTTGCTTTACATTTCATGAATCTTTCAGCACCTTCTGTGCTCCTTTTTTTTGTGTGTGTAAGAGAGCAGGCTCCCACTCCTTTGTTGAGATGTCTAATCTTCTTTGTCTATGAATGAATTCAAGAGCTGCATCAAAAGCAATGAAAACACTTTGTTCTGAGAAATAACCGGCTTTAAAAGAAGGATGGAGACGTTTTCATCATATGTAACCTTACAAACGGCAGGTTTTGATATGGATTTTTATTAGATGGACCAACATTGTAAATCGTTTCCAAAATCCTCACAAAAATCACTTAGTATGAAGTGTTTTCTTTCTTTTTTTATTTTTTTATTTATAGTTGGAGGAGCTGGCTGAGCCCACCTAAACTCTTTGTCCGAGACAACTTACCTGGTTGGTAACGGTACACTACCTTATAAGTGGCTCTATCTAGGACAGGAACAGTTATGCAGATGAGCTCTGAACCAGTTTTCATCTCAAAGACATAAAACAAAGAGCACATCCAGTTAGTCAGAGTAAAAGCTGAGCCCATAGCTATGTCTAGGACAGAGAAACAGGACTAAACATGAAAAAACAGGCCTTATAATAATAATATCTAAGGTGTTGATGGAAGCAGCCCACATGATATTTCTCTCCAGGATGGAGTCACGGTCCAACAGGAACATATCAGATGAAGTTATGATGAGGAAAAAGTATATTACCACCACCTAAAAGACATGAAGAGAGAAAATTAGTGTCTTACTTTTGTTAAATGTAATATGACAAAAATTGCAATGCAAAAAAATTGCACTTTGTTAAATTGAGATAATCACAGATGCAAGTAATTCCTGGCCCTAATAAATATAGGGCAAAGCTAATAGAGACATAGAGTGAAAGACTGTGGGGGGAAAAAAATCTCGAAATAATATAATAAAAATAATATAGGCTGATGAAGATTCTCGGATATTTTTGAACTTTTACGGAATTTGAATATATTTTAATCAAAAAGTGTTTCTTAGGTTCTTTATTGTAATATTTTTTAATTTATTTTCATTATATTTTTATAGTATTTTTTTTAAATGTATTTTTTACAAATTATATAATTTCAAATTTTATTTCCATATTTTACATATATATATATATATATATATATATATATATATATATATATATATATATATATATATATATATATATATATATATATATATATATATATATATATATATATATAGTTTATATTGAGTTTTATGAATTGCATTCTTTTCAAAGTGGTTTTTCCAAATTAAATTCTCTTTACTTGTGGGAGAGGGCTTTCCTCTGGAGTGGGGATTGAAGATGCTTTTTTATTGGTCTGCGATGATGTTAGAAGCAATATTTTTATTGGTCAAAGTGGGAATCAAAAGCGTGGTTTGTATTGGGCTGGAAGTAAAGAGAATGTGACCTGTGAAATGCAATTTAAGAAGAATATGATTTTTAAAACTCAGTCTGAAAAGGATAAGTTTGAAAAAATCTTGAAATTATAAAACATGCAAGAATAATTTTGAATAATTAATAATTATGTAGAAAAAAAACATTTGAAAAATGTGAATTTTAAAAAAAATCTAAATCTGAGAAGCTACGCAAAACCATTTTTTATTAAAACATTTTTCTATATTGCATTTTTTCGATATTCAAATTCACAAAAGGTGTTTTTTTTTTTTATTTCCGTTTGCAGAATGTGTTCTCAGCTTGCAACAATAAGAACAAAAAGAAACAAAATTAATTTAATAAAAGACTCGTTGATGTAATTTGGTAAATCATCCAGGCTGCTTTTCAGTTTATGAAAAGTTTCTAAAACATCTGTCATTTTACTGTAAATAAGTATTTTCGATAAATCCCTTTTAGATGCAGTAAAAAAAAGTCTATTCTCTGTAAAAATGTCTCACTTGGACCTTTTTTCTGCGTTTGTTCTCTCCGTCTGTCTGCAGGGGGAGTGCTCCCAGAGGTGCTATAACATCTTCGTTCTGGAAACGGTCTGCGTCGCCTGGTTCTCCCTGGAGTTCCTTCTGCGCTTCATTCAGACTCAGAGCAAGTGCATGTTCCTGCATACGCCGTTGAACGTCATCGACGTGGTGGCCATCCTCCCCTACTACATCACCCTCATCGTAGACTCTCTGTCTGTGGGAGAAAAGCCAGCAGGCTCCGGGAACAACTACCTGGAGAAGGTGGGTTTGGTTCTTCGGGTTCTCCGAGCCCTACGGATCTTCTACGTGATGAGGTTGGCTCGTCACTCCCTGGGCCTCCAGACGCTTGGCCTGACGGTGAAAAGGTGCACACGTGAGTTCGGCCTGCTGCTACTGTTTCTCTGCGTGGCCATGGCTCTCTTCTCGCCGCTGGTGTTCCTCGCCGAGAGCGAATTGGGCGCCAAGCAGGAATTCACCAGCATCCCAGGCAGCTACTGGTGGGCTGTGATCTCCATGACGACGGTTGGCTATGGCGACATGGTCCCGAGGAGCATCCCGGGCCAGGTGGTGGCACTCAGCAGCATCCTAAGCGGCATCCTCCTCATGGCCTTCCCCGTCACCTCCATCTTTCACACCTTCTCCCGATCCTACGTGGAGCTGAAGGAGGAGCAGAACCGGGCCTTAAGGCAGAAGCCGGACTCGCAGGACAGCACCAAGTCACAGAACAGCGAGGACTCCCAGGAGATGGACAGCTTCCACGGCATCGCTGAGGCCAGGGTGGCGGCAGTGCTGAGGAGGAAGTCCATGGCAGCTCAGAGGGCGGCTGAGATTAGGGCATCCATGCAGACTTAAATGCCCTGCTTCAGTTCAATACGTTTCTGTGACTTTCCTGAGCATCAGTGTATCTGAGGGTGGCTATTCTTACCAAGGGGCATAGAAATCTTTCTTCTCTTTTGCACAAATCTTACTTCAAAATTGAACAGCAATTTATTCCTGATTCTAAACCTTTAGAAATTTAAGACTAAATGCCGGGAAGCTTGTGAGAAGGAAATCTAATGCCACAGCATCCCATCCTGTTCTTCAGTGCTTGGACTGAAATCTGCACTGCATTTTGTTAGGAAATAAAGGTGTTTACTTACTTGTCAAAGATCCATTATCGAAAAAGAAATACAGCGGATACCAGATATATACATTTACTGTATATAAATAAATACTATTTAAAAATTAAAGTAGAGAAACCTTTCCTGATTTAATGTCACATAGGATTGCCTTCATATTTTCTTTTACTAAATGTTCAGAAGTTCACATTGGCCTGTCAGCAAAGAGGAAGTCATCAACAGCAAACAAAGAAAGATCACCATCTGTAAATTTTCTCAGGGACAAAGATCTTAATTTTTATTGTTAGTCCTAAAGTCTTATATAATGAAAACTGAATGGTGTGGCTATACTGATCAAAGTTAAAATTGAAGGAAGAAGGGGAAACTTTTTTTTGTGTTCAGAACATCTTTTTTTTCCAATTTCCAATTTTTCCAACAATTAAACATACAGTGAAATCAGTGATGACAGTGTCAGTACTGTAAAGTGCGCAACATTAAGTGATTGTACAGAGAAGGACTTGAGTTTTTAACATTTTCCCCCCTGAACAGAAGGGGAAACTTTTAATCCCAAATGACCGTCACCTCTGGGAAAGATAGGTTTACGGTTTCTAGTATCATAAGGGTGTTTTAGTGCTGGAAATATTGGTGAGCTTCATAAAACAGCTTCCATCACTAGAAAATGATTATGACCGGATGCTCCAGATATCAGACATAAAGTGAAAGCAATGGCACAATTTGGTCTAAATATAAAACGGCCCAAAGCAGCCAGTATGGGGTTATGTAACTGTCAGTGTAAGTCAATAACATGAATATATTTGACATTTTTTGTTTGTTTCTTGTTGTCAACTTATAAATGTAACATCAGATGGTTTATTTGAAAATTCAAGTTTAGAAGTTACGAATTTAAGTTACAAAGTTAGAACGGAAAAAATACAAGAACAAATCACATCACGAAGAATGAATCACAAATATACAAGTAAAGTTACAAATTTACAACTACAAGTTTAAATTGAACCGGCCGAACCACCTGAGCGTGCCTGCCCAGGCATATAGAGGGGGTACCATCTGAGTGTGCCTGCTAGGGCATAGAGAGCGTACCACCTGAGCGTGCCTGCCCAGGCATATAGAGGGGGTACCATCTGAGTGTGCCTGCTAGGGCATAGAGAGGGTACCATCTGAGCATGCCTCCCAAGATAAAGAGAGGGTACCATCTGAGTGTGCCTGCTAGGGCATAGAGAGGGTACCATCTGAGCATGCATCCCAAGATAAAGAGAGGGTACCATCTGAGTGTGCCTGCTAGGGCATAGAGAGGGTACCATCTGAGCATGCATCCCAAGATAAAGAGAGGGTAACATCTAAGCGTGCCTGCCAAGATATAGAGAGCGTACCATCTGAGCGTGCCTGCCAGGGCATAGAGAGCGTACCATCTAAGCGTGCCTGCCAAGATATAGAGAGCGTACCATCTGAGCGTGCCTGCCAGGGCATAGAGAGCGTACCATCTGAGCGTGCCTGCCAGGGCATAGAGAGGGTACCATCTGAGCGTGCCTGCCAAGGCATAGAGAGGGTACCACCTGAGCGTGCCTGCCAAGATATAGAGAGGGTACCATCTGAGCGTGCCTGCCAAGGCATAGAGAGGGTACCATCTGAGCGTGCCTGCCAAGGCATAGAGAGGGTACCACCTGAGCGTGCCTGCCAGGGCATATAGAGGATACCATCTAAGCGTGCCTGCCAAGATATAGAGAGGGTACCACCTGAGCGTGCCTGCCAGGGCATAGAGAGGGTACCATCTGAGCATGCATCCCAAGATAAAGAGAGGGTACCATCTGAGTGTGCCTGCTAGGGCATAGAGAGGGTACCATCTGAGCATGCATCCCAAGATAAAGAGAGGGTACCATCTGAGCGTGCCTGCCAGGGCATAAAGAGAGGGTAACATCTAAGCGTGCCTGCCAAGATATAGAGAGCGTACCATCTGAGCGTGCCTGCCAGGGCATAGAGAGCGTACCATCTAAGCGTGCCTGCCAAGATATAGAGAGCGTACCATCTGAGCGTGCCTGCCAGGGCATAGAGAGCGTACCATCTGAGCGTGCCTGCCAGGGCATAGAGAGGGTACCATCTGAGCGTGCCTGCCAAGGCATAGAGAGGGTACCACCTGAGCGTGCCTGCCAAGATATAGAGAGGGTACCATCTGAGCGTGCCTGCCAAGGCATAGAGAGGGTACCATCTGAGCGTGCCTGCCAAGGCATAGAGAGGGTACCACCTGAGCGTGCCTGCCAGGGCATATAGAGGATACCATCTAAGCGTGCCTGCCAAGATATAGAGAGGGTACCACCTGAGCGTGCCTGCCAGGGCATAGAGAGGAAACCATCTAAGCGTGCCTGCCAAGGCATAGATAGGATACCATCTGAACGTGCCTGCCAAGATATAGAGAAGGTATCATCTGAACATGTCTGCCAAGGCATAGAGAGAGTACCATCTAAACGTGCCTGTCTGACATAGAGAGGGTGCGATCTGTACTGAGCAGAGACAATGTGTAGGCTTGGCAGAGCCAGGAGCCACGAATTGCTGCAGGTGAGCGAAAAGAGTTGCGGCGGAGCTAAGTTTAGAGAAAAGGGGACTGATGTTGGGGGTGAAGAGGTGAAGGAAATTGGTCAAAGAAGATGGAACTGCGGCTGAAGCAGGTGTAGTAGAACGAGGATGGGTTTGGGATGCGTGAACCAGGGCAGAGGAAGGATATGACCCAGGCGGTGCTTAGTGGGAAGACTGATGCTTTCCTTTTGGGTTTCCCCAGAGATGGGGATGCTAGGGAAATGAGAAGACTGGGTTGAGACGGAGATTAAACTCCACAGGGTAGAAGCAAAGTCAGAAGAGAGATCTGGGCTGAACTCTGGGCTACAACATTTTATCTTAGAAGGTGAGATGGCCAGGGAAGAGATTCAACGATAGATTTTAAATCAGACATAGCAACAAGCTTGACAAATGAAAGTTAGCCTTGGAAAAATACATTTCACCTGTAGTGTTAAAGATCAGCTGTAGACCAGGAGAGTGGAGAGAGTCTGTTTGGAGAGATTGAAGCAGAACCTCACAATATGGTTGGGCTGAAGGGGAGTGAGGACTTGATGGTGATTGGCTGGGGCAGAGGCACACAATGAGGGAAATGAATGCATGTTTACGTCTAAACTTAATTAATACTTCATAATTGTCATAAAAAGGACTGATGGACCCAGTATTCAAGGTGAGACAGCCAGAAGGAAAGTTCAAAACGTTTATTAAAATGAACAGAACAGAAGCGTGCTGCTGTGGATCTGCGACTCTTGGCTGCTGCAGGAGGGGGGCGGGGCACCGCCCTATTTCACAAACTCTAGTTGTGGGAGAAATACAGGTAAGTTACCACGATCATCTGACAGAAGAAGATAAACTCAGTGAGTCACTAACCTGGTTTCCCAGTTCAGTCCATCTCCCTAGAAAGGGGTGCGATCCAGCCGCTGGGCTAACAACCAGACTTGGCGTGTGTCGCCCAGAGTGTCCCTGATGCTGCAGCCCCGGGGAAGATGTAGGAGGCTGATCCATGTCGGGGGAAGACAGAGCAGGCAGGAGCAGTTTAGAAAACCTCTGCTCTATGAGAGGTTTCCACCTAAGCAGGAACAGCTGGATAAGACTTCCAGGAATCCACAGAGCTTCCAGGCAGGCTCAGAGTCCAGAGTCAGACAGGTGCAGAAACGTGCCTACACAGACATGCACAGAAGCAGACAGGCTCAGCTGCAGACGGGCAGGCTCAGTGGTTGAAGGTAACAGAGACAGGACGTTGAACCAGAACTTGATGCTGAAAACTTTAAACTGGTCTCCTCCTTAGAGCCAGGCTTACAGGATTAAAAACTGATCCTCGCCGCATCCCAAGCCAAAACCCTGAGGACTCCGCATGTAAGGAATAGTGCACGATCAGGAGAAGAGACAGACACAGAACCCACTTTCCTCTGGCCACCAGGATCCAGGAGATTAACCGTGAAGTTAACTGGAAAGACTGAACAGACAGACTAACAGGAAACAAAACAAATAATTCAGGCTCAACCGAATATAAGGCAAAGGAAACAGGTGAATCAAATAAATGATAATTACAACAGGGAGGGAAACGGCAGGTGAATGAAATAAAGAATTAAGGTGGAGGAATCAGGCCAGATCATGACACTAATCCTGTATTCTTACATCTGATGATATGTTTATGCATGAATTAACAACAAGGAACAATACTAATATTAAGATAATTTGTGTTTATTGACTTACATTTAGAAAGTCAGACACCTTGTTTTTTTGTTATTTTCACCTTGTTGTCTTACCCAATATGCTATTTGGAAGAAAAAAAAAGTAACTTAAGGACAAAAACGTAAATAATTTTCAGCAGCCATTACAATCCCTGACACGAGTTGCTTACGAAACATGTGAGCAGATCTGAAAAGTTGTGTGTGACCATGGATGCTCACAAACCTTACGCCTGGCTCTGTCAGGAGAAATGGGCGAAAATACCTGCAAACATTTGGTTTTAAAGGGAACATTTTGGACCCAAGGCATACAGTTAAGAAAATGTTTACAGCAGATAAATTATATATTTGAAAATAACACTGAAAAAAATGTATCTCTTTATATACAGTTTGTGTAAATATCTGGTTCCAATTTTAGATTTGGGTTTTATCCTGGTGTTCTGCTAAAATGAATTTTAAGTCTGCGTAAACAGAAACACTTTCATAATAGGAGGCTTGAACCTTATACTAATGTTTTTTGTCTTTTTTCTAATATCACGTTATTTTCCCTTTAATAAGCAGCAGCCAGGACAGATGTAGTTTAATTCAACTGTTTATTATTAGTGTGTATCCACTAAAGTGTCACAATTGAATGGATGATGTTAATCAGCATGCTTTATAAGTGCCTGAGGTTGTTTATTAAAAAGATAATTTAAAGAATACAACCCCCCAGTTAGAGTGCCTCGCAAAAATATCCGCACCCCTCAAACCTTTTCCAGTTTCTGTCACTTCGTAAAACATACTCTTTATTGGGATTTTATGTGATTCAATTTCATAAATTAGTTTGTGTTCTAAGTGGGAGGAAAATAATGGATGAAGAATATAAAATATAAAACATTTTTTTAATCTCTTTTTAAAAGTTATACTAAAAAAAAAAAAATCCAGGGAAGCGAACCTCTTTTAGAAATCATTGCTTAGTAGGGTTGTAAGAACAAAAATTGATTCATTCAAATATTATCCAATACCAATTATTTGTATTTATTCAAAGTACGACAAAATAAATCTTAAATGCAAACAAAAATATTTATAGGCGAACATTCATGTCACTGATTTACTTTTATATAACTCTTAAACCCCAGCCACTAGGTGGCAGCGCTCCACCCAAGGGACTATTATTCAGCTGCTCTGTATGAGCCGCAGCATAGTAAGGAGATCTCGTGAAGTTTTCTAGTTTTTCTATTATAAAAATCCCAATATTCTGTTTTGTTCATTTAAATGGATATACCTATCTAGAGGAATTATATCATCATATATATACATATATATTCAATTCAGTTCACTTTATCTATATAGCGACAATTCACTACACATGTCATCTCAAAGCACTTTACAGAAACAATTTAATCAAGTCATACAGTTAGATTGGTTCAAAGTTTGTATCTAAAGCTGGGCATTACACTATGCGATTTTTTCAATTGTTGAACGCAGCTAGAGTAGAGCTCACACTGTATGACGAAACCACGTACATCTAAAAGACATCAGCTCCGCAGTGAGATGGAGCTACTCTGACTCGTCTTACCGGAAGCCAAACCAGTAGAAGAGGAATATAGAGCTCACTAGAGTGAAACGTGCTGCCTTGGCAATTTGGGCAATTTTGTGCTGAAAAGAAAAGGCGACAACGTATCTGTCAATTTTACAGAAAGAACTCTATTTCAATCGCATCCCCGCCATGCTTCTGTGTTTTTATCTGATAGGAGGAAGAAGAATCCTTGTTTGTGCATGCCCACTGAGCGATTTGCCCATGACGGTCCGACCGACCTTATGTTTCCTGATCAGGAGGTGGTCGTCAGAGGCTAATGGCCCCTCGTTACCCCCTGTACACTACACAACGCACAATCAGGCTGAAAGTCGGCCCGATCGGAAAATTCTCACACGACTGGAAAGTCGCCCCAAAAAGGGAAATAGCCTGAGATCATGCTGGTCCCTCGCACTTACCATGCATGTAGCAACAGTGGAGGAAAAACTCCCTTTTAACAGGAAGAAACCTCCAGTAGAGCCAGGCTTAATGTGAGCGGCTATCTGCAGTGGCTGACTGGAGTTTAAGGAGAATTAGACATACAAAAGTAAGCAGATAAACAAAACGTGACTTTTAACTAGCTCCACAGGTAGCCCTCGCAGAATAGACACAACCCAGCAGATGAGCTACAAGCCAGTTCCCATGTAAGAAGAAGTAAAAGAGCACAAACAGTCACAGTAAAAGAAAAGTGGTCGTTGACAGTGGCCCAGCTGAAGATACTATGATGAGTTGTATGAATTGTGTGTTAACCTAACAAATAGTGCAGCATGGGAGGATTGAGGAAGAATGAAGAAGAATTATGAAAAGGGGTCCCTATGTCCTCCAGCATTCTAAGCATATAGCAGCATAACTATGCATAGAGATAGCTAAGGATAACTCTAGGACCAATCTAACTGTAAGTTTTAATTCTAGTATTCTAGTATAGTCTTGCCTACTATTTTAGTAAGCTATTTTAAAAGGTTTTACTTAATATAATAGAAGTTCTAAATTCTTTCACACAGTTGACAGTTAAAATTATTAACTTGAAAGGTTGAAGATTAGTTTATTATTCAACTATAAATAATATGGCATAAATACTATTGCTGAGTAATGTAGTTCCAATCTCATTCTAGTTAAAACATAAAAGGTCTATCACGTAAATTCCCAATAAAATATGTTGAAATTTCTGGTCTGACAAAACAAGGAAAAGTTAAAGGCATGTATACTTTTGTGAAGCACTTCAGTCAAGTAGGCTTTACTATGTTGTGTTTTTCACCATCTCTAATATTACAGTATTACAGGTATTACATTAAACATATAGAAGCTTCGGTAAATCAGAGCTTATTCTGACCTTCACACAAACGTACTGTCAAGCTGTGGCTCTCAGCTTAAGTCTCTTGTTATGTATTAGCTATGATATAGAAATTTCGGATCAGACTGTAATGTATTCAGATTTACCAGACTCACAGTTAATCAGACTAAAACCTGCCATGTAAACGCATTTTCAGTTTGATCTACGGTTTATTCCGATGACTTATGTCCATTCTAGCTACTGTTTTAGAGTTTAATCAGCTTGTTTCTTTCTATTTACCTTTTTTCTTTGGGTGATCGAAAAACAGAAATAGGAAAAAGAATATATAAATAAACCTATTTATGGCATTTCACTTTCTTGCTGATCTGTTTTTAGCCCATTTCTGTCCACAATAAACCAACCTTTTTCATGTTACAGGAAGTCCCGTTATACCACTGATGATTTTTAAGCTAAAGTTGTTATGCAATTGAATCTTGTTTTGATTTTATATATTTTATCAAATAATATTTGGACTGTCATATATTGTTCTGTGAACCCATGACAAATGAAAGTGTGAATTGAGCTCAGATCACTGTCAAACTGTTAACTCTGCACAAATATTGAATAAATTCACAACTTCAATTCAGATTTAAAAATATTTCAGCTAAAGTAATTAAATTCAACTGAACTAATTCGCTAAAAAGGAATGAACAATGTTTGAAAACCATGATCAATAAAATGGTGCAAATATAACACAGTTCAACATGGATTTTATGTTTGAGAACCAAAGTTTATACTTATGAGTTTGTAAATAGGTCAAATACGCTTGAATAATCAGGCGCTGATAGAAGTAAGGCAAACATTATAAATAGCTGAAGGAATTAACTCTGTTAATCTTTGTGAACAGATGTGACCCTGGCTACGTTCACATTGCAGGCCTTGCTTGCTTGCCATGCTTGATTCCCATTTTTATGTGAAATCCGATTTTTTTGAGTTGCCGTTCACATTCCCAAATATATGCGACTTGTATGTGATCTCCTGTGTGAACTGCAGTCATACAACGCAAGTGTCCCGTATGCGCAGTAGGGGACGCAATGACGTCACAGGCCAGCGTGCTCTTTTTTCCCGGAAGAAAACATGGACGGGAGTGCCAGCGCGCATCTCTTTCCAATCATAAAAAAATAGATCTCTTCAAGATGGTTAAACATAAATACTGCCCTCAGCATCATCATCTGCCATTGTTGTTGTTTTTCTTGCAGCATCTGCGTAACAAGACGCAGAATCGTGACCTTTGTCGGGTATTTTGACGTTCAGGTCGGATGAATCCGACCTGGCCGTTCAGACATTGAAAAGATCAGATTCGTATCAGATTCAGGACGACATAGCCAAGTGGCCTGGGTCGGATTGGAAAAAATCGGATCTGTGTTGTTCAGACAGCCACGAAAAGATCAGATCCAGGTCACATATGGGCAAAAAAATCGGATTTGGGTCACTTCAGGCTGCGGTGTGAACGTAGCCTCTGTTCTCACCATTTTTTAACTCAGCTAAAAAAAACATGTTCCACTCTAATATTCTGATTTTAACATCTTTTAACATCTCTTAGAGAGCAACAATGGACCTACAGACATCTTACTCTGCTTTGACCCAAAGCGTCCCTCTTACAACAAAGGTTTTATAATTGACCTCTGAAATGGACCTTTTTGCTTCTATGCATTTGTTTTCAACCAAATCCCAAGATAATGCCCATTGTAGATGCCGTCATTCACCTGCTTCAGAAAACAAACTTTTTATTTCTCCAGTGCATTTAACACAATTCATCCTGACTTTCTTTGTGAGAAACTTGAGAAGAATAATGTGGAGAAATCAACAATCACATGGATCAAAGACTACCTGACAAACAGACCACAGTTTGTTAGACTGAAGGGTCAGCTGTCTAATCAAGTAGTCATGAGCACAGGAGTACCACAGGGGGCAGTACTCTCACTATTGTTTTTTATTTCTTATAATGGCTTCCAGTACCAGACAGAGTCCTTTTAGCTGCAGAAATACTCAGTTTACTCTGCAATCATTTGGTGCAGCAAAGATTGACAAGAAGCTGAGTACATAGAGCTGGTGATTCAATTTGTGGCATGGTGTTGAAACAATCATCTGATCCTGAATGTCAACAAAACAAAGGACATAGTTGTAGATTTCAGAAGAAACAGGAACAAGTTTATTTGCGTACACATCATGGTAGAAGAAGTGGAGGTGGTGGAGGAGCATAAATACCTTGGTGTTCATCTGGACAACAAACTTGACAGGAGACACAACTGTGTAGCCGTCTAAAAGAAAGGACAGAGCAGAATGGACTTCCTAAAGAAACGTGGGTCCTTTGGCGTTTGCAGCAAGATGCTACATATCTTCCCGGACAGTGTGATCTCTTCTGCCATCATCTGCTGGGTTTACAGCATCAGATCAAATGAGTTAAAAAAAGCTCAACATACTGATAAAGATAACAGAGTTTCTTTGTTCTATGAACTCCTCTGGAAGCTCAGTAGATTATTTGTCAAAGAAGAATTCTTAATAAAGTAAAGAACATTATAGCCAACCGTGAGCATCCTCTTCATCAGACTGGTGAACAACTACGCTCATTCAGATCCAGAGCTGGACAGACATCTACAACAACTTGATGGAAAAAACTTTCAGGTATAATAAGATAAAAATTCCCCTGTGGGAGTGATAAAATATTCAATGCATTAAATTGAATCTAATTGGTTTAGACAATGACCTTTAAGCAGAGAAGACAATTATAGACAGAAAAATTAATTGGATGAGAGACTTAATTTGCTTGTAAGATAATAAAAATAACCCTCACTAGCAGGTTTCTAAAAGTAAAATCTCCTGTATAGCCTGTTTTTACTCTAAGTAGAGATGCTAACATATGCTGAGTCATGTTAGATTGCATTATATTATCCATCAGATATGCTACATAGAAAGCATGCCAAGTGTAAAAAAACAGTAATATGAATATTAAACAATATTTGGATTAAATTAATGTGAATTCTTACTGTTTAATTAGAAATGTTTCCCAGTGATTCACTTAAATAGATTTTTGATTTTTTTTTTTTTAAGCCATTTGTTCAAGGTTTAAACAGGATCTCAGCTCTTTTATCTTTTACTTTGGTGGAACATTTCAAATATTTCACATTTTTAATGACCAGCCAGAGCTGGTTTAATATAAGAATGGATTTGTGCCACATTAAAAAAGATTCCTACCTCTCCTTATATGTCCTCTTCCTGTGGAAGAGGTGGGGTACACCCTGGAGAAGTCCCCATTCACCACAAAGACACGTGTAAGCACACATTCATGGCTAAGGGTCATTAAAAAAAGATGAATGTTTTTGTCTTCTACAAAAAGGCCAGAGAACCTTGAGAAAACGGACACATAAAAAGGTAAAGCAAGCAAACACCGATTGGAAGGACCCAGCTTTCAACCCTGGACCCTTCTGAGGTGTGACAGCAGTGCTAAAATCACACCATGGAAACTGATCAAGGTTCCTTTTTTTACATGTGACGCTGTCGTCTCTATAAATATCTGCAGCGTTTCACCTTCATGACCCTTTAATCCCACCTAAATTTAAACCTGTGTAAACTCACAGAGAAAACTCCGCCCCTTCATTTGAATATGAGAGCATGAAATAAAGATTGGGTTAAAAAAATTAAAAGTCCTGGAAATACATAGCTCTACCAAATAAATAGATATACCTTCATCGAAATAATTGTTAAATCAAATGAATGGATCTTGAAGTAAATAAATGTCAAACATAAGCAAAAAAAAGTGGATTTCTTGTCATGAAGATGTTTAGTTATTTTATGGAGTATTGACAAGAAATCTAGTTTCTATTTAATTAAAGTGATAATGGTTAAAGTTGTAGGAAAACCGCCACTCCAACCGTTGCATTTTCAAATTCTCATGACTTTACAGGAGTGAATAAAGTGAATGTGACTGGTTGTTTATCAAGGGGGCGGGATTGTTGTGGCGGAAGGTTTGCAAGCAAGTTTGGTTGTGGCTGGTTTGCCTGAAGCATCGTTGCTAACCAGTTAGCAACTTAGTGCTAGTAGCTTCCTAATGGGAAATTCCATTGGGACCAAGTAGCACTAAATTGGTGACTTAGAAACGACACTGTCAAGGAACGCTATGGACAGAGGAAACATGCAAGACGAGGAGACTTTTGTGTAGAAGGTCGTGGATCAGTCTCCTCCATCATACTTTTTTTATTTAGAGGAGGAAAGCGGGGACGAAGATGTTGTGGAAGAGGACGCCAGGGCAGCAGAAGCTTGGTTTGGTGTAGAAGGCTTCCAGACGTACATGTTTGAGCCCTTGCCTCGCAACGCTGCCAGTTCTGTTAGCTCTACGCCTGCTGAAGACACAGACGTCCATCCTCGTGAACACTGGGACAGAACTCAATGGGAAAGGAAATGATTCTGATTTCAACCGTTGCGTGTGTTAGCTGCGACGTGAATCAAGGTGCTATGACCGAAAAAACTTGATTGACAGATGACGTTGATATATGATTGGCCGAATTTAAGTGTACAAGCTGACCTATAACTAACTGGTCTGCAGAAGATAACGGAAAAAAGCCAACAGATTTAAAGACAGGATTTTTTTCAAAAATAGAGATAATAAATAAATTATTTATAATTTATTATAAATACATTTTTTGGTGTGATTTTTTTATTTATTATATAATAGATAAATAATAAATAAATAAATTTTGGGACAATATGGTCTGATAAAGAGTACATTTATATACATGTTTAAGCCAGAATGATTTGACATTTAAATATGATTTCCCTACAAATTTAAAGAGGCTTAATGCATGACTGATATTGACTATTCATAATCTCTTAACAGAAAAACACTTAAATACGTTTGAGCTCTTTTTCTCTCTGCTCTCCTTAAAGGAACATCGCTCTGCCTCCTGGGGGAGCTGTGTCCTGGTCAACCGATAATCACCACTGGAAAAACTTTTTGCTTCAATCTATGATCCTAGCAAGGTTTACAATTGCCAACCAATCTTTGAGAACTCCTCTAACTTCATGATTTTAACCTGCTTTTACTTGGTTTTGTCTAAGTTTGATTTTTACAAGTGTAGGTGTCATTTACTGCATGTCAGCAAACCATTTTCTCCTATGCAGGTACCTTGAACTGATGCATAAGATTCAAATCTAAATCCCCTAAAGCTGCAGCAGTGTTGGATCCATTAGAAGAAGCAGATTGCAGGTTGTGTTAACATGTTTCCCCTGCAGACTGAGAATCCATGTATCTGGATTTTACTGCGGCAGAAAAATACTTGAGCACATCCCCCCTCCTGAAACTGTTCTGTGCAACAAGCAGCTTTTTCTTTCAGCTCAGATGTGGAGGTGTTGCAATAAGCATTAAACTGAAATGAATTTGCAGTTTGCATCATAAATCCATAGCCTGAGGAAGAGTATTTTTTTTCTGGAAAATGTAATAAAGAATATAATAAACATTTTCCTCTTTAAAAAAAAAAAAAAGAAGCTTTGATTTAATAATGTTTTACACCCAAGGATGCGCTTCAACTGTCAGAAGATTGTGTTCTGTACTATGAGCTTCTGAAATTGGCACTGCTTCATGATTTTTTAAAATAAATGTCATTAATAATGAATAAACTCTTTTCTCCTGGAGGATAGATGGATAAACCATATTTTAAGTTGAAGACAATCACAGTAATGGGATTATTACATGTCTCTCCAAGCAGACCTACTGTACATGCTGTCAGGCCATTTTTAGTAGAAGGCTGGAAAATAAAAACCTGACTGTTTCAGCTGTTAAATTAAACATGAGCTGTTCATCAGGGCAGCATACGGACGTACTTGGACAGATTCCTCAAAGCCACCAACAAATCACCGTCTCATAAAGAAGCTCGGCGTTTCGTATGCAAAGTTGTTGGGGGTAGATTCAATCCTACAGAAGCACAAATGTAATAATCCACCCGGTTATCTGAGGCAGGGACGTGGCTAGACCTATTTTAGGGTGGCTGAAGTCATCCCTTCGTTGGTATTAGCCACCCTATAATTATTTTGCGATTTTTATTGTTATTTTTTTATTTATTGATTTTTTTTTTCCATATAACCCCAAACAATTGCAGTAAAGCACTGAAAACGAGCCACCAAGAAGGCAAGTTAATCTGAAGATAAGTTCCTGTTAGTTTATTTACAAACACAATTATTTATACAATTATTAATATCGTTAGGATATTCATTTCCTTCATTGGCTCCGCGTCCAGCGTCACGTCACGTGGTACACGGCCATCAACTGGACCATAGCAGCTGTGCAGTGCAGCAACAGCGCGCCCTTTGAATCTCCACACAGTCATCGAGCTTGATTAGGAAAGTTATGGTTGCGTGCAGATACATACGGTGAGTTTGCCATTTGATGTCAGCGGTTTACATTTTCTTCACTTTACCTGGAGTGAGGAAAGAGACAATATAGGCCTAATAGCTTGTCTGATTCAGTAGGAATTACGTTACCATGGTGAACAAAGTCAGTGGTGTGGGAAAACACGATGTTGTTGTAGCCTACTAGCATCATTATAATAGTTTTGTCACAGGAGCAGTGATGGGCAGTAGCGCCGCTACATGTAGCGAAGCTATTAGTTTAACTACATTTTCAAGTAGCTTGACCGTAGCGTCGCTGCTTTATTTATCAAGTAACTTTCCTGTAGCGACGTTATTGTTTTGATCAAGTAGCGACGTAGCGTCCACAAACGCTACAAAATCCAGGGCAAAACTAAGAAATGAAACCAGGTTTTCTATTTCTAAACAACAATCAGCCACAAAACTACTGTAAATAGCAGTTTCAGCTGACGCTTTATAAGTGGCGTAGTAGCACAGGCACACTCCGTAGGGTTAAACAAGCGCACCTTTTCCGAGGCTGTCGTTCTATTGGCTGGAAAGGTTGCTAGGCAACGATCCAACTGCAGTCTGAGAGAGCAAAACAAATCCGCAAGCAGAGCGTAACTGAGACCCGTGCAGAGCGGAGATGGAGGCAAGCGAGAGGAAAAAATATCTGTGATAATATAGAAAATATCTGTTTAAATCTGAGAGAAGAAACAAAGATTTTTGAGAGAAGAGAAAATATTTGAGAGAGAGCGCATGTTTTGAGTGTGAGCATTATAAGTTTTGAGTGCAAGAAGATGAAATTCTTTTCTCTAATTGAAGTTATGTGCTCTTGCATTATGGCAGGATAATTCTCCCATATCTATGTGCCACCAGTCTGATAGGGCGACACTGTGTGATATGGTAGTGCTTCCTTGGGTTGACTATAGTTCTAAGTTGTACGTTTCATATACTGTTGATTTTGTGTTTTCATTAATACATTGTACTTAAAAATACTTCCTTTATTTGCATTAAAACTTTGTCAGACTGATGTGAAAAAGTCTCAAGGATATCCTTCTTTGCAATGATGCTATTGCCTATTGCCTACTGTCCATTTATGCAACTTGTATTTTGTGGTTAAACTTTAGATTAAGCAGAAATCTATCAAAAATAATGCTGCATTTATTGTTAAGTTCCTCACATATATGTGTTTCTCTCTGTGCCAGGTGTAGAGAAAGACATGCCAAAGTCCAGGTCACACACACACACCAAGCACACACACAGAAACAGGGTTATTGCAAAGCAGACAGGGGTTCCTGACAGGTTGTGGGTGCAGGGGAGATGGGGAAAGATGAATGGCCAGGTTAAGGGTTTATGAAGATGTTGGGAGTCTGTTGGTTAGACAACTGTCTTCTGTAGAAGGTTTCCATTATGATGAGTGGCGAACCACTTGCCTTCTTCCATTTATGCAGTAATGCATGGCACCTACCATTTACTCTTTGTAATTTAGCACATTTTAACTGGTGTAGTTTAGTTGGTGAAGTAGCATTAGTGAGGGAAGTGTTTCCCAGGTATGTTGCTCTTAAAATAATGAATTTATAGACAGCGCCTTAGAAAGTGCACTGAAAAAATTTCGGCGCGCACTACGCGCGCGCAATATCTTACCTAGGGGCTAAGCCACCCATGTCTCTCAAACCTAGTGACGGCCCTGATCTGAGGACTGATTCAGCAGATGTCGGTTTTTTTTATTGTATCAGGATGTACAGACACGGCTCCGAGTTTTTCAGGAAAGCTGCCTCCATTACAAGCAAAACATTTTATCAAATATCCAATTAAATTGTAAAGTGAACCATTGAACTTGGTCATTTGATCAATATAAAAATTAAAATTATAATTTAAAGCTACAGTGTGTAATTTTCAGCGACATCTAACGTCCAGACTGCAGACCGCAGCAACTTGAACATCCCCCCCCCCCCCCCCCACTGCTTCTCCCCCCCAACAGTACGGCGAGCGTTACGGGACAAAATGTCTTCCACGACGTCCGCATCACCTACCTTCTCAAGTGATGAGGTTTGTTTACATAGATAATTTTAATACTGCCATCTATTGTTCAGTACCGTCTCAGTTCATCTCTCTCAACTTGCCGTAGTTACTTTCGAGCGTAATGGGCGATCTCGCAATCGCTAGTTTGTTGGCTCGGCGCTGCCGTAGCGCAAAGATGTCTGCCTCCATGGCTGCGAGACCCGCTCCTATGTAATTATAAATAACGAATTCTAAGGCAACGCAAATATTAAGGTTAAGAGGCTGAGCTCGTAGATGACGATAAATAACATAGTTATGTATAATATATTACATTTCTGACTGTATATCCCTGTAATTATTACACACTGTAGCTTTAAATAATTAAATGTCATTTTTTAGAAAAGCATTTTACTTGAAGTTACTTCCCTTTCAATGGTTAAATCAATACAGAGTCAGACAAATCTATGCATGTTTCGGTGGCGCAGTGGTTAGCGCATAGACCTATGCACGGAGACCTCCTCGACACTAGCGACCCAGGTTCGGGTCTTTGTTGTGTTGTGATTTTATGTTCAATGCCCATCCATGTTGGATGCCATATTTATGTTATACTCCAGCTGGGATTTTATATTTCTGATACTTTAAGATGTTTATTGACCTCCTCAGTAGGGGTGGTAAATATCTTATTTAATCAGATATTATTACAGGCTGTTATATATTGTTTATGAACACACGCCCTACTAGCTGTGTGTTAGAATAATAGATGAAAGATTGATTCGAGCACAAATCATTGGTCAAACAGTTAATTCTGCACAAACATGGAATAAATTCACCACAACTTTTGTTCAAAATATAAGATTTTATTAACAAAATTCATTCAGCTCCAAGTCAAACATGTTTCAGTTTAAAACTCTTATGTAAACCTTGTGAAAGTCAACTCAACTAAGACTAGTAAAACTCAACTAAACTAAACTACTATGTACAAAGAGGAAGGGGAAACATGGTTGAAAACCATATTACAGTTTAAGATGGATTTTGTGTCTGAAACCAAAGTTTATCTGGAAGAATTTGGAATGTGATCAAATTAGCTTTTCACTAATTTTAAAGAAATTGGAATGTTTTCAGTTCAATTCACAATTAAAATCCATGAGGTGAATAAAACATTATTTGGCCAAATCATTGTTTTATTAAATTATTTGCTTAATCAGGAACAAACAAATGTTTCTTTACCCTCTTTAAAATAGCTAGCAGCGAACAGACATCATAGAGATTTGGGGGGGAGAAAAGTATCCTCATTAAAAGGCATGTATTATATCCTTATAATCCAATAAAAATATAGATATCGGGTGTCATGGTCTTGGTTTTATTTTTGCCCCATTAAACTCCAAGAAATCTCCTCTGCATTTGAGTCCTCCAAACCCTGACATCGGGGGGGGACAGTTAAGAATCGTGGCTTCAGTTGGACTTCAGCATGGTAACTGGAAACCTATTATATAAAGTCTGTCTCTCAGATCTGTATGTACGTGCGCAATGTTTCTTATTAGCCAATATTCAGTAGCACTGATTTTGCCACGTTGATAATAATACTTGTACTCATTGTTGTCTAGGTCATCTAGGATTGGGTCTTGTGTCAACAGTCTCAACAGAGACTTTCCTTCTTCCCAGGGACCTATACATCGTCCCTGCAGCGTGTCCTGGGTCGTCCTCTAGGTGTCCTTCTGGTGGGACATGCCTGGAACACCTCCTGAGGGAGACGTCCAAGAAAGATGTCCAGGCCTCCTCAGCTGATTCCTCTTGTTGTGGAGGAGAAGTGGCTCTAATCTTACAGAGCTCCTCACCCTATCTTTAAAGTCATAGGGAAGTCACATGTCAAATCATTCTGGCTTAAACATGTATATAAATGTACTCTTTATCAGACCAAAATCCAGAAAATGTCTATAAAAAATAAAAAAAAGTCAGTGGTATTATTTTTTTACATTATCTTATGCAGGTTTGTTAGTTATACGTCAGCCTGTACACCTAAATTCGGCCAATCATATATCAACGGTCATCCGCCGATTTAATTTTTTCGGTCATAGCATCTTGATTCATATGTCCCAGCTAATATACGCAACGGCTGAAATAAGAATCCTTTCCTTTCCCATTGAGTTCCGTCCCAGTGTTCACAGGGATGGACGTCTGTGTCTTCAGCAGGCGTAGAGCTAACAGAACTGGCAGCGTTGCGAGGCAAGAGCTCAAACATGTACGGCTGGAAGCCTTCTACACCAAACCAAGCTTCTGCCGCTTTGGCGTCCTCTTCCACAACATCTTTCCTCCTCTAAATAAAAAATGTATGACGGAGGAGACTCATCCACGACCTCCAACATAAAACTCTCCTCCTCTTGCATGTTTCCGCTGTCCTTAGTGTTCCTTGACAGTGTTGTTTCTAAGTCACCAATTTAGTGCTACTTGGTCCTAATGGAATTTCTCATTGGGAACCTACTAGCACCAAGTTGCGAAACTTCCACCACAACAATCCTGCCCTCCCACTTGGGAGAATTTGGAAATTTTCCCTATGACTTCAGGGGGGGCCCAGCCTCCCTGAGGATAAATCTAATTTCAGCAGCTTGTATCCAGGATTTCGTTCTTCCGGTCATGATCCAGATTATATTACCAAAGGTGAGGTTAGGGACGTCGACTGACCAAGAAATTGAGAGATTTGCGTTTTCACTCATCTCTCTCCTTACCACGACATACTGATGCAGCGTCCGCATTATAGCAGCAGCTGCACAGATCCGGCTATCGAACACTAATGATTAATTATATATTTTTGACAAGTTCTTCAAAATTGTTTAAAAAACACTTGAAAAGGGCTTGAAATTTTAAGTGTTAGTATTATGAATTTGAGACCTGCAAACAATGACTTGGTCACTTGTTTGTCCGAAAGCCCATTACAGCCTCCAGGTTAAACATTAATCTATAAAAATAATATAATTGTAGATCCTAAACTTGTGAAAAATAAATCCCTGCACTCAATGATGGCAGATAACGGAATAAATCTTGATCTCTTTGTGCGACATTTTGCCACCCAGCACAGCTCCTCCTGAAATGAAGCAACTGTTACGAACTAATTAAAAGTTTTTTCCTCATGTTTTCTTTTGTTCATTTCATTTGATCATTTTTCTTAAACTGTCTTTCACCACAGCAACTTTTTTCCCCCCTAGATATAAGAAGCCATCTGTGAAATTTGCAGTAAATGTGAGTTTGGGTGAGACAAAGAAACTGTACTGATTAGCTTTAGACCAATGAGCACGAAAAAGGAACCTACTTTGCTGCATTAATGCAATTAATGAGCCCCGTAAGTTTTGAAGGGAATACATTATAAAAGTGTTCACTTTATTTGGAAAATGTCCCTCCTTTATGTTTCTGTGACTCAACTGGATTATTTTTGTCTTATTGTCTCCCGTCTGCAGCATGTGAAGAGGCTCATTATAATTTATGTGCTATTCTCTGCCTCAGATGGCATATGCCCAGAACCCAAAGAGACCATGCCTGGTGGGCTCATTCCACCTTTGACAACTGATGTCTCCCAGAGCAACTCTGCATGTGTGGCCAAAATGAAAAAAAAAAAATAAAAAAATAAATATCCAGCATGCTGAGGAATAAAAATAATAAAAAAGTCAAGGTGCAGCCGTCCCCATTGTCGTCTTTATTAGAAGGTAATGCCACACTACATTTGATTACAGTGTTTAAACAGCCCTGGTTGTTTATGAGTTATGAGTTATTGAGCTAGGCAAAGAGTTTAAAAGAAAATGAAGCAACAGCAGATGAATATAGACCAAACAGTAAATTATATCTTTATGATACATAAAAAAAAAACAAAAGATTGGTTTCTGACCTCAACTTGAAAGAAACAAGAGACTTTGGGAGCAATATTGTTGCAAAATTATTTGCACGTGTGTTGAGAGGTGTGTGTGTCTGTATCTCGATTTGTGTGTCTGTAGTGGGATTTGGAAAATGTGTAAATAAATCTGGAAATAAGTGAGAAGATTTGTGTGTCTGAACAACAATCTGCAAATGTGTAAAACTACTTGTGTGTGTAATCAAATTTGCAAATGTGTAAAAACAATCCACAAATCTGTATTCAGACCTATAAACGTGTACTAAGATTTGCACATTTGTACCAAGATTTGCAAATGTACACTAAGATCTGCAAACGTGCACTAAGATCTGCAATTGTGTACTAAGATTTGCAAATGTGCGCTAACAAAAATGTTCACTAAGATTTGCAAATATGCACTAAGATTTGCAAATGTGCACTAAGATATGCAAATGCACACTAAGATTTGCAAATGTGCACTAAGATATGCAAATGCACTCTAAGATTTGCAAATGTGCACTAACACAAATGTTCACTAAGATTTGCAAATGTGCACTAAGATATGCAAATGCACACTAAGATTTGCAAATGTGCACTAACACAAATTTGCACTAAGATCTGCAAATGTGCACAAAGATCTGAAAATGCACGCTAAGATCTGCAAATGTGCACTAAGATCTGCAAATGTGTGTTTCAATCTGTGAGCACTCAGAGACACTTATGTCTAAAGTGTTTTCACTTCAAGACCCAGAAATATAGACAAATCATTTGTTACAAGTCAAGCTTTTTTTCGGTTGGCTCTCTTTACACACGTGATTTTAGCTGCATTTCTGCCATGTGAAACCTGCAAATGCATAGTTTTACACATTTGCAGATTGTTGCTCAGACACACAAATCTCACACATTTCCAGATTTATTTACACATTTTCAAAGCCTGCTGCACTCACACAAATCAAGATACAGACACACAACTCTCCAAACACGTGCAAATAATTTAGCAGCAATGTTGCTCCCATAAGAGACACCTTACGTTAGTAAGAGCTGTACAGCATTTCACATTACAATTAGAAAATAATACAAAAGCATAAGAAAATACATGGAAAACTACAATTGTAAAAAAAAAAAGCAAAGACTTCAGCGTTTCCCTCAGAGTGGCCGAAGTTTCTGATTTTTTTTTTTTTTTCTATTCAAGCGTTTTGCTGGTCCATGTGGAGAGAAGTTTCTGTTTCTTGATACTGGAAAAGAGGACAGAATGAGGTCTCTCCTGGTGCACAGTTCACTGAAGTGCTGACAGTGTGCTTCCCCTGGTTTGGCTTTATCTCTCCACAGCAACAAAAAAGATACAACAGATAGACTTACATAGAAGATCCTCAGTTAGTGTGAAAAGGAACCAATGACCATAAAGATACTATAAACCAAAGCCATGGAGGATATAATTGATGCTGATAGATCTAAAATAAATAATTTAACTTTTCTGTCTGTACTATCCACTGGCAGAACATTCACGTCTCGCTGCAAGATGACATATTTATCTTTTGTCAAAATAGTTCAACAACTTAAACTCTGGTAATCACTCATATTATTGTTATAACCCATTATGTTAAAGAAAAAGCAGAATCTATGGCCTTTTCCTTTTATTTACTCATGTCATAAAAGGGAAATCCTCTTACAGCTTTTGAGTTATAGATTAAAATTTCACTGTTGAAAAACTCAGGGCATTGGGAATCAAAAGTTATCTAAAAAAATATATATATATTCTGCATCAAAGCATGCGAGTGTAGCAGGGCATCAAAATCTGTTCGCTTGCAAAACAACATCAGGGTGTTATAACTTTAATAGGTCAGATCAGAAGAATATAATTTTTTTTGTGTGGCATCTGAGACCAGCACTTATTATACAAAGAAGCTTAATGACATCACTTTAGCCCCGCCCCCTACAAAAAATAGGAAATTTCAAGTTTAACCAATGGACGTCCTTTCTTTTCACTGCGCCCCCTATGGATTAGGAAATTGCAGCCACTGCTGTCGTGAAGGTCGGATTTGGGCGATATTGGTGTAAGCATGGGGGCAGTGGTGCGTGGCTCCCATGGTCGACTTGTGCTTGTGACTTTAATTCCTTTTATTATTATACACCATTATATGTATATATATATATATATATATATATATATATATATATATATATATATATATATATATATATATATATATATATATATATAAATATATATATATATATATATATATATATATATAAATATATATATATATATATATATATATATATATATATAAATATATATATATATAAATATATATATATATATATATATATATATAAATATATATAAAACAGAACGAAGAATTAGCCTGAATTTACCATTCCCATTTAAATTATAATCTATTCCAACCTTGATACCAAAATGGAAGGATGGAGAATGGTTGGCACTTTTAATTGTGATTAATTGACCAACATAAAATATGCTTACAGTCATAGTTCTTATTTTTACATTGATGTAAATGTGACTTAAAGCTACAGTGTGTAATAATTACAGGGATATACAGTCAGAAATGTAATATATTATACATAACTATGTTATTTATCATCATCTACGAGCTCAGCCTCTTAACCTTAATATTTGCGTTGCCTTAGAATTCGTTATTTATAATTACATAGGAGCGGGTCTCGCAGCCATGGAGGCAGACATCTTTGCGCTACGGCAGCGCAGAGCCAACAAACTAGTGATTGCGAGATCGCCAAAATGTCACAACGATGTAGAAAAAATAACAGGTATATTTATTATCTTAATTCTACATGAAATCTATACCCTACACAGACTAATGAAATACTATCTGTAAAATTATCTATGTAAACAAACCTCATCACTTGAGAAGGTAGGTGATGCGGACGTCGTGGAAGACATTTTGTCCCGTGACGCTCGCCGTACTGTTGGGAGGGAGAAGCGGTGGGGGGGAAATGTTCATGTTGTTGCAGTCTGACCGCTAGATGTCGCTAAAAGTTACACACTGTAGCTTTAATGTTTCCTTCTCTTCATTTGTGTAAAATCTATGCTAAGTTTAACGCAATATTAGAAAAACTATGTCAAACTTTGTCATCTTATTATCCAATTTATAGTTGTAAAAAAAATGAAAATAAATCATAATTACAATAACTGTGGTAAAGCTAGGTGACTTTATCCCAATATAGCTACGAAGCTCATGATAATTTTCTAGCTAGCAAACTAAATTTGATGAGTCTGCGAAAGAAAAAAGCAACCAAGTAATACGGTAATCATTGTGGTGCTAACTAGCTTAGGAATGGCTAATTAATAAATCTTTAGTGTTGCCATGTTGGAAAGTTCAGGGAAGCTTGGATTTTTTTTCATTGGATCTCAAAATTCTGTGGGTATTCTCGGCTCGTACCTCAAGAAAATCACACTTCTGAGTAGAGAGAGAGAGATACCCTCAAAGAAAAAGTAGCCTAATAATCTCTGAGACTATATTCCATTTGCAAGAGCAATTAAATGTCCAAAATCTAAACATTATTTAAGTTCGTAATACTCTATGCAGACGCTCTGTCTACACTAATGAAGAACACCACATGATTTCCCACCAGATACATGGAGGGACTCCAACTGACTGGAACCCATGGGCTGTTCTAGACAGGGGCCAACGGGGGCCAGTGCCCCTGTAGATCATGTCCTGGCCCCTGTTTTTACCCCTGTTCTGAAGACATAAAATAAATTCTTATGATTATATGCACTGGAACAGACATGGTTACTGATAGGCGCTTTGGATCTTTTTCACTTTTTTCTTACAAAAATTCTGTTTTATCAATTATTTAAAAACAATAAGGTGATAGCTTCAGTGCCATTGAGATAGGATCCCATTTTTTTAAACAAATATTCTAATTTTTACAGCTAATTTATAAATTTTTTTGTTCCAATTCTGACTTTATAAACTGTCATTTTCACTTAAATTAAGTTAGAGATATGTAAAATTCCTAAATTATGAATGTATATTGATCTAATATTCCAAATATTAGCTATATTTGGTGTTTTAGATATGTATATAGATACAGGATTTTTATTTTTATGATAATCCAAATGAAAATTTTCAAGCCAAAAATAAATATTTTCAGTTGGAAGACATAATTTTATTAAACCTAATTGAATGGACATTTTAATTTATGCAGCTCTCTTAATATGTTTGAATCCCTTGGCCTGTTTTTTGTTTCATGCTTTTCTGTGCCCCCATGAAAACACGGAGGCCCCCTCCTGGCCCCCTGGTACATTTGGTCTAGAACCGCCACTGCTGGAACCTGACCTAATTTTTAAACGATTTGGCAAATAATTGTTTGACCAATCAGAGAAACGAACAACACTGAGATTTCTAACACAAATACTTTGCTGATTATTAACAATTGGCAAAATAATTCAAATGACACAATGGCAGAAGTAACAAAACCCGACACAGTAGAAGATTCTGAAAGTTATATCTTTCATTCGACACGCCCTGTTTAAAATAGGGAAGCGTCACAAGCAACACAAATTCTGTGCTTCATTTTCTCCAGTAACACATTTTTCTTCCTCGCCACACGAAACAAAACACTTTCAGTTTGTCACATGGCTTTTAGGAAAGAGTCAAATACAGGGCAAAAATTAGAATACAGAAACTATAACTGATTACACAACAGGAAAAATATTCTTATTTTTTATGGCATCAGTTTTTTTTCCTTACTCTTAATTCCCAGAAATACTTCAATATTCTAAAAGTGTTTTCAGATCACAATGGGAAAACAAGTTTTTAAAAAACCCCTGAAATTATTAAATACCAGAATAAAAAAAAATCTAGCAGTTCTTAAAAAAAAAGAAAAAAAATGCCAAAGAAGTGATGTATGTAAGTTAACATGTAAATATTTCTCCAATACAGATTCCTTCTGGCTTTGCTTATGTTCAGTTCATCAAAAAAAGCATAAAAAGGATAATGTAATTATAAAAAGTAGAAAAAAAGGTTATACGTATATTGTAAATGCCTCCTGAACCTCACTGCTGTTTCCTGTTGACCCCCTTTCTGTCGCAGCCTGGTAGTACAGGTAGATAGGGGTTTGGTGAGCAGGAACGGTCTACTTCAGGACCCACTAAAGCCCTTTAAAATTGAGACTTTGACTAGACCATCTCCATCTTATAAATCTTTGAGGTTATTTCTTCAGATTTTTGGAAAAACCTCCAGAACATCACACTGCCGCCACCATGTTTGACTCTTGGTATGAGGATCTTTGTCTGTTACAGACTGCAGTCCTTCTAAAAAGTTCCACCTTTGTTTTTTTAGTCCACAGAACATCAAAAAAAAAAAAAAAAAAAAAGGTTTTGAGGATCATGCACATGCCTGTGAGCCAAATCTGGCTTTTGTTTTTATTTTGGCAAGTGGTGGGTTTGGCCTTGAAACTACCATTTTCCCCCATAATCAAAACAGTGACCTTAAGGAAAGAGAAGTCTGTGGCTTTAGATGCAGTTCAGCTTTGTTTCGTGCCCTCCTGGAGTAATTTTGATTGTGTGGTCTCTCCTGTGAAGGGCTCCCATCCTCTGCAGCTGTTGTTTAACGCCGTACTAGAATAACCGACTGATGTCACTTGAATTCATTTACCTCTTGGTTCTGAATTTCCTTGACACCAGGGGTCTGATGTGTTGCTTTAAGCCTTCTGCGTGTCGAACAGGTTCTATTCAAGTAATGTGTGCTGGTTTGGATCGCTTTCATTCCCTTAATGAATGAAAGCATAATTTAAAGTTTTCCTACTGTTTGTATTAACTGAGCTTGTTTATAAAAATGATGAGATGATCTGAAACAAATGCATTTTAAATGTTAAAACCCCTCTCTGCAGGTTCTGTCTAATTACACCTATAAAGGAATAGGGTTGGGCATCGTTTGAATTTAAACAATTCTTCTTCAGTTTTACTGTTTCGAATCCAGATCGTATTGATTCTCGATTCTGAATCTTTCAAGTAGAAGAATCATAAAAGTTTTTATTTTTTAGATATAGTCTGAGCTTTTAAATGAAATTTAATTACTTGAACATCTATCTTTACATAAATGTCACATATTTATGTTATATCAGAGTATTTTATTGACTGGATTCTTACCGTGGCATGGTTTTAGGAAGGTTTCAGAGTCTATATCCACAATATCTACCAAAAAAGTTCAAAACAATCCACTGTTGTTTCCAAGTTTGAAGATGTTTTGCTTCCTGGATGGAAAGCGAAACATCTTCAAACTTTGACACAAAGTCCAGTGGATTGTTTTGAACTTTTTTTGGAATGACTATGACCTGGATGACCTGGATGACTCTTCACCAATATATTTACTTTTGTTGACAGAGGAACGATCAGATTTCATACTTCATTATCCAATTATAGGGTTTCATCACATGAAACAGAAACCAAATGAACTTAAATAAGACAGAAGATGAATTTAAGCTTGAAATTTCAGCATAATCTAAAAAAAATTCATTCTATTCAGAACGCATAGAAAAAGCCAAATATATAACGGCAGAAAATATGAAAAAGCTGTGCTCTAGCTGGAGAAGATGCTCTACGAATTTAGAGGAGGAACAAATTCCCTATGGGAAAATCTACCTTAAAACACAAGCGGAGCAGGTCAAAGATGAGGCTCCATCCTGACATAGAAGGTGATAAATCACGCTGTCTTTTGCACAATATAATCCCATTGCTAGTGTCGCAGGTAGCCGACTGGTCATTTCCTTATTTAACATTAAGCCACACTTTTTAATGCCACAGAACAAACAGATGGACACACACTGCTGTCCATTCCTCTTTGCTGATATTAGGCAGCTTCTACTTTTTGTGGCATCGAAACTAAGAAACTTTAAACGATTCCCGGTAAGTTTAAAGGTTAAAAACGGTTCCAATCGATATACCTTCTTGATGCCCAAACCTATGAGAAAACTTTGACCATGTTACATTTTCACCAAAGCTGATGCCATTAGTCTGTTCATTTAAGGCTTGAAAGCATTTTGGCAGCTTACCACACTAATGAATCAGGTACGCGTTTACCTGTCGATTAGTTCCATTAAGAGGTGAAACACTTCTAAGCATAAAAAACAAATCATTAGTAACCAAAATGACTGAACCAATCTTTTTTTGTGTGCTTTCATAAACAACCCAGCTTTTGATTTCCCAAACCAGCAGAGGAATGAAGACGGACTTTCAGTGGAAAAAGAACAGCAACAATAGTACAATCAAAGAGTGGTCAGTGGCTGATAAAAAAAAACACAAAACAGGTAGAATAAAGTCAGAGGGAGCTGGATTTTCTAATCTGTCTAAAGGCCACTAATGTTTCTAAGTGATGTAACAGTTTCAGGAGTACAAGACGTTTCCCTGTGGACCTGAATCCTTCCAGATTATGGTTTTAGATGAAAAAAAACGATGACCTTGAAGACTTAACCAACAAAGCATAGCTCCATCTTCAACACTATGCCTGTTTGTACATTCAGTAACACAGATCTTTACAGTTTTTTTTTTTTTTGCACTGAATCCATTACAAATACTCAGTAGCTGGTAGCAGCGGGTCATGAGTGATTGGAAAATTAAGGCAGAGGCTCAATGCAACATTCATCACAATGTGGACGACAGAAACTGGTCTGAGCTCAGTGCGAACGTGTGTGAAGTTTACATATGGGTATGAAGAGTGTTCCTCCACATGCGCAGGCTGATTGGTTGTGCATTAGAGGGTGCATGCATTTCAGCACATCGAGAGGAAGTCTATAGCTTCAAAAATAAAATAGATTTTGAGTGAATCAGGCGTCCCTTAAGAACCTCCGAGGCGTAGAAGCCATATTTAAGTGTGTTTGTCTTCGCATTTGAGCAGCTTGCTTGATCAGGTCCTTTGGTATTCCTCTATCTTTAGACTCTCTGAGTTTCCTGATGATGTGTGGCGGCTCCTAAAGAACTTTGGCACTGGTGGTGAGGGAGACGGTGTGGGACACCGGTTTCTGCGGGTAACGGCTGTAGTAGTAAACCTGGAAGAGGATGGCGACGTCCACAAAGACCTGCAGCAGGCCGCATGTCCAGAACTGCACGGGAGCCTCTGTGAGCAGGAAGTAGCCCGTTTTAAAGGTGTCGCCGCTGGTCCACATCAGAACCATCTTGATGCTTGGAGGGGAGAAGGAGAAAAGGGGAAGGCAGATATGAGTATCATAGGAGAAATTTAAGAGTTACAAAAAAATACGTTTAAACTCCCAAATGTGACTATGAGGCATGTTTTAGTTGACCCCTACTTCAGTCACCTTCTGTTTTAAAAAGAAAAATAATAATTAAATTCAGTTTATTTATTTAGCACCAATTCACAACACATTTCATCTCAGGGAGCTTTACAATTAAACCAGATCATACAATCAAATTTCTTCAAATTTTTCTATCTAAGGAAAACCAGTTGATTGCATCGACTCATTGACTGGAAGGCAATCCCTCACACTAAGCATGCTTGTGGCGATAGTGGAGAGGAAAAACTCCCCTTTAACAGAAAGAAACGTCCAGCAGAACCAGGCTCAGTGTGAGCGTCCATCTTCTGAGGCCCACTGGGGTTCAATGGGGAAAAAAATAACCGAGGTCAAGTAATTTTAAAGGCATAAGCAAAATAAACAGTGTTTTTATTTATTTATTTAGGGGTAAAGAAATTAAGTACCCTAGAATGATATAAAAAAACAACTTTAAACTGCTATACTGATTATTTTCTGTTAACATTAGCATATGCGGCCATCCAAAGAGCCACAGGCTCAATGTACTTTGCTGTTTTTGTTCCTAGGAATGTATAAAACCTAGGGTTGTGCCATTTGGAGGCTTGGGATTGGGAACGATTTTCGGCCCTGGCATTTTTTCCATCTACATCGGCCCACTTATGGACCATAATTTTGTTTATTGCAAGGATTTACAGTTTGAAGAAATAGAAAATTACACAATATGCCAACTGTCACACGGATGTGCATGACATGGAAGGGCTATATATACTGCAGGCTTCATTTAGGTAGGTAACATTGTATTGCTTCTTGAGCTCCTTGAGTTATTTACTGTCACAGGTAGGAGCTCGGGCCATAGAGTAAATGTTGGGGCCGGTATGATTTAAGGAGGGCCGGCCCTTGCACGCTGAAATTAGGACTGACTCACCAGGCAAATGCCTAGAATCACAGATTACCAGTCCGAGCCTGGCCATATGGTCGCTGTTTCGTAACAAAAAATACAAATGACATACATTGCTTCAAAGCACATCATCAATTCTGGTAGATGACCTTTATTTAAACTGCAAGAAAACAACATTTGCAACTAATGGTATGACACAGTGACACCATTCTGGATTTTCAGAAATGTAATCTCCGTAACTAAAACAATTCCTATAATTAATAACTTCGACAAATCTGCCACGTCAGCAGATAACATATTGTATATTTTGAATAAAAGTTGCGAATGTATTCCATGTTTGCAGAGTTAACCGTTTGACCATGATTTAAGCTTCAATCACACCTTTATTTGTTGCCATTACTCGTTTGCATTTGGGAGTGAATTCACAGAACATACAATAGTCCAAAGGTTTATTTTGATTCAATAATAAAGTCACATCAGCCTTTAATTTTATAACACCAGGTCTTAAGTGGAAGAAGAAAGTGTTGAGGAAAGTCCATCATTGAGCAAATGAAGCAAAATATGAACGCTCATGATGGGTCAATTCATTTTTTTGAATTTCTAGTGACTTTTCTCCCCCTACAGTTCAATTTAGCCACGTAGAACAAATCCTGATCACAGTTGGGGTGGGGTCGGAGGAATGTTATTAGTTCAGCCATAAAGGAAATAGCAAATGGAGCAGAGTAAAAACCCTGGGAAATGGTTATAATGATCCTACTACTCACTGCTCTGGCTGGCTATTAGCTCCACATCCTGTGGCACATTTCTGATTATAAAACTCATAGGGGAGCTTACAGTACACACTGAGATCTTCACACAGGCTTGTAAGTAACCATAGAAAGAGAGGGATAACTGCAGCTTAAGAGGGAAAAAATAACATTTTTAGTGTTTTGGAAGAGCTGATGCTGTTATGTGACTTGGCTGAGTTTAGTCGAGGATCCTTAACTTCATCTCTGAAATGTAATCAATGGCTCTACCTGAACACATGCAGGTTAAGGACATTTTGTTAGCATAACGAGGGATGGGGGTGGTCGGGGGCAGGAGTGGGTAATCTGCTCCATCCATCCCTTTCGGCTTTATTTTCTATTTATTTGCTTCACCTCCATTTCTTTTATTCTTTTTTCTCATATAGGTAAGGATCATATGCAAAATATCACTTCCTGTCTTTCTGTTTGCTGGTAGCAGCACCTACCATAGACCTAAGATAGAACCTAGATAGGAGATTTACTATACATTTAAATAGCGCTGATTGAATCAGATCAAAGGTCAGAGGTCACAGATTAGTGGACCGGGGTCCAGATCCAGACCCGCCTACCGGCTAATCCGGACCGAACCTGATTTGAATAATTTATAATTACCGCATGTTGTCTAACGGCAATGTCTAACTTCACTTGCACCGCTTCTCCTGTTAATACGGTAAAGCCTTTCGTAGGATCCGGCTCCAGGCTACATGTGATCCAAATTAGCCAATGAGCTGTTGTCAGTCTGGGTTGCTGCTGCTGCTACTTTTAGACACAGCAGGCAAACCTGTGGCAAGCCAAACGATGGGAAAGAAGGAGAAGATGATGAGAAAAAGAGAGCAGAGAAAGTGTGGACTGCTGGAAGAACTGTGGTGAACTGGTGAAAGAAAAGTGAAATGGTACTCAAAGATGACCATGCACATTTAGAGGATGTTTGGCTCAACCTGCTGCAGGATCCAGGCTCAAAATGAGCTCCTTGATACGTGCTTTAGAATGACTTTGTCTCCATTCAAACCCAGGTTTAAAGCAGGGCAGCATAAAGCCCACTGCTCTCATTAAGCCAGAAAAAAGAAAGAAAAATAACAAACTGTCAGTTCAGGTGTTTTATAAAATATGTGCATCAGGAAATTGTCTATATACCAAACTGAAAGGTTGTTGAAGGTTTGCCTGCTGTGTCTAAAAGTAGCAGCAGCAGCAACCCAGACTGACAGCAGCTCATTGGCTAATATGCATCACGTGTTGCCTGGTCCAGAACAATCCGGAGGGCTTTACCGTATTAACAGGAGAAGTGGCGCAAGCGAAGTTAGACACTGTCATCAGACAACACGCTGTAATTTATTAATGTTTTAAATCAGGTTGGGTCTGGATTAGCTAGCAGGTGGGTCCGGATCCAGACCGCAGTCCGCTAATCCGTGACCTCTGCTCTTCTGTTCTCTTATGCACTGCAGAAACCGGAAAGTTACGCCGACATCTTGTTTTAAACAACCAAACAGATTCATTACACAAACTGTGTGACTGACTGTACGTCTTTAGGAATAACTTTGATGCTTACCAGCTTTTTTTGTCATCTGCCAATGGATACATGAGAATTAGGACAACATGTGTTCACGCAATAACTTAGAGTACTGGGGCTTTCTATAATGCACAAAAAAATAGCTTAGAAGAAAAAGGAAAATAAAAAAAAGACTGAAGGCTCACCAAAAGGAGAGCTCTGTTGCCTGACCAAAATAGATGAGACATTTAATATAAGCTTCACAGTACGCTGTCGACAGTGAGAAGAAGGATAGATTTAGTGAACCGTCTATAAAAGTGAGATAAAGATATTGCAGAAAGCAACTCAGTGAAAGTTCAGCTGAAGTTGTTTGGGTTTCCCTATTTATTTAAAGTAGTTTGAAAGACAGTTCATTGTGAGGCACGGATGCATGCTGACAAAGGAAGGACGGAGCCAGCATGGTCTGCAGCACACTCATCCAAACAGGACTCCTCAGAAGTCTTTCCTAAAGCAACCTGCCTGAGACAATATGAACACCTGCTGAGACATTTAAAATCTCTTCACCCCGGCGCAGCGCTCTGGTCGGTCAGCACTATTTGAATGAGCTTTACGAGGCATTTCTTTGTCTCACCGAACAGACTGCCAGTCTCAATTTAATGGCTTAGTTCTTCCCCAGCGATCCAGCTTTATTTGCTCAGATCCGATGATATCTGCCTCAGACTCCCGGGTCTCCAGAGATGCTCGGGGAGGAGGGGGGGTCAGGGAGAACTGGCAGAAAGAGCTGTAATTAAGCCACAAATTGACGTATTATCTTGGCTAAAACGCACGTCCAGTGATTTTAAACCTCATTTAGAACCGCTATCGGACTACAAGCTCAGTCAGCACCTCCCTGAGGCTCATTGTGCCATTTGTCTCCCCTCTTAGCTCCTTGTAGCATCTTTCCTCGTGTTACAAATTGCTGCAGGTGATTACTGTGGAGCAAGCGCACAGCGTGAACGTTCAATCAATGTCTCCTGCTGAGCTGAATCCGACAGAGCCTTAAAAAGATTCCGCCTCGGCACCAATACCGGCTGACGGTTTAAACAATTACCCGACTCTACAACTTCTCAGCACCCGTTGCTTTTAAACCTGCAACAAAAAGTTGCCTGAAAACAACGGATCAGCATAAATGGAGATAATTCCTAACCCAATCTACAGAAAACATCAATGAAAACCCCTACCGCCTGACCAAATTTTTAAACGCGACACCTTTACTATTGTTAGAATTATTATTATTATTGTTGACTGCAATTTTATCACTTCAACAGATTTACAATGCATTCTTTGTGCCTCCAAACTAAGCCCACACTTACCAGTCAAGAGACTATTTAGACCAGTGGGCTGTTCTGCCAAAGTGCTTCATAAATATTGAGAGCAGTTTTGCTTAATTTACTGCCGACTAAAATAAATAGGTGGTTTGAGAGGGGCATTAAGGAAGCCATCTATGTTAAGAAAGAAAGAAAACAACCTTAAACAGAGGGAGTGGACTCAGATTTCAGCTTTCAAAAAACTACCATGCAGCAATTGAGTTGAATCCATCCTGCTATCATCTAAGCCCCAGCCTCTGTACAGGAGAGCGGAAGACCTCGTCTATTTTGTCAGTTCAACAATCCCCTTTATTTTACCTAGCTATCAAAATTAAAAGTAACTACTTTATATGCATCAGATTCCATGTTGTTTGGGGTTCTAGTCAGTCCCTGGCGGTTTTTTCAATTAACAAGAACACAAATATGGACTATGGACTAAAAATAATAATAAATTCTGACTTTTTTCATGTAGTGGGGGAATATAAATGAACACAGTCAGATAAACACAAATCAAATAAACATTTTGCCAAATAAAGCAAAAACTCGCCATCAGAGCCAGCGGTCCTCCACACACAGCTATGCTGAGAGAGGGCTGCTGCAGACTGGCTAGGATTAGCCCTGGGCACCGTTACCCTCGGAGGTCCGCTGGTTGCCGTGGTCCTCTCAACTTCTGCATTTTTTTAATGTTTTATTACGCATGAAATCGGTACATGGGCAATATAGTGAAGCTTAAAAGTACAATGTTCTCGCCTTAATGATCTTGATACATACTTTTATTGAACATCTGCAACAGAAAAGAACTTTTAACTTAACACTCTGAGCTCTGTGAGCGCTCCATTGGAAGCTGCTGCTGCCGCAGTGCATGCTGGGACAGCTGTCAATCTCAAGAAGAGACAAGTCTGCTCTGATGCATGCTGGGTAAAGAGGGAGGAGCGAGAACAACATCCGAGGACTTTGTCCGTTCACAGTCTTATTCTTGTGATTTGGAACAGTACTAGGGCTGAGGCTGATGACGTTTCACAAGTACACGAGCACATGAGAACTCACAAGTACACATATTGATAAACAGCCAATGTTACAGCTACAGAGATGTTGATGTGCTGCACAGTAAAAAGGCTCCACAGCGCCATCTACCAGAGTGGTGGTGCAGAGGTAGTCCATTTTCCCCTATTGTTTTTTTTGAAAATCGATATTAGGACCTGAAAGATCGATATTATACTGGGCAGCCGAATATCACTTTATATTGCCAAATCACACAGACTGCGAATGTGGATCATTGATGAATACAGCTAGTCCAGGAAGCTCTCTTGGTGCTACAGAGGCAGCCCAATGCTCCCAGAGAATGTGTTGAATCTAGAGTTCAAATTCCACTGGAATGTTCAGTCACACCTGATGCCAGCTGCGTGCACGCATACTTGCATCCCCAAATGTAATTTCCCTTTTTAAAGCCAGTATTAGTTTGCATACTTACTCCAGCCCTTACACCATGAAACGTAGGTAAGCCACAATTAGCAGAAGAAGTAGTGGCCAAGGCAGCAGCAGACCAGTAACTGAACAACAGCCGGACTGCTGAGGAGGAGCTATGTGAGCAATTCTGGAGGACTTCCAAGTGATTGAAGGTGACAGAAGAAGCTGTCCACAGCTCGTTTTCAGCACCCACATGGCTTTGGATGTTGAGCTCTGCTTCTCTTGAAGAACAACTCAAAGCAGGCCTGCTCTTGATGAAGACTGACCGGAGGCTGTGTTCACCAAATATGTCAAGAGGAGCAAAAGAAAACAAAAATTCATCTCAACTCTACTACATTCATGATGCAGTAGAGTTGAACTCTACTGCACTCATGTTCTTTGCGTCTCAGAGAAAATGATCCAATTTTCACTATGACTAAGATCTTATTGAATATTTGGATTGTTTCTCTTTATCAGCAATTGCTGGTTCTTAACGGCTGGTTATCCTCCCGCAGCAGTGTGTCCCAGTGAGCTTGGCGCTGATAATTTTTTAATTATACCCAATATTGAAGAGTGGTCTGTGCTATGTTATTCCATGCCACAATGTAAGAGGGACAATCAGGAACTAGCTATGGGTCTAGATACGGCCGAGGCGGAGAGGAAGTGGGGGCAGGTTTGTGCGACAACGGAGGGACATGAGGGCGAAGAAGAGCGGGGATCCAGGTGGAAAAAGGTTCACCTCGCTCTTCTAGCTGGTCCATCTTCACAAGTCGTTTTCCACAATGGAGGTCATACAGACAAAACAAGACGGTAAGGTACTGAACAGGTAGTGTAGAGCAGATGTCGATTTGACCAATCAGAGGCCTCCTGTCTGCACTCACCTATAATATGGTAGAGGTGCAGCAGAGTGGAAGGGGCGGGGGCATATCTGCCTTCAGTGCGACACACGCAGACGACGTTTAGACCTCTACTTGGGTTGGATAAAATGCTGGTATCTTTGAATCTCTACTTGTAATGACAATAAAAAGGTCAATATTATCAAATCTTATCAAAGTGTTTTAATAAAAATGACCACTGTAATTACAGTCATTGCCTCAAAGCTCTATAAAGTGATGGTTGTTTAAGTCCTCGCTCCATTTCTGTTCTGCTCTGACCCCCTATGATTTTCTAAATTGAAAACCTGAAATAAATCTGTCTTAGAAAATCTTTCATTCAAAAGCAGCAGGTGATGAAAAAGGTCGGGCTTTGGGTCAGGAATCTTCCTGCCCTCCTATAAGCCTCTCACCATATCCAATGTAAAGTCTCTCTCCTCACAGTTGGACCAGCTGTAGAACCCAACCATCCATCATTTCTCTTCAACTCTTTTCCCACTGGTGATCTATCCTAGATTTTTATTTTCCTGCCTTTCATCATGTGCATACTCTCTGCAGCATGTCTCTCTTCCCTTCCATCCATTCATGCCACCTCCTCATTCCTTCTGCCTACCTACCTGCCTTCCCTCATGCTCCCATCTCTTAGTCAGGAGCTTGTTAGCTCCGTGGAAACGGCGCCTCGACCCCCACTGCTCAACACCAGCTTTTTTAGTTATGGCCGTGTTTCCCTGCTAGTAATGATGAAAGATTGACGTTTGATCAATTCCTCTGCTTCTTCCTTAAGAGGCAACATTGGAAAGGTTGGAAAAACAGGGAGCCAACATTGCTGAATCTTGTTACTGGGCATCCAGAGGGCATGAAAACACACTCAGGTCTGTATTTTATCGACTTCAGCGTTCAGCAGCATCAGCCACACATCATGGCTCTAAGAGTCTGATCTTTTTGTATTCGACTTTAGCACCATATGTTGCCTGCTGACTTTCCCTGGCAAAGATCATGAAAAACATCAGCTTCACATGTCACGGATGTGCTCAGTAGGCTTACCATCATGGTGTCTGTTAACGCCGCTGCTGATTATCCTCAACAATTTCAATTATTAGGCCCAAAACAAGTCAAGGGATTATCATTACATTTGCAGATGACTGTAACTATTAACTGTAACTTCTTGCACATCAAGGGGTTGGATCAGGGTTACGCTTTTCAACCCATTCATTTAGCAATTAAACAACACACACTTGCGACCAGTGTGGGGAATGTTACTACACATACACATTATGTACATTTTTACTGAAAAGAATGTTCAAAAATAGCATTTTTATTTGATCTTTTAAGACTAAAACCTTGTTTGATGAGGAGACTGACACCTCAGTAGTTCAACGCCGATGCTAGCCGGATAAACCAGACTAAATGTGAGATTAAATGTGTAATTTAGGCCCCGTCCACACGAAGTCAAACCCTGGAGCCGGCGTTTCGCGGTCTGTAAACAATCTTTTTTTTATTAGGCCTTCAGAGTGGGAAGATTTTGAAACACCTTTTTCGCTGTTCCATCTTTAAGCTCTAACTGCATTTTTTTTCTTACAAATATGCGTCATAGCGTCGCCTCTAAACACGCATGCACGACACAGTATCACCACAACAATGGCGGCGTACTGTGTTGAATGGTTGCTGCTCATGCTACTCACCCTGCTGTCGGGCTTACAACAGAATCTTCTTCTTCTGGAATATCTCCAGGAAGAACAGAGCAATATCGTCGACATAGTTCAGCACCTGAATTTGACTGAACCACGAAAATGGACCCGCAGGGCCATTTTCCGGTTTTCCGATTTGGTTGTTGTATAAATATTACTGCGCATGCCCAACATTTCGTTGCCTGTTTTCGCCTATTTTTGCTTTGGCACCACAGCGCCACTTACAGGCCTGGCATACATTTTGCAGTGTTTTCATGCATTCGTGTGGTCGATCACATTTATTTCACGTCTCCGTCTTTACGACAAACATTCTGGAAAATATTAGCGTTTCGTGTTCGTTTTGACTTCGTGTGGACGTGGCCTTAGTCTGGCCCCGATGAATGAGACATCGGAAGATTGTTGATAAAAACAACCTGCTGTCTTTCAAACTGCTGTCTGTGCCTATTGGCCAACGCTCTGTCTGACTATGACGTACTAAGGGCGACAGAAAGCTGGTGGGGGAGTGTAAACGAACAGCCTGTCAGTAAAAACGGCGAATAATAAAAATGAAAGAGCGTAGAGCCTCTTCCTGCTCTCGTTTCAACGAAAATCCAGAGTCTAATCCTTCCAAAACTGATTCCAAAGCCGAGTCAAACGAGAACTGTTCCATAGTTGTTGCCATCTTCCTTGTTGTGTTTTCTCCAGCGTCGCGCAGCTTTGTCGTCACACCCTCAAAACCCCGCCCACTTTGCATTCAGACATTCTAACAACACATCTCTGCGTTGTGATTGGCCCGCCAGTTCTAGTGCCTGGGGTATTGATCGAGGCTAGACCAAACTCGCAGACAAAAATGATTTTGGCCGCTGATGGGTGGGGCTAGTTTACTAGAATACGCCGCCGATGCATCTATGTACAGTGTTGTTTTTGACAGCCATCTTAGATTTGAGATAGTATCTCATTATATTGAGTTAATATCTCATTATAAAGAGATATATATATATATTTTTTTACAGAGTGGCGGAAAGGGCTTCCATACAGGCGTGAGCTCAGAGTATTAAGCTATGGTGAGCTGCGGTTCCAGTCAGTCATTGAAGCTCACCTTTCTTACCGCGGTTCTTTGAAAATGGCCGAAGGTCTTAAGGGAAAAAGTGTCTAAGAAATGTATGAGAATAAAAGAAAAGCCTCAGACAGGGTTTATACAGGAGTGAGTAACTCTAAGTTAATGCTCTTAGAAATAATATATATATATATATATATAAATATACACATACACACAGTCAGCAGGCTGCAGCCATTTCCAGAATTTCTCGTTTTTCAGCCACTTTTGTTGAAATTTGCATTTTTGTTGAAATGTTTTCTCCTCGAGCTTATTTTCCCAACAAACGGGTTTATGAGCAACCGAAAACAGTTCTGCACAAACACGCAGAACCAGTTATATCTGATATATGTGACAAAATTGTTTTTGGAAACCCATCTTTTTCTTTTTTTTTATAAAGCATATTAAATGCCATGATAATCACATTTAATGATTTTGAATGCCAATTAAGGCCTTATTTTAAAAAAATAATAATTTTATGACTTTTAATGACCTGTGGAAACCCTCTCAGAAGAGAGAAACAAAACCAGAGTGTTTTTTGGGACATTCTTTCACGCGATGTCGTACACTGAAAGTACATTTACAGCAAGCTGAAGCTTTTCAAGTGCATTTCAAACAAGAAAAGGACCACTGTAGAGGAAAGACCCTTTAATACAGGCAGAATGAGATGTGACATGAAACAATCCCAGCTATGACTTCAGGCTTGTTACAAAGCCACATTTGCTTTGTTTGAAGGAAGAACTTCATGCCATATCAGAAGCAGTGACCTTCCCTCACTCTGCTGCTGCATCCCCAGCTGGACTTTCGCCCTGAAGGAACAGAAACAATTTTTGCTTTGATCCGTCACACGAAGAAGACGGCAGAGCCATGAGTGATCAGAGCAGATGGAGAGATGATTGCTTGGATAGACGATACGAAGATTCTCCCGCTGTAAAGATGCGCGGCCGTGATCTGAAGCCCAACACTGCAGGACTCTGAAGTTTTCCACACCGACCAGGTCGCAGATGGGGGGGGGGGGGGGGGTTGTATGGATTTAGCCCTGTGCTACATCTATTGCTGTGTGTGGAGAAAGCAGCCTGCGGGCTAAATAAGGCTCTGGCACTGTTATCTAGCAAACTGGGATGCAGCTCAAGACTACAATCCTTATAAGGCTGCAGTTGGCTCGCTGGATGTCCCAGCTCCCTGAGTTGAGTTTGTGTGCATGTTTGAGTGTCGTGTGGCTTTTGGTTTCTACTTATGGTGGGTTGGCCGGCCTCAGTAGGCCAAAACCAGGTAATTATAGCAGCAGCATGAAAACAGGATCAGCAAACAGACCTCTACAGACACCTTCCACCTGACTTAATGTCTCCCATAAAACATCCGCCTTCATAATATTTACTGTAACAGGCTGAGATAGGCTGGCTTGGGTTTAATATCCACTCTGAGGTAGCTGCAGACAGATGGCAACGTCTAAATGTTGCTCATCCATCATGGAAAAAATGGCACTGCCTTGAGGGAAATTATTAGGAAGTAAAAATTAATTGCCAATTAAGATTTTGCTAATTGTGGTAAGCAAAGAAGCATTTAGCAAAGGAACCCGAAGGCACCACCGGGTTCTGATATTGCCTTTAATGTCACTGAATAATGTAGGATCATTAAATCAGTTTTATAACTCGGATTGACCCATTTTTCTTTAATCGAGTAACAAGGGATAGGGTATGGAGTGAGTTTTGTTCCGTTATTCTTGCAAACAAAAGAACACGTTTTGTGAATGGAAATGGAAAATACTACAAACCATTAAAAAAAAAAAAAAGAGAAGAATTCTTCATCTAAAATTGCTTTGAGATTAACTGCTGTTTTCTTAGGTACTAAATTATTTTTTTATAATTGTTTCCATATTTTGTTTTGCAAATTCTACTTTTGCAAATATTGTTTTTTTTTTCTTTCAGATTTTATATTTTGAAAATGTATTTTTTATTTTCTTCTTTTCCGATTCAGTTTTACGAACTTTCCTCTGGAGAGAGAAGTGAAGATGTATTTCCATCTGGCTGACGTTGGCAATAACATGTTTATTGGTCAAGAGCCGTGTTTGTATTCGGCCGGGAACAAAGAGACTGATCTGTGAAATCCATGCAATTCTGACAGAATTAAATTCATAAAACTCAATATGAGGAAGAGAAATAAAAAAAAATAAAAAATGTAAAAACTCTAAAGTCCAGAATTTTTGGTAGGATGTTATTAGATGTCTATCTGAACTGCTTATTGCTTTTTGCAATGTTGTTGTTGCTAACATCAATACAGACCAATAGAAATGCGTCTCCGCTCCCCAAGGGAAAGCTATGGAGTCAGAAAGGGGTCAAAATGTTTGGAAACTTCTAAATCTTAGTTGAAACTTAAAACATAGAAGTTCATATCTAATGTCAAATGTACCTTATAATGTGAGAAACTCAAAAAGCAAAAAAAAAAAAAAGAAGAAGAATTGAATCTAAATTCAGTTTAGTATTTTAATTACACTTTTTCTTTTTTATTCCTTTTCTTTATTGCTGTTTTATGTTTCAGATTCAGATCCATTTCTTTAATTTCTTTTTTGATTTTAGTTTCAAATAGCTTTTTCAGTTTCAGGATTTTTGTTTCTTTTTTTTATACTTTCAAATCAGTTTGTTTCACCTTCAGATTTTGACCCCAATCTGATGGGAGTGGGCGGGGAAACATGACTGAGAGCTTGCTGCAGCGCTGGAGACTTAGACAACTTTTTGTATATAGACATGTTATATACACATAGTGTACACAAAACTACATTTAGTTTTCTTACAGCTTTCAGACAGTAAATGAGCAGTAGCTTAGCAGCGAAATGAAAATTTTCATTTCCTAAAGTGCAGCAGTGATCAAATGTCGTTTACATGTTGCATTCATGTACTCTGGGAACTCCGACTACTCGGTCAAGTAGTCGGACTTCCCACAGTCAATGAATGCAACATGGAATGAGACATTGCTCCAGCTGCTGCAATTGTCAATCACATTTCCCCGCCCACTCCCGTCAGAGTGGGGTTTAAAATCTGAAGGTGAATAAAACTGATTTGAAAGTGTAAAAAAGTGAAAAACTGAAAAAGCAGTTTTAAACTGGAAAAAAATATAGAAACTATAAGGAAGGGATTTAAAACTGAAAATATAAAATCTAAAACTGCAATAAAGAAAAAAAATATATAAAAACTTTAATTAAAATACTAAACTGAATTATGAGGTTTTTTCAAGCTGAGGGGAAGAATTTAGATTAAATTCTTATTATTTTATATTTGCCTGTTTTAGTTTCTCAGATTACAAGGTAAAACTTTGTCATTCAATATCAACTTATATTTAATCTGTTTCAACTTTTATTTTTTCAGTTTCAACTAAGATTTATAAGTTTACAAACATTTTGACCCTTTTCTGACTCCATAGAAAGCCCGCCCCCAGAAGTGAAGACAATGTAATCAGAAAAACACAATTTGAAATGATTGAAATTCGTAAAAAATTGTTTTGGTCACTAGAAATTTCAAAACAGATAAATAAGAACTTAAAAAAAAACAAAAAAACATGTGTTCTGCATTTGTAACAACATTGAAACAAAATTCACTCCATACATGAGAAGTTACTGTTGTTTATTAAACAACATTAGTGAGAAAGAAAGAAAACCTGTGGCTGAATTAATACCAGATAAATACTGAATCCTTCAACACCGCCCCCCCGCATTCAGCATCCATATCTCAACAGTAAAAAACACGACTCTCCTGCTGCCTGTCTGACAAGGTGTTATGGTGAAGCACCGCAGCGTGTAAACACCGAGGACATCTGCTATAAGTCACGTCCTCACTGGACTTCATTCTCTGCCACCTGCAAAGTGGAAAAGCTTCCTAAAGACAGAAACAGTGGAAAGTTGTTTACACTTAAAATGTTTATCCCGTTAGAGGGTGGCGATTGAAGCTGGGCCGATTGTTTTGGCAGTTATGGAGGGTATTTGGACTCCTGATCTCTATTTGATTACATGAGTTTTTAAATGGTATTAAAAAGTGTCATGAGCCTGATAAGTCCCTTAAAGTTTTGAATTTTTTTTTTTCCATTTATAACATTTTTTCATTGCTTCTGCAAAAACATCCACCTGCAGTTATATTAAAAAAATTCCTCCTGCTCATCGATTCTCTAAATCTCAGCCCTCCCTTTAAACTAATCCACACTAGATGTAGCTGGAACTTAATATTCACTCCCAACTAAAGCTCCAACCTTTTAAAATCTAACGCAAAGGTAAATCATCCTCACTTTGTAGCTTTTTCACATCCCGTCTCTCACACACACGCACAGCGACCCTGACTCTAGTGACAGTGCGCTGAGGTAATGTAACCTAGCAACAGCCTGTCAGACTTAACAGGTTGTGTGAAACAGGGAGGAGAGGACACAAACAATAAACAGAAGTGGAAATGACAGCGTCCTACAGTACGCCTTGTTTGGCTGCTGGAGCTGCAGGAACTGATGCCTGGGAGGATGGAACGTAATCTTTGTTTGGAGCCTAAAAATAACCACAACCCGCCTTATAATTAATTTCTGAAGCAGATAAAACTTTTAAGTCTCTTTTAAAGCTATTGTGTTGTTTTACGGAAAAAATATGGACGCTGTCATGGTACAAAATGGCTTCTGCAACATCACCTATCCTGTGATAAATCATTTATTGGTGGACCCCACATACCGCTTCATTCTCTCTCTATTCTCCCACTCTGCAGAATCTGTTAGTTCAATCTCTAACATTCTGCTCTCTCTGCTCTTCCTCATAGTAGCTTCACCTCGTTCCTATTTGCCTGTGACACCATCCTGGAGAGAAATATCAGCTGTGCTGCTGCCATCAACACCTTTGTTTATAGATGTTGGAGATCGGCCTTTTTTTCCAGTGTAGTCCTGTTTCTCTGACTGTGACTGGCTGGATGTGCTCTCTTCATCCTCTGACATGGGAGCTGGCTCGGAGCTCGTCTGCCTGGCTGTGTGTTTCCTGGACGGGGCCGCCTTTTACAGCTGCTTTTTCTATCTCTGCTTCTGTCTCCTTGAACCCCAGTCGGCCTCAAACAGACTCAGGTTTTGTTGGAGGTTTCTTCCTGTTAAAAGGGAGTTTTTCCTCTCCACTGTCGCTACAAGCATGCTTGGTGAGAAGGATTGCATTCGAGTCAATGAGTCGATGCAATCAGCTGGTTTTCTTAGATAGAAAACTTTGAATCAATTTGACTGGATGATCTGTTGAACTATAAAGTGCCTTAAGATGACATGTGTTGTGAATTGCCGCTTTATAAATAAACTGAATTGAATTGTCAATTAACAATAAGGGTTTGTTTACATTGATCATTTTATGAATAGTATTTTATTAGTCTGTGTGGGGTATAGATTTTATGTAGATCTAACTCTACGATCTCTACAGTCACTAGTTTCTCAGCTCTGTGCAGCCGTAAGGTAAAGATGTCTGCCTCCATTAATGCAAGTTCCGCTCCTCTGCAATTATAATGAGCTTTTGCTAAGGCAATTCAAACAGAAAGATTGAGACTTTCAGTTAATAAATGATAATAAAATAATTATGAATAATAGATTACATTTCTGAAGGCAAGTCCCTGTAATTATTACCCACTGGAGCTTTATGCTAATATAGCAGATTTTGTAGTAGAACACAAGTGTTTGCTGTTGTGAGAAGAAAAGTGATTTATTTAGGAAAAATCAATACTTTTGAAAAATGACAAATTATTTTTTTTTCGGTGGGGCTTCGCAATTAGATACAATAGGAATATAATCACAATTTCAGAATTGCTGAGTCACTAAACGTTTGCTCAATTTACATTTCTCACTCCAGACCTGTGGGTGGCGATAACGCGCTTGTTCAGAGTTCACACCGTATGCGTCATGAACATCAGGGCGGCAGGTTTACACGGGAAAACTATGGTGGATGAGCCTTAAGAGGCATTCGCAACGTGAGACGCTCCAGTTGGGAAAATCGGAAAGTTTGCAACTGTAGGCAGGGCGTCAACCAATCAGAGAAGCCGATCTGGGAGATGGAAGTTAGACAGTTACTGCATCCAAGCTGTAATTTCTGCTCCCAAAGAGCTGTTAGCATAAAACCATGAAAATAGACAACAATACATGTACTTAAAGGCGCTACATACTAATAGGTTTACATAAAAACAACAGGAGGATGAAAAGTGAGCATGTTTCAGAGCATGTGAGCTGAGCGGAAGAAATATGGTGGTTTAAAGGATTTTGCTCCACTCCAGTTCACTCCGATGCGCTCACAACAATCAATCAAAGTCAATGGCTTTACTTAAATTCATGTTTGACTTAAAACCTATGCCAATGCCTATGCTGTAGTCTGTGCCTATAATCTGTTATAGTCTATGTTTCAACTTAACCACGGCATCACCGAGACGAGGATTGCATATTGTGTGATAAAAAGTGGGATAAAATATCATAAAAACAAACACTAACTATACTTAACAATACAGAGCGGGTTTACATAAAGGGATCATTGTGGTAAGGCCGGGCAAACATTGTGCAATTTTTTCAATCGTTGCACGCAGCTACAGCTCACGATGTATGTTCTGACATTTTGCAACACGACACTTTGATGCGATCTACCTGCTCACACTGTACGTCTAAAAACCACGTGGGACTCAGCTCCGCAGTGAGATGGCGCTACTCGGACTCGTCTATCTGGAAGCCAAACCAGTAGAAGAGGAAAATGAAGCTCACTAGAGAGAAACGCGTTGCCTCGGCAATTTGTCCAATCTTGTGCTGAAAGCCACTAAAAAGAAAAGGCAACAACGTATTTAAACAAAGACATAGCTGAGCAAATGTGGCTACTACGGTCTGTCAATTTTACAGAACGAACTGCATTTCACTCACACCCCCGCCAGGCTTCTGTGTTTACATCTAAGAGAAAGAAGAAAAATCCTTGTTAGCACACTGAGCGATTTGCCCACGACGGTCCCACGACCTCACGATTCCTGATCGGGAGGTGGTCGTGAGAGGCTGATCGCCTCTCGTTACCCCCCTGTAAACTACACGATCAGGCTGAAAGTCAGGCCGATCGGAAAATTCTCGCACGACTGGAAAGTCGCCCCCAAAAGGGCAAAAAAAAAAATCGCAGTGTAAGCCCGGCTTAAATGCTATTATCTCCTTTGCAATGGGAATGCGAAGTGACGTTTTTTAACATGGTCTGGTAAAATAAATTAATTAAATAGGAAACGCAGGGCAACATAAATGTAGCGAGGTGTTACGCTAGCAGCTGGGAAACAGTGCGATAATTTAACATCCAGTTAAATAAGACAATACACATGTATTAGTGACATCATTAAATCAAACGCTGTGTGTCCCAGGGCCCTAGCATAATTACATAAAGGAAAATGTCAAAAAATACCTTCTACTGAATATCTGAGTGAGCGTGGAGTGATTTTGCCTGAGCGGCAGGAAAATGAAGGTGAGCGCAGAGCGGATTTTGAGCGGAACATCCTGGCGCAACTTTGAGCAGTGAATGAGCAAACATCCTCCTGAGCGGGGAGCGGAAATTGCGCGGCACTCTGCTCCGTTCACAGGCTCTGAGTTCTGATCACTTCACTAAAATATTTTGTTACTGGACTTTGGTTAAACCATATGCACACCTACGTTAAATATAAAAACTAGCCGTCCAAAATACCCCAGCTGCGACGTACAGCAGTGGGAAGTCCCTGAGAACCTGACTGCTGCTGGATTTCCATGACCGCTCCTCAGACGGTATGCGGGGGTCCACCAGTCAGAACAACTACAGAATATTTAAAGGTAGGATAATATGAAATGAAATACATGGATGATGTTTTGAGAAGCGATTGACTTGATTGATCTCACAGTTAAAACTAACCGTTCTCCAGTCTTCACAGCAAACAAAGCAAAGCAGTTCTCTGGATTATATCTGCCATTGTACAAAAGAGACCAGTAAAGCTTGTAGAAGGGTCCAAACACACCTTGTTTGGAAATATGAGGAGTTGGACTCCTTTTTTACCCTCTAAGCTTTCAGTTTGAATGCAGCGTTAAAGTGGGTTTGCTGCCACACAGAAGGGAAGAGAGGTTTCGTAACAATGCAGCGTGGAAAACAGAGTGAAACCTTGAAGCCAAAGAGGAAAGCTTAGTGTCTCGTTTAACTATGGCTTTAAGAAAGGCGACTATGTTGCAGTCTTTGCTGTTATATTTACCATAAATGTCCATTCGACCACTGGCTTAACTACCACTAAAACTGCTTAATACATATATAGAACTGTTAAGACTTTATGTTCAACAATAACTGATGTTTAACGCAGTAATCTAACCAAAAAAATGAAATGTTACAGTTTTTAATTAGACCATATCAACAAACGGGTACATCGACACAGAGGTGTCAGGTAACAAAGCATAAATATTCCATTACCGTACTTAAGTAGAAATTTGAGCTGTCTATGCTTTATTGGAGTAATTATTTTTTAGACGTTTTACGTCTACTTCTTACATTTTTTTGCAATTATCTCTACTTTCTACTCCTTAAATATTTAGAATAGACTTGTATGCTTTGTTTCATTAAATCTCATTGTCATTATGGTTGACAATGTTGGTATTTAGGAAAAAATGAAAAACCTTCAAAATAATTGGTTACATAACTCATTTGTGATTGGAATCAATACTGCACCAACTTGTTGTTTGCCACATAGCAAAATAAATTGTCCATCAAGAAAAGATAAAGTAGACTTTACTGATCTCACAGTGGAGAAATTCACCTCTTACATCGGATCAATATCAAAAAATAAGGTGCAAAAGCTGCATGGGAGTAAATACAGGATTTTATTCTTTCAATTTGTTTTTCAATTTGAGTCACATATGAATGTCTGGGATCAAAGTTCAGCGTGTAACATCATCACTCTTCAGCAATTTTTTGGGTAGATGGGGAAAATTATTTTTTTTTAAAGTTTCAAGAATACTTCTACAAGGCACTGCATCTCTGCAGCTGTAGATCAAGGCTCCATGTTAACCATTGCCCGATCGCCCGGGGCAAGTAGTTTTTATTGTTGGGAGAGTACAAATTTCATTGCATTTGCCCGCCGGGCAAGTGCAATGATCGCAAAAAAAATTATCAATCACTCAAAATTACTTTAAAATCCCCGACATTCGATGAAAACGACCCAGAAGCGTTGCCAGCGACATTTTTGTTATTTTTGTACACATTCTCGCGTGATTTGAAAAAGCCGTGTGATTTTTCGCCAGATGTCGTGATTTTTGTCCGGGAATTGGCGTGAATCAGACAGATTTTTTTGACTTAGCAGGCTAAAAAACAACCACAAGGCAAAAAAATGTAAGTACAGTAACACACCCATCACCCATTTCACCCTCCACCCAGATAACCCTAGATTAAAAATTATCGGTCAGGGAGGAAAATTGGCATAATTGTATGCCATGCGTACAGTGTAAATATGGCTATCATATGGCAGTCTTCTGTACAGAGATGCAGGTCATACATTGAAAAATGTTCATTAATTTTTTTTCTCTTAGACATTTGAGAGGTGCATTTAAATGTTATAGAGCTAAACATGTTAAAGCTACAGTGTGTAACTTTTAGCGACATCTAGCGGTCAGACTGCAGACCGCAGCAACATGAACATCTCCCCCCCACCGCTTCTCCCCCCAACAGTATGGCGAGCGTCACGGGACAAAATGTCTTCCACGACGTCCGCATCACCTACCTTCTCAAATGGTGAGGTTTGTTTACATAGATCATTTTACAGATAGTATTCTCAGGCATAATACTGCCATCTATTGTTCAGTACCATCTCAGTTCATCTCTCTCAACTTGGCGTAGTTACTTTCGAGCGTAATGGGCGATCTCGCAATCACTAGTTTGTTGGCTCTGCGCTGCCGTAGCGCAAAGATGTCTGCCTCCATGGCTGCGAGACCCGCTCCTATGTAATTATAAATAACGAATTCTAAGGCAACGCAAATATTAAGGTTAAGAGGCTGAGCTCGTAGATGATGATAAATAACATAGTTATGTATAATATATTACATTTCTGACTGTATATCCCTGTAATTATTACACACTGTAGCTTTAAATTGGTGACCTGTTATGTTGTTATTGTCTTGTTGCTGCATTTATTTTGTCAGGGAAAACTAATCCATAGTTAAAAGTCAGGGAATTCTGAAATGATCTAAGATTGTGGAAACCCTGTATAAAATAACTTTGTATAATGATTCTCTAGAAAAGTCACATTATATTAATAGTATTATCTTGTATAAACATACCGTGACTCTAAAATAAGTTATTCATTTGTGACATTGACTTCTGTCTTGTGATTTATCTTAAGTTTTAAGTTTTTTTTTTATTTTTAACATTACAATTGATATTTTTCCAAGCACACAACAGTTTAAAGCAAAGTTTAGTTTTAAAAAGAATGTGCAGGAAGGATTGAAAAGCATGTTAACACGGTAATGTAGGCTTGAGTTCATTATCTGACGCATGCATATACACACCAGGAACCTGTAAACTTAAAAAAAACTGAAATACAAAAAACACTTAAAAAACAAACATGTTTCATTGATATATATATATATATATACAAAAATGAATATTAGGAACTATATTTATTAAACATTATACTGGGCAAGTAAAAATTGTTTCTGGGCAAATGAAATGTGAAAGTCACTTGCCCAAAGGGCAAGTGGTAAAAATCCTTAACGTCAACCCCTGTTTGATAACCAAATGCAGTTAGAGTTGCCACCAAAGCTCTGCATGGCTGCCCTGTCTGTGTAGATCTGCAGCTTTGCTGACATGCTTCCTCATGCAATGCATAAAACAGCCAGAAAAAACATTTCTACTGCAGAACTACAGCTTTTAGAGCAGGAAAATCCAGGATGACCTGCTGCCAAGATGATTCAGAGTGCTTTCCTGGGCCTTGTAGATTCTAGATAAAGAATAAAAAATCAGGCTGAAGACGGAGAGGATATGGATAGGCACAGCGTGGGAGCTGTCGGGGGGGCACTAAATGGACAGGCATGCCTGTTGGAGCTCAGTTATCCGTCTGATCCTGAAAGCCAAACCAGCAGAGAGGCAGGAAAGAGCCGGACACTTTTCCAACTCAAGTTCAGACATTGTCTCTCTAACAACCCCTGTTTATTCTTACCGTAATATATTCAACATTTAATTAAATTCAGTTTAATTATGCAACCAAAATTATATTTGTATTTGAATCCACTGATGATGCGTTAGTTTTCGATTTAAAAAAGCTCCACATTTAAAGTTTCAAAGCTCTCCTGGAGCCATCACAGCAGATTGTAAATCTACACCCACACGCTCTAACAAAGAAAGAAATCAACGCTACATCAAAGCAGCTAATTACAGCCTAAGACTTCATGCATTAACGATCCTAAATGAAACATTAGTCTAACAAAACACAGTTAACATGTTGAATTTTAAGTTGGATCATTTACATATACGCCTACTAAACGCCTACTTCAGGGTTCCCTACCTTATTTCTAACTCATCAGCATCCAAAAAACCCCTCAAATGTACGTGTTAATGTTAATGATGATTCAGGAGACAGTAAGATCATTACCAAGGTAGCGCTCAGCTGGTGTGACGGCACATAGAACCCAAAGGTGCCGCCAGAGTTAAAAGTTGCACTCATTAATAAAACATCTCTTCATCAGGAGAAAGTTGTTTTACTAACAGACACAACTAATGCTTGAGGTTTGCCTCCGATTGACATGAGAGTCTGACGGCCATTTTGAAAAGGGGGTGCTGTCTATACATTTTTTTCTTTTTTTTTTTTGCACTAAAGACCTATGAGCCTATTTGCCTATTTAAAATACAATTAATATAAATAAATAGATTGAGATTTGCTACTTTATTGTCATATACACTTCATTGCACGCAACCAGGGTGTGTAACACACAGATATAACCAGTTCTAAGGTAAATATCTGCGCTATTAAATAAACTTCACAATAACACTATAACAACGTTGATTTGGTTATTTGGCATGAACCTGAGTCACTGTGTTTATGTCACACGTGGCTCTATTAGCTCCAAAATCCTTTTATGCATACCACAAGATTATATTATACTATTTAAATGTTATTGAACAGTTCTCCACATCCATTACACAAAGAACACAGGATCACTACCGTGAAATTGTGTTAATTAGGCCTCAAAATAATTAAATTCAAACCAAATACGCATAATAGTAAAATAAAAAATCCAAAATACTGTGCACAAACTTATAAATTGTGCAAAGTATTTTCAATACATTAATACATTAATCTTCCTGTCGCCACTAGGAGGTGCTGCAGCGCCCCCATCACCCCAACTTCCTGGCCAAGTCTGAAATTGAAAAAAGGATAGACTTAAGGGCTGGTTCTACTCCCGCAGCAGCTTATCGCAGGTATGATGCAGACATTTTTGATTTATGCCCAATTTTGAAGCGTGGTCTGCGCTATGTTATTCCACGCCACAACGCAAGAGGGACAATCAGGAACTAGCTGTGGGTCTAGATCCGGCCGAGGAAGTGAGGAAATGGGGGAAGTTTGTGTGACAACGGAGGAACATGAGGGCGAAAAAGAGCAGGGATCCAGGTGGAAAAAGGGTTGCAGCGTTCTCGCTCTTCTAGCTGGTCCATCTTCACGAGTCGTTTTCCACAATGGCACTCAAACAAACAAAACAAGCCGGTAAGGTACCAAACAGGAAATACGCTTACAGTAGAGCAGATGTAGATTTGACCAATCAGAGGCCTCCTGTCTGCGGTCACCTACAATTTGGGAGAGGTGCAATAGAGTGTCTGCGGAAGGGGCGGGGACGTCTCTGCGTTCAATGCGACTCACACGCAGACAACCTGGTTTCTGAGTATAAATCAGCCTTTACAGTCAAATCGTCCTCTGCCGGTTACTGTGCACTAATGAATCAACAATTCACAAATGCACGTATTGGCCAATGCCAATACAAAAAAATAAAAATAAAAAATTGGTCAAAACAATTGTCTATCTATATGATATTGAGATTACATATATTATAAATTGGCACAAGGCAACAAACTTAAAAGATTGAATACATGAAGACCTTACCTGCATTAAGTCAACATTAGATTCAAAGCAAAGTAACCTCATAGCTATCTAACACTGACATTCATCAAGAACAGAACCTAGAACAGAATTTAAAGCCCTGCAGGCCTCACTTACCTCCATTTAGTTTATAGTTTATTATTTAGCATAAGAAAGGGACAAGAAGTAATGGTATTCATAGTTTTATAGAGAAAACCACTGCAGACCAAAGCCTCCAACATAGTTGGGAGACCTTAACTCTGCAGATGTCTGTTTCCCTACTCAGCGGTGACTCTGTACAGATGTCCGACAAAGATACATGTTTTCTATGCGACATTGAGTATTAGTCAAGACATCACTGATGTGCCCAGAGGACAGGCACTCATAGGTCTGCATTGTGTATACCACCTCCCTTTCTGTTTGTTCACAAAACAAGGCTTTGTTGGGCTACTGTATAAAACCTCGAACTCACGCTACTGCTGACATTTTGAAGTGAAAAAGCTTCCTTGACTGGAAGCAGAACGTCTTCAAACTTGGAAGCAAAGTCCAGTGGATTGTTTGTGATTTTCTTTTTTTGGAATGACTATGACCTGGATGACTGAGAATCTTCCCCAACTTAAGGATTTTGCCATGAGAAATGTATGAAAGTCTGTGTTGCTCGCAGTGTACGCTTCAGAACTAAAAGGCTTGTCTCAAATTTGGCAAAACCACCAACTGATCCTGGAGGTTTGGATTAATATGTTGAGGAGCAACGAGAGAAAAGATGTGTTTGAGGAGAATAAGTCTGGGTTGCTCCGGAGTGTGTGCCTAAGGATGTTTTCAGCCTTTATAGTCGAGGGAACCTACTCCTACATTTCTCCACACTGTCATGGCGTCAACAGACAATGCTGCCTTCTAGCTTTAAGGAAAACAACAAGGAAGGAAGCAAAGTCTAATTAGATACCTAGTGTTGTTTTTTTCTCCAACTTTTTGACTGATTGCTCTAAACAATGTGTTGCTGCCAGCTATCCCCCGGGGAGATGATGGGAACCCTTCTCAAGTCTCAACTTTTAGATTGCATACCCTACAAATTCAAGAAATATACTTTTTCCAAAAGAGAGGAGTAATACCTGACCGGATGTTGTCTGAATGAAACTTAACAACCACCTTAGGGATGTTTTAAAAGAACATGGATCAGCAGCACACCTCCAGCAAGAAAGCAGCTTTAAAAAAAAACACCCTCTCTTCGTCTATCTGAACTTCCATCTCTCCAAAGATTAGCAAAACACTGGTTATACATAATACTGAGGAGGATTCAGTCCAAACACCAGTACAGAAATCTGCTGTACTCTGGAAAAAAAAATCAAAGGCTTGAATCTTGGCGTTCACCTCTGATGCTTTGAGTTTCCAGTGCGGGGTTTGGGATTTTTATTTAGTTAATCTTACAAACAAAAACTCACATCCAACAATCTGAGATGCCTCAAACTGCAGGCTGTATTCACCAGGAATTATTCATCTTCCATTAATGGTGTATTTCTTGTATCACCATAAGAAAGCAGTAATCCAACTCTAAACATTGCCATACAGCTTCTTGTATAAAAAAGCTAAAAAAAAAAAGGGGAAAATATTTATTTATAGTTTCATCTAAGAGAGTTTTTTTAGAGATGTAACAAGCTGTATGAGAGTCATCTGGGTTTCATTTTTCTCCACACCAAGGCAAAATCCTCTTTCCTCCTCAACTTTTATCAAAAGCTCTGTATCGGTTTACTTTAAGTCCTTACCTCATGCCTTCTGTGGATTTGTTCTGATAGTTGCAGTAGAGCTGCGGCGTTCCGAGCATTGCCTCGGTGAAAACCGCCAGGAAGCCCAAGGTCTCCACAAACAGCGTGGAGTCCAGTAGGAGGTAGGTGATGTAGGCTGCCACCAGCGTGAAGGCCAGCACGCACTGAACGTAGTCCACGAAGCGACTCCATGACCAAAAGTAGCTCCACTCAAAATCTAAATAGCAACAGAGAAAATGAAAATAGAGTTAGAATAATTGTTAGTATAACAAGTATTATCACAAAAAACCCTTTCACTGATGAGCTATCAGGATTTTATTACTTAAAATTGAACATTGATGGTATTTAATTTGCGTAGTACGGTTATTGACATGTAAAATGGCAGAATGTGAATTCCAAAAAAGAAAATGAAAAAGAATCCACTGGACTTCGTTTCCATGTTTGAAGACGTTCAGTTTCGCATTCAGGAAGCTTTTTCAATTAAAAATGTCAGGAATAGCGTTGAATTTGAGGATTTATACAAGGGATGCACGATTTTGGAATTTTGGCCGATATCCGATATCCCGATATTTTAAAACTCGTGTAGCCGATAATCAATACCGATACCGATGTTAAAGCTGGACAAAAATAAGTAGTCATTGAAATAGCAGTTTTATTATCCATTTCTGACACTTTGAAAAATAATATACTCAAATATATTTTCATATGCTGATATCAAATAGATTTTTAAAAACGTGGTCTCGATCTATTTTACTTTTTAAAATCTCGTGAAATTTCATCGTTCTGTTACAAACTCTCGTGATATTTTGCAAATTCTTGTGAGATTTTGTTAGTAAAATAGATCGATACCGAGTCAATATATCAACATATAAAAATATGGCAAGATTTCGTGAATTTTCGGGGGATTTTGTAGCATAATGATGACATATAGCAACATTTCATTAGTAAAAGAGATTGATATGATGTTTTTAAATGGCAATATATCAGCATATGAAGATATTGTGATATTTTAATGTATCAATATTTTTTTTTAGTTTTTGAGGAAGAAGAAGAAGTAGTATTTTTTTTTTTTTTTTTTTTTTTTTTTTAGACTTTAGAAACTCAGAAGCTGATCAAATATCGGGTTAAATATCGGTGGGGTGGCCGATGTCGGATATTCAGTTTAAAGGCCGATACAGGCCGATACCGATAGGGGGCCGATTATATTGTGCATCCCTAATTTATACAGTAGCATAAAAAAGCCTTGTTTTGTTATGAAAACATGCAAACTGGAACAGACAAAGGGGTCCACCCCTTTGGAATGGGGGTAGTTTGGCTTCTTTTGTTAGACTGCAATGCCCCATACCTGTCTAAGTCTCTGAAAGGTTGGTCGTTAAAGGTAGTTTCAGACACTTAGACGGCTATGGGGCACTGCATTCTAACAAATAAGCCAAACAACCTCCATTCCAAATGGGTGGACCCCTCCGTCCGTTCCAGTTTGCTACTGTATAAAAAATCAAACTCAATGCTATTCCTCACATTTTGTATCGAAAAAGCTTCCTGGATGGGAAGCGAAACATCTTCAAACTTGGAAACAAAGTCCAGTGGATTGATTTTCATTTTCTTTTATGGGCTGGATGACTGAGAAATTTCACCAACAGTATGGTAAAGAAAAATGGCAGAAAGAGGAGTGGTATGAAGTCTAGCAATGAAGGAGAAAGTATAAGAATCAGTAGTGGGAGAGGAAGTGACAGTTTGAAACATAATCTGTCATAATGTAGGTGCTGTTCAAATCTGCTGTAGATAATAGAGAGTTGAGAGAGTTGAGGCAAAAGCAAATTCAGCCTTGGTATGGTCTTAAGACACACATCATGACTGAAACGACAGGATACAAGTGGCTGAAATAACCTTCCTTACCCTGGGGAGTATTTTACAGGTTTCTATTAAACGGGCAAATGTATCGACAGACAGACAACCATCAGTGTGCTTAGAAAGAAGTCCAATGAGCACCAAAAATGTCCAACTGCAACCATTATTGCTTTATCCCGTTCTCTCTTAGAAGAGGAGATTGTCATTGTCTGGGTTTTGTTTTTTGTTTCTTTGACAGCCAACATCTTTCTCTGAATAAATTATGTTACAGTTAAGCCAGAACCAATTACTTTGTTGCTTAATAAAAGCCATGTTTTGTAGTGTTGGTCACACTTTATCATACATCCTCACCCTCTGGCTCCCCCATACCATCCACTCTTTCAAAATACCATCAACTAACCTAAATGCCTCCAATTTTCCTCACCCCATAGAAGCGTCCAATCATTTTCTCTGTCATTTGTTTACCAGTGACTTCCCTGGCTGTTAACGCCTTTTTTTTAATTAGCACACTCAATGTTTTAAAGCAATTAGTTGTGTTTAAAAAGACTGAATTCAAAATGAGCATCAGAATTGGGAAAACAGGGGAGTTAGGTGACTGTAACCATGGCATCCTTTTTTGTGCAATATAGGCTTGTTTAAGTATTTCCAAAATGTTGATATAGTGGGAGTTTTACACAACCATTTATTAAATTTAGGTGAAAACAGAAAAAACAGGTGTGAGTGTGTGGGTGGGTGTGTGGAGGTAGTGGATGCTCAGACAAAGGTGCCTTAATAATGTCTGAGAAAAAGTTGTTCTGACAGGTTCATTGAAAAAGACCACATCAGGTGCCTTTTTCTGTCAGCTAAGAAGAACCTAGGTCCGGAAGTTTTCACAGATAAAAACAGGTTTGGAAATAAGCTGCCAGGTCTGATGGGTCTCTGTTCCAGTAGCGACCTTTAGCCACAGCAGGGGATGTAAACAACATGATATCATGGATCCATCCTGTCCTTATCATTTAGTCTGCTGCAGGAGTAATGTTGCAGGAAAAAACGTCTTAACACCAAACAATCTTAACAGTTTCTAACAAACCATATCACCAACCATGTCCCTCCTCTTTATTTCCAAATTTACAGTTATGCCACTGGAAGGTCAGAGTTTGAATTACATCATGGAGATCATGGAATTACTTGCTTTCTTTTTGAATTCCTAAATTTACTTTGCATTCTAGAACAACATCTATTACTACAGTAAAGTGACCATGAACGCAGTTGGTAAAATACACCTTGTCTTAGTCCTGCATTCATTGGTGCTGCCATGCTCTTCTTCCTACAACATTTTGATTCACATGGGCAAAGTGAAGTTCTTAACTTCAGTGGGAGCATTACTGCCCTTGGCATAAATATTTCTACGCCTACAACAGCTTCTCTGGATGTCATTTAATCTCTACAGTAATACTTCTCTCTGTGATTATAATCTTCAGCTCTGTGTGGCCTTAGAAAGGGGCTGTATGGCCAGTTACTTGGCTTTCTCCACAAATAATGACAAGTTTGGTCTTGTTCTTGAAGCTGTAAGAACTCTTACTGCTTTTTTGACTCATAATACATAATACATAATACAGGCAGAGCCCTTAGTAGCAGAGTGTTAGAGATTGTGAGAGACAGTGGACCACAATCAGGGCTGGACTGGGAGATTTTTTTCAGGCCAGCAGTCCAGGAGTTATTAGACACCAAGAGATACATTTTCACTGTTATGCTGATGATACTCAGCTATATCTTTCTATAAATTCAGATGAGGCTAACCCATTACATAGATCACAGGCATGTCTTGAATACATTAAAACCTGGATGACTCTTAACTTTCTCCTTCTGAATGCAGACAAAACAGAAGTTATAGACTTTGGATCAGAGTCTTTGTAAAAGAAGCTGATTAGTCAGTCACTTCATTTGTTTGGGATTAAACTGAGCTCAGATAATAAAGTTAAAAAATCTTTTGATCAGGACCTGTCATTTAAATCCCATATCAAAGTGGTTTCTAGAATTTCCTTCTTTCATCTGCAGAGTATTGCAAAAATGAGAAATCTCCTGTCCAGGGGTGATGCTGAGAAACTAGTCCATTCATTTGTTACTTCAAGGCTGGACTATTGTAATTCTTTACTATCAGGAAGTCCACAAACTGTAGTTAAAAGCCTTCAGCTGATCCAAAATGCTGCAGCCAGAGTTATGATGAAAATGAAAAAGAGAGATCATATCTCTCCTATCCTGGCTTCTTTTCATTGGCTTCCTGTTAAATCCAGAATAGAATTCACATATAAAGCCTTAAATGGCCAAGCTCCATCTGATATCAGAGATCTGATTGTTCCTTATGTTCCTAACACTTTGCTCTCAATCTGCAGGTTTACTAGTGGTTCCTAGAATTTCTAAAAGTAGAATGGGAGGCAGATCTTTTAGTTATCAGGCTCCTCTCCTGTGGAACCAACTACCAGTTTTAGTCTGTGAGGTAGACACCCTGTCTACTTTTAAGGCTAGGCTTAAAACTTTCCTTTTTGATAAAGCTTATAGTTAGAGTGGCTCAGGTTATCCTGAGCTATCTCTATAGTTATAGTTAGCAGTCTAAGCCTATCGCAGCATAACTGTAGAGATAGCTTAGGATAACCTGAGTAAGCTTTATCAAAAAAGAAAGATTTAAACTTTAAAAGTAGACAGGGTTTCTGCCTCAAGGACTAAAACTGGTAGTTGATGCAGGAGAGGAGCCTGATAACTAAATGATCTGCCTCCTATTCTACTCTAATAATGCCTTTACAACTAAATGGGTATTAATTCACTTCAAAATATAGGAGTTTTCTTCTTACCTAGAAAAAATCCTGCGCCTCATCTCCCTCTTTATGATCTGCCTATTTTAACACGGCCATATCACACCAAAGTCTGAGACCAGATGCCAAATAAAAAAAAAACGGATTTCCAGGACTTAGACATATGCTTAAAATGAAAAACTGTACTCTGTGCAGATTAGCTGCTAAAAGAGCCAACTGGTCTTAACTTTGAGGCGGAAATATTGCACTACACCTCACATAACCCCTCCCTGATGGTAGGAGGACGTTTGTTTACATTGCTGTCACAGCATAGTTTAGGTAGGTGTATTCTTGGGAGACCCTTGCTCTATGTAAATACTCTCCAAACACTTGTTTTCACAGGTGAGGGAGGGATTGCTGCTCACACATCAAAACTCAGACGCATTAATCAAACAAAATGCCACTTTGTGCATAACTCTGATGAAGGAATAGAATTAGAACAGTTAAAAGCTCAAAAAAAGTCAATTTTCCATGAGATTGGCCCTTTGAGTGAACCAAGGGTGTAAAAACTATCAAAGTTAGTAGGTTAAAATTAAAACACATGAATCATTGTTGCTAAAGAAAGTCTTTTTTTATCAGATTCTTGTTTTACTCTTCATGTTAGGCTGTTAGCCAATGTCACACGTGAGCTGTTAATTTTAACACCACTCGTACAAAACCCCCTCTTATATTTACACCCCCCCTCCTCCCAAGCTCAAACACACAATATATTAAATGCAAATCTTTGCTTGTTTAGCTTTGAATAGTTTCCCAATAATGTTCATTTAAAAACAGCACATTTTTTTCCTTACTGGTTTAAGATGAGGATTAAAGATATGGAGAAGCTTTGCAGTGAGGTGTTATCTGACCTGGTATCACATCCATTACTTCCTGTGAGCATTCTCTTTACATAAAAGCAGACATACTTCAGGTTTGAAGACTACAAAGACTGCTTTATGTAACTGAGAGTCATTAATGTTAACCCTGAAAATCTAATTATAAGCCATGCTGCTGCACCGATATATTTTAAAGGAATTTGTAGAGGCCACAAACATAATAGAGAAGAATTGCTTCATAAAGTTATATTGAAGTTTACCTTATCTCGTAAAACACACATCTGCAGAAACCACTCCATGCAAGCAATGCTGTGTATTTCTCAAGAGCAAGCCGACCAATAAAAACACATTAAATACAACAAAATAGCAGCTGCTGTTTGCTTTAACTTAGCCAGGAATATTAAAACGCCCCTACCGAAAAACCTATTAATCAGAACTTAATGAAGTCTCGTGTAAAAACCACAAATGTTTGTGACATTTAGATGCATGACTGGATGAGATGATTTTTTATTGAGAGAATCATGAGAATTATTGTTGAGTGATTCTGACATTTAGTCGGCATTTCTAAATGAAAACGATGGCCGTCACGCATGTGTGGAAGCTAAAGCGGCCGTCCAAAACTGAGCCAATCCAATTGTTCTTTTATGAAAGATGAGTTAAACAAATTCCATAAATGTAACCGGATAAATCTCAAGAAGTCATCCAAACCAGGTCACAGCCTTCTGTCAAGCTGCCACATTCTATTCACAGAGCAAAACCTAACAAGTACATAAAAAAAATGGCAGCACAAGGAAAAGACAGAAGACAAGAGGCAGTTTTTTTATAGGTACATTGAGGACAGTAACCGTTAGAAAAGCCATCGAAATCCTCTGTGAACTGTAAAATATCCACCGCTAATCAATGTTTGTCCTGCAGGTACAGATGCTTGATGCGACCGTTGAGCCATGTTTACAGCAGGGCTAGAAAAAAGCAGTGTAACCAGCTTATCACCATGCTGGTGCAGCCTGATAACGGTTGTGCACAGTGGGAGGCCATCATTTAGTTGTGTTCTGAGCCAATCTGGATGCTAAAGGCATTCTGAAAAATAGTAATTACACAAACAACAAAAAACAGGACATATAGACACGAATCCTCTCGGACTGAGGAGTAAAACAATTCGTGGCATATAATTGACATGAGCCATTAGTTACAGTGGGCAAAAGAAACATTGATATCTTTGTATTGCTTTGCTATGTTGCTAATGAGTGAGCTAGCATCAGTTGTAAATACCACATGCGTTATAGCCGGTAACTTTGCTTAACATAAGCAGGGTTGCAGCATTTTAATTGTGCCAGAAATCTAGAATATGTACTATCCTATGTATGTTTCCAAAATATTAACCCAGAATTTTAACTACTATTTGCTTTTATAACTTGCTAATTAGTTGGGCTGTAAATAATAATCGCTTTGTATCGATGCTTAGATCCAACAGCCGACTACTCTGATGCATCGACACGTCCGCAAGAATATCGATTCATGTTTTTATTTTTTTTTCCTATGGTCTATTGTTATCCATTTGCTCCTGGATGTAATTCTGACTCCCGTGCTGCGGTGGCGCTAAACCTATTTTGCCCTCCCACCTCGCTTCCTTTAGCCACTAGCCTCTTTCCGCTTGCACACACACACACTCGCGTAAACACAGAGGCAGCATTATTTTTCAGTGAATGAGGTTTTCATAGGCCTAGGTGGAGTACAACTTTGCTACTTCTGTTATTTGCTGTTGTTTCTCAAATAAAATGCATAATAATATTACAGCTTTCATTGATTTATTTCAAATTTGAAACATTTCTAGCTTGTAAGGTAAAAAAATAAATAAACTACCAATTAACAGAATCGAATCGTATCGTATCGTGGTGTAGTCTTGAGTATCGAATAATCGAATCGTTGGGTCAGGAAATTGATACTGAATTGAACCGCCATGATGGGTGTGATTTACACCCCTAATAATTAGTTAGGACAGGCTGCACTACAGAACTTGCATGAATTTGGCTTGAAATATGTTTTAATGACGGTGTTAACAGTTCAGCTAAGAACAATAAAAGGGATGTCGAAACTCAAAAATATTTGAGTTTAAATGGGTTGTTCAAGCTACTTTTATGGCTAGTCTGAAAAATGTAGGGTAGGATTTCATAACACTATAGTCACTGCAGAAGAATGTACATTGTGTAATTACTATAAAAAATTAAAGTTTAATGCAGTATTCGATATTCTACAACCATTTTTTGTGTTCTGCAGCTACACAACTAGGGGTGTAGAAAAAAATGGTTTTGGCAATATAAAGTGATTTCTGGCTGCCTGATATAATATCGATCTTTCAGTTCCTCGTAAACATTGTTACCTGAAACGGAGGGAAAATGGGCTACCTCTGGACAATTATTCTGGCAGATAGCGCTGTGGAGCGCTTTTGCTGTGCAGCGCTATATCTGTAGTTGAGACAGTCATAGTTGAAGACGTGAACTGACTCAAACCCCAACCAACATGGATACCGAAATATCTGAATGATCAATATCATCTGATGAACATATACAGCGCTTGATTCTATATGTACATTTAATTTTGATAGCTGGGGTATAGTGATAATATCGTATCATGACCCAAATATCGTGACACGTATCGTATCGCAACACCAATGCCAATATTCATCCCTATATACAATGGATGCTAGCTCACCTATTACCAAGTTAGAAATGAATAGCAAAATATCAGTCTTTTTGTATGCTATTACTAATGGTACATATAAATTACATTCCAGAATATAGTTAGACTGTTTTTTTTGGGGGAAATGAAAGGAATTTTTTTGTCTCCAGGTATATTTTTGTACAGAGGATTTTGGTTTTGTTCCCACCAGATAGCCCCTATATATCCAGCCTACTGCTGGGGAGAGACATGGCGCTTTAAAGGAAAAGTCTGGTCACATTCAGAATACAAGCTTCTGAAAGTACTTTAAGTATGAAATTATTACAAACTGTTCAATGAATGATAAGTGTTTTTAATTAAGAGTAATTTTCATTTGAATGTGCTTTACTGGAGACATCCATGTTTGTCGAAGAACACTACTGCCACCTACAGGTTTGTGACGTCACGGAGCAGTGTCGGCTGTTGATCAAGTCCCAGTGCTGTATCTGGTGTTTGTCACACCATGCTATTATCCATGATGGTGACGACCAGTGCACTATGCGAAGCAGAGAGTAGCGGATTAATGACGTGTTTTTCCTCTGGCTGGAAGTTCGATGGCAAATCCTCCCTCTTCAAGTTGGTAATCCATCGTCGAACCCGTCCGTGGAGGATCAGGAATCGGAAAAGTGAAATAACTTTTTTTTTCTTCTGCACTTTTACCCAATGCATTCCAACATCCAGCTGCCATGCACGTGGGCATTGTCAGTTTCACTATAGCTCTGGTGAATTTCAATGGTGAAGTCCTCTGGAAATCTTCAATAATTGTTGTTGATTGCAGATGTGTCTAGTAGTTCCCATTGATTCTGCTTGTAAAGCGGGGAGAATGGCGCTAGGCTTACCGCACCGTGACGTCACCGCCGGAAGATGTCAGGAGGGAGGTGTTAATATATTTGGGTAAAAATGGCCGCTCCCAGACTGAGTGATCACAATGAAAATTTATTTTTTTACTGATTAAAGCTAAATTCATTAAATCACTCCAAATGTATTAGTTTTGGGTACAAATAATGATCCATTGGTTATTCCTCGCTACTGGACTTTTGCTTTAAGAGGTCTTCAAACACTGGAAAGCTTTGATAGAAACTTAGTAGGTCTGAAACTTTAACATGTAAGACATTCATACTTTAATAATGGTTAGCAGCCCATAGCTGGTACTGTACACAATTTCTTGGCAGAATTAAATAGGTCTCTCTTAGCACTAGTTCTAATAGCTATAAATGGCTCTAATAGCTATTGGGGGTGTTGACTGGCAATAATTTGGGGATAAGATCCGTATCAACATGTGTAATGATACAATTTATCCAAATACAGGATCAAAAATGATCTATTGTGACTTTGGAAATCTGGAGAAGAACGGACTCCCTGTGGTTTGTCAGCTTCAGCGTTTAAAGAAGTGAACAAAATGGACTGAAGTAAAGGATTTTTAGTTGTTCCTGGACTGTTCTTCTGGTTGGATGTAATAATGGCTTCCCGTCACTTAAGAGAGGTTTTAAGAGGGGCTAGAGGATTATAATGAGAGACTGTCATGACAGCTCAGATAAGTGCAACTTCCATGTGTCATATTCCTCAGGGCTGTGCTAGACTTAGGTCTCTACACGTCCTTAATGAGAATAACTGCATGCAGGGGGATAAGGTGACCTGTTCAAACTACTAAAGGAAGTGGAAATCTCCAGTCCTGTGCTCCTGTTATCTCATTAGATTAATCCTTTTCTTTACTTTTTCTCTATTCACTACGATTCACTGAAGGTTTTGTGAGGACACAAACATTTCTAGAGGTTTCATAGATGGAAGCTAAATAAAATTCAGTACTTCACAAACTTTTTATACTTTCTTTTTTAAGTGTCTCAACAGAATTAGAAAAATTGAATCAAGCATATAGGAAATAAATAGAGAATTGGTCTCTGTTGCAGGGCCTGGTAATGACGCCAGCTTTGCTGCTTTTGGCTTGACTGCTGGTGTTTAAATCAGGGGTGGTCCGTTAATTGGTTAAAACCACACAGTGAAACTGGTGCACAGACGAGAAATGTAGTTTGGTTGGACCCCAGGCCAATAAAATGTTACACTTATAGCAGATGGGACGGACAGAGATGGAAAGTATTGGACATTTTCTAATATGAGGAAAAGCTTTTAGAAAAAAAATATGTTAAACATAAATGCATAAAGCTTAGACGCTTTCCAAAAACGATTAAGGTGATTAAAAAACATATAGTTTAATAAAAATATTGGTTTTGTACTGACAGTTGCAATGTAATAAATACTGCAGCCCATGATTTTTCTTCAACTTTGAGCAGTGAATTTCGTTAAGACGCAGCGCAGTTTGCTGTATTTGCAAAGCAGGTCAATGCTTAATATGTTGCCAAGGAGTAATAGTAAAATTAGAATATGATCCTTTTTTTTTTCAATAATCTGATGAAAAGTACCGTAATGTATGAAAGACTCATAAATGCTTGCATAAATGTTCAGATTTTATTAATAAAAAAAGGAATATATCTATTAAAGTCAATGAAAAGGTATTTGTAACACAAAAAGGTGCACTCTATATGTGGTTTGGGCTCATTTAAGGTGAAATAATGGCCCAATGTATCAGGCCACAGAGAAAAGATCAGCCTGTGGACCTGCTGAGGTTTTAAAGATGCTCAGATTACTCAGCCCTTCTGGAGTCTTATCTTATTCTTGACCAAACTCCACGGGATTTGTTTTGGGGTTTAAGTCTGACCAGCAGGCTGGCCAAACAAGCATGCCAATACGATGGCCGGTAAAGCAGGTATTGATGCCTTTAACATTATTAGTAAAAGGAAACAGGTTCTCTAAGTGACAAACTAATCAAAAGATTACACGGTTCATAAATCATCACAAAACTTTGAGCTTTGATTCTGCAACTTGTCCTGGGAGTCTCTGGGACCTTGCTTTCCAAATTAAAGTCAACTTTACCTTTGTTTGAAAAGAGGTCTTAGCAGGGGTTGGCGTTAACGATTTTTAGGCAAGTGGCTTTCACATTTCATTTGCCCAGAAACAATTTTTACTTGCCCAGTATAATATTTGATAAATATAGTTCCTAATATTAATTTTTGTATATATATCAATGAAACATGTTTGTTTTTTAAATGTTTTTTTGTAATTCAGTAAGTTTCCAGGTTCCTGGTGTGTAAATGCATGCGTCAGATAATGAACTCAAGCCTACATTACCGTGTTAACATGCTTTTCAGTCCTTCCTGCACATTCTTTTCAAACTAAACTTTGCTTTAAACTGTTTCGTGCTTGGAAAAATATAAATTGTAATGTTAAAAATCTAAAAAAAAACTTGACAGGTTAAAAACTTAAGATAAATCACAAGACAGAAGTCAATGTCACAAATGAATAACTTATTTTAGAGTCACGGTATGTTTATACAAGATAATACTATTAATATAATGTGACTATTCTAGAGAATCATTATACATAGTTATTTTATGCAGGGTTTCCACAGTCTTACATAATTTCAGAATTCCCTGACTTTTAACTGATTTAGGATTAGTTTTCCCTGACAAAATAAATGCAGCCGTTTGTCGTCTTGGTAACTTCCCCAAAATTACCGCTAGGTGGACAAAAATTATGCCATCTGGCGGAAAATCTAAATCACGCAAGAATGTGTACAAAACAACAAGAATGGTGCCGGCAACGCTTCTGGGTCATTTTCATCGGATGTTGGTGATTTAAAAGTAATTTTGAGTGATACTTTTTTTTTTTGCGATCATTGCACTTGCCCGGCGGGCAAATGCAATGAAATTTGTACTCTCCCAACAATAAAAACTATTTGCCCCCGGAGATCGGACGATGGTTAACATGGAGCCCTGGGTCTTAGGCTGCAAAGCAGTGCGGTCCTGAGCCAAGGTAAGACAGATCTGACAGTATCCCTGGTTTAGAAATGGGTCAACTCAAGACAACCAACAGATGTAGCCCAGGATATGTCCAAGCTTTGGTGGAGAGTTAAAAACTCTGACTCTACCTGTAGTTTAAAACCAGTGAGTCTCTTTGAAATTTTCTTCAAAATCCTCTCAAGGTTATGAGACAAAAAATATTTAGTCAGACACTGTGCAAGGTCTCCTACTCAAGGTTTAAAGAGGTTTATTATTATATTCATAGGTGCATGTACACTATGAGACAGTAACAAAGGTTCAGGTCAACACTTTATAGCATAACCTTTGTTGGGAGCAACACAGTTCAAATGTTTCCTGTCCAGGTCTCCAGATTTGTTCAGGTTATTTCGTGCGCTTTGGTCCATTTCTTTATCAGAGCTCTAAGATTTCGGGAACTGTCAACAAACGTTCTAAAGGGGTGGAGGTCTGGAAACTGGCCAGGATCTTGAAGTGTTTTTTTTTTTTGGAGTGTGTTTGGGATCATTGTCCTGCTGGAAGACCCAGCCACCTTCCATCTTATGTGCTCTCCCTGAGGAAGTTTGGGCTTGAAATCTCACCTGACATGGTGCTGTTCATTCCTCCTTTGACACGGATCTGTCATCTTCTCCTCTTTGCAGAAAAACAGCCTAAAAGCGGGATGCCCTGGTCCTACCAGTTTTGCTGGTATGCTACGGCACTGTCGGTCTGGAATTTCTAGAGACGCACAGCACTTTCATGCCAAAGCGCAAGGGGGAGCCTATTCGAGAAACCGTGAGAACTTTGGCGGATGGTCACGAAAACTTTGTTTTGGCAGAGACCTTGGAATCTTTATATAATTTGTCTGAGGCATTGTTAAAGTGATTGTACTTCCGAACCTCCTCGATTAACCTTCCATCGTAGTTGTTCCTCGTTTTTTTAAAAATGGCGCTCCCCGGCACTGACTCGAGAAGGACGACCACACAGACAGCTGGAAAGGTGTACCAAGGACCAATCACAGCTGCTTTTTCTCTGCGCGCTTCCTCCTGAGATCCGCTGGTTTGCAACCTTCCAACGTGGAGTCGGGACTTTTTTTAAGAGAGCTACGACGGTTGCCTAACCTCTGCATGGGGGGCGTGGTTGCGCACAAAGACAGATTTGACAGGTTGCAGAGGCTATGTGTCAGAAGCATAAATTGGACTTAATAAAACAGGAAGAGTTTGTATTCAAAGGGAATTTCTAGTGAGACAATTAAATTTAGCTTATTTTATCTACCTGATTTTTTTTTTAGTTTTTTTTTTTATCATTATCTAGAGTCCCACGTTCTCTAACAAGGCTGAAAAGAGGCTAAAGACGGTTGGAATCTGCTTTAGAGAGATTGGAGTTGCAGCTCAGAGGGAAACAGTACAGAAACTGTTTGCAGCTTTGCCTCATGGTTCGCTTGCCAACACTAATTCATTTTTTATACAGCTGGAGATCCAAAAAATAAAAAAAATCCAATCACTTCCTGCCTTAAGGTCCTAACTTTCCTTCTTTCAAACAATTGGAGAGTTTTCCTGTGACAATTTTATAACTTTTTTTTTTCTAAAGGGATATTTCATCTCCTCTTTTTCTTCCAAATCATTTTACCTGCATGTGACTGATCACAGACGCTGGTGATTCTGACACTGCTGAGTGATCAGATCCTTTTAATCATTTAAAAGATTCTGTCTGACAGTTTTCCATATAAATCCTGTCGGACTATTTCCCACCGATGGTAAAAATGAGTTTGATTAAAAACGCAGGCACTGTGGGGGGCTCCCTCTCGCTCTCTCTCTGAACTGCAGGATGTTATTTCAGGCCCAGAATTAAACATTAGAAAAACACTTATTTGGCCATCTAAGGAAGTCAAATGGGACCTGGGCTAGATAGTGTTTTCAAACCAAGTACAAATGTCCAGCTGTTAGATGGAGCTGCCCAGTCTGTTGTAAAGACAGAAAAGTGAGGTTCGGAGAGCAAAACTGGGCTGTCATGCTGCTGCCTGAGCGAGACTGTGGGGATTCAGTATAGGCTCGTTTAGAAAACATACGAGTGCAAGCCTAGTTTTAACTTTATGGCATCAATTCTTGGCCTCTAAAGCCTGATTTCTCTGCTTGACGTGAGATCAGATCAATGGGCAAGCTCAAAGCTGCGCTTTAAGTACACAATGTCCTGCAGCTGTAATGATGCTCCGCAGAGCGAACTGATCAATGGCTCTTTGAGGGGCTGGAACCACTGCCCGGCTTATACAACCTCTCATATAAGGGCCGATTTGGCAGGCAGGACCACATCTGGGCCCTGAGGTCAATAAATTATTATGGAGATGAGAAAACGGTAGTTTTACTGCTCCATCAATCCTGATTTCAGAAAAAATTAATTAATTTAATGCAAGAAGTAGAAAAAAGCTCTGATATAAAGCCAAACTGTTTTTAGAAGAGGATTCCCTGAGTACCATGACTTTTCTGGGTATTTGATCCATCCAATTTTAGTTTTCTGCTGCCATCTAGTGTTCATACTCAGAATCACAACTCAGAGGCTGAACTACAGTCTCCCTAAAAGAGGAGTTACATTATTTTAAAGAGAGGAAAATATTGCAAACCGAAGGCTTGCGGGCAAAATCAGATTTGCAAGATTAGAAACATGCTAATTTAGAAGGAAACAAGCAGCAAATGTAAGAGAATAAATAGGCAAATTTACATGAAAAAACATACCAATTTACGAGATTATAAAGATGCTAATTTAGAAGGAAAAAAATAGAAGATTTACGAGACAAAAACACAACTTTGGGGAGTGGTGGCCTAGTTGTTAGGGCATAGTTTGGAATCCTGAGGTTCTGAGTGGGAGCCCCACTCCCACAGACTGCCACTCTGGGTCTCTGAGCAAGACTCTTAACCCCCGATATCTTCCCGGGCGCCCCACGATAGCAGCCCACTGCTCCCCAAGGGGATGGGTTAAATGCATATGGGAGCAATATTGTTGCTAAATTATTTGCACGTGTGTCGAAAGTTGTGTGTCTTTATCTCGATTTCTGTGAGTGCAGCGGGATTTGAAAATGTGGAAATAAATCTGGAGATAAGTGAGGAGATTGGATCTGTCTTCACAACAATCTGCAAATCCTGCTGCTTTTCTAGCCTCAAATCCTGGTCTTCCAAGCTCAGCAGAGATATTAAGCTGCTTCACTATGCAGCACGACTAACAGGCCCTATTTAGGCAATAACTTTAGTTTATTGATTGTTTATATTGACAAACAGAACCACATAAAGTTTATTCTGCATCTTTGCCCCCATTAAACAGTGCATATAACCCTGGACTGGACTCTGGATTGATTCATGTTTCAGCTCTAGCATACATCTACTCTGGCTCCTGCAAAAACCAGCATAAGAATGGAAAGCGCAGCGGGTGACATCTAGTGGACAATGCAAACATTACAACACAAAGAAATTAATTTTAAGTGGAAGATAAAAAAGGAATTGGATGGAACTAATTTCAATCTAATAAAAAATAAATTGACAAACATCCAACCACTGACCTAAAACTTAAAGTCCTGCTTAGCAACACGTCTGTCTGTAGTGATTCTAAGTGAAATTTTGTAGTTTGTGTCAGAAATGTCTTTTCGCGTGTCAAAGAGAGACGTAAACCGAACATGCAAAGACCACAGAGCTTCACTGCAATGATGGATCCACAGTAGCATGCAATAACGCAGCAGGTGTATGGAACAAACAGTGACCATGGAAACAGATGAAACTCCATGCAGGTGAGAGAGGCTCATGCTTCCCTGAAACCCTAACAGAACCACATAAAGTTTATTCTGCATCTTTGCCCCCATTAAACAGTGCATATAACCCTGGACTGGACTCTGGATTGATTCATGTTTCAGCTCTAGCATACATCTACTCTGGCTCCTGCAAAAACCAGCATAAGAATGGAAAGCGCAGCGGGTGACATCTAGTGGACAATGGAAACATTACAACACAAAGAAATTAATTTTAAGTGGAAGATAAAAAAGGAATTGGATGGAACTAATTTCAATCTAATAAAAAATAAATTGACAAACATCCAACCACTGACCTAAAACTTAAAGTCCTGCATGAGCAGTTATCTACTTTTTAGAGCTCTAGTCTTCACAGCATTAAAGTTGCAAATAGTATTAAAATTGAAACATAACTTGAAACGTAATCAACATTGAACACGTGTTAAATGGGCGTGCAGGTGGGCGGTTAGCGCACATGACCCATGTACGGAGGCCTTAGTACTTGACGCGGCTAACCAGGGTTAGAATCTGACCTGTGGTCCTTTCCTGCATGTCTCTCCCCCCTCTCTCATACCCCCTTTCCTGTCAGCCTACTGTCAAAAAAAAACGAGCCACTAGTGCCACAAAAACTAAAAAAAAAAATGTGTTAAATGAATGGAAGATGTCTAAAGTCTTGAGATAGGTTCAACCAAATGCAATATTATCCAGCCTCCTGTCTTTATCTGCGTCCCTATTAATGATTTTCTATAAGCAAACTGGACAGATTCGCTTTTCGCTCTTGATCTTCCCTCCATTTTGTTGCAGCTGTTATAACATCTGTTTACTAAAATGTACAGAAGTAATGGGCCAGTTTTAAGAAAACATTTGTGTTCAAATGTTTCTTTATTAAGTTTAGTAAGTTAACCCTTTATAGGGCACTCAGTGAAATACTTTGAAAATCAAAAATTTCAAGCCAATAGTTTCATTGGAATCAATTCAATTCAGTTTATTTCTATAGCGCCAATTCACAACACGTCATCTCAAGGCTATTTACAGTTCACCGGATCATACAGTCAAATTGATTTCAAGTTTTCTATCTATTTCTATATAGGAAAACCAGTTGATTGCATCGACTCATCGACTCGAAGGCAATCCCTCACAATAAGCATGCTTGTAGCGACAGTGGAGAGGAAAAACTCCCTTTTAACAGGAAGAAACCTCCAGCAGAACCAGGCTCAGTGTGAGCGGCCATCTGCTGAGGCCGACTGGGGTTCAAGGAGACAGAAGCAGAGATACAAAAGACGTAACATTCCAAAAATATGGATATTTTCATAGCAAAAATGAATGTCAACATAATAACAAGAAACGCCAAACTTGCCCAAATCTATTAAGAAAAATAACAAAAACACTTCTATAAGAAATTCATGAAAAACACTCTGAGAGGGAGGGAAACACATTTTCTTTTGGTTCAACATAACCTTAGAGGCATTAATGCTGATATTGGCACTTACATTTTTCAGTTTATAAACCTAAATATAATTGTTAACTAGGCTTATTATCTTTTTAACTTTTCAATTAGCTTTTTACCTTTTTTTCTTGACATACCTTTTTTCCCCCCCGACTTAATTTCCAGTAGGTAATATATCATTCAAGGGCTCATCTAACTGGTCAAATATCAATATAAGATGTACAGCCATGTAGGAGTATCTTTGCTGAGTGGCTGGATATAGATCTTGTGCTTCTAGCCCTCAGTGAGGGATGGGGGGGGGGGGACTCAAAAATGCTAACTTGCCCTATAAAGGGTTAAGGTTAAAAAGAAATCTGCATACTTAAGTAAAGCACATACAGTGAAAAAGCTACTAAAGCAATTATACTCAACACCTCTGGTTAATGAAGTTAGAGCTTAGCAACACGTCTGTCTGTAGTGATTCTATGTGAAATTTTGTAGTTTGTGTCAGAAATGTCTTTTCGCGTGTCAAAGAGAGACGTAAACCGAACATGCAAAGACCACAGAGCTTCACTGCAATGATGGATCCACAGTAGCATGCAATAACGCAGCAGGTGTATGGAACAAACAGTGACCATGGAAACAGATGAAACTCCATGCAGGTGAGAGAGGCTCATGCTTCCCTGAAACATGTGGGCAGCTGCTGTTAGTCGGGGGGGGAATGGGGAGTATTAGCAGGGTAGTCTTCATGCATGAGGAATCAGACGGAGGTGAAGAAGAAGAGCAGGTGGATGAACTACAACTGATGTTTCAAGGTACGTACCCAGAAAGAGCCTCTTAGGGATTCTGACCTCTTCGTCCTTACTGTCCGTCGCTACGGACGAAACAGAAAGAAAGGGACAAGAAGAAGAGACAGCTTGGTTTTCTGCATCTCTTTCAGCAACGCTAACAGATGAGCCGCAGTATTTACGGCTGAGAAACTACCTGCGGCCCCTTATCGGAGGAATAGCTGCGTTTCTATTGACCATCAAATTAAACTTTGAATATGAGCATAAATGGAACTAAAATAAAAAGGTGTTTTTTTGCCATATGGAAATTTTTGCATTTCACAAAACTGTAAAGGAAATACTTCCTACAAATACTTTCTTTTGCCATTTACAGTCAATTAAAAACTTATGTAAACATTTTATTCAATTATTCGGTTAATCCAAATTATAATAATTAAATTCATTGACTACACTACAATCCATAGATTCAGGCCTAGCTGGTAGTACTACCATTAAAGCTGAAGAAGATGGGAAGTAGTCAGAGGATAATAGTGCTGTGTGTTTTCTAATGAATTATCAGGTAAATAAACTTATTCCTGTGATTTAATTGCATTTCTTATTTAATGGAAATACTACAATTTTTTAATTTAAGCAGATGAACAAAATTTGGCAGGCATTTGTAATGGAAGCACAGCGACTGATCAGTAAACACCTGCTGAAATTAAGCTAAAACGGCACAAACGTACCTTTTTTGTCCATAATCAAGAAATTGTTACTAAAAAACGAAAGCATTTGGTTTCATCCAAACAAAGGCATTCGTTAGTAATGTTTAAGAAAAAAAAGGCAGCGTTCTTTTGCCTTTAATCAGAAACCTTCAGTCGTTTTAAAAGGGAGAAGAAAGTAGGCCCTCTTTCAGCTGAGAGATTTATATATCAGGATATTTATCAGGATATCGGAAGATTGTTGATGAGAACAACCTGTTGTTTTTCAAACCATGTCTGTGCCTATTGGCCAACGCTCTGACCAATGAGTGCAACTGACTGTGACGTAGTACGTGAGACAGAAAGCTGGTGGGGGAGTGTAAACAAACAAACAGCCAGTCGGTAAAAATGGCGAATACATCCTTCTTAAAAATGGATGAGCGTAGAGCCTCTTCCTCTTCCTGCTCACGTTTCAAAGAAACTGATTTTAAAATTTAAAGTTAAAGATGGTTTATCAAAATAAAAAAAAAGTAGCAACAAATTCTCTTTTGTCTGAAACGATTATAGCCCCAACACTAACTAGGCCTTTATGGCTGGATCTGGATGAACCAGTGACATGGACAGGGGGTTAGTCATGCCCTCTGGCCCAATATAAAAAAACATGCTAAAGCTCCCTCTCAGAAGCAAAACACATTCTAAAGTGCACCCATTGAAGCCAAAATGTGTGCTTAAGTGACTGCTTGGGAGTCAAAACCCTTGCTAAAATGCCTCGTTAGCCAAAAAGAGTGCTTAAGTTCTCCCTTGGGAGCCAAAACAACTTACAAGCATTCCCTTGGGAGTCAGAACACATCCAAGTTACCCCCTTAGGAGTCATAACCATTACTAAAGTCCCACTTTAAGAGCTGAAACACATGCTAAAGTGCACCCATTGGAGTCAAAATGTGTGCTTAAGTGACTCCTTGGGAGTCAAAACCCTTGCTAAAATGCCTCGGTAGCCAAAAAGAATGCTTAAGTTCTCTCTTGGGAGCCAAAACAACTTACAAGCATTCCCTTGGGAGTCATAACCATTACTAAAGTCCCACTTTAAGAGCTGAAACACGTGCTAAAGTGCACCCTTGGGAGCTAAAACACAAGCTAAAGTGCACCCATTGGAGTCAAAATGTGTGCTTAAGTTCTCCCTTGGGAGTCAGAACACATCCAAGGTACCCCCTTGGGAGTCATAACCATTACTAAAGTCCCACTTTAAGAGCTGAAACACGTGCTAAAGTGCACCCTTGGGAGTCAAAACCCTTGCTAAATTGCCCCCTTGGTAGCCAAATAGAGTGTTCAAACATACTTTAATAATCCCAGAGGGAAATTACTTTTGTTACACGCTCCAGATATACAAATATATATATATATATATATATATATATATATATATATATATATATATACACTCACCGGCCTCTTTATTAGGTACACCTGTCCAACTGCTCGTTAACAGTTAATTTCTAAGCAGCCAATCACATGGCAGCAACTCAGTGCATTTAGGCATGTAGACATGGTCAAGACAATCTCCTGCAGTTCAAACCGAACATCAGTATGGGGAAGAAAGGTGATTTAAGTGACTTTGAACGTGGCATGATTGTTGGTGCCAGAAGGGCTGGTCTGAGTATTTCAGAAACTGCTGATCTACTGGGATTTTCACGCACAACCATCTCTAGGGTTTACAGAGAATGGTCAGAAAAAGGCTGGTGGTGGTGGTGTCATGGTGTGGGGAATATTTTCTTGGCACTCTTTGGGCCCCTTGGTACCAATTGAGCATCGTTGCAACGCCACAGCCTACCTGAGTATTGTTGCTGACCATGTCCATCCCTTTATGACCACAATGTACCCAACTTCTGATGGCTACTTTCAGCAGGATAATGCTCCATGTCATAAAGCTGGAATCATCTCAGACTGGTTTCTTGAACATGACAATGAGTTCACTGTACTCAAATGGCCTCCACAGTCACCAGATCTCAATCCAATAGAGCATCTTTGGGATGTGGTGGAACGGGAGATTCGCATCATGGATGCGGCAACTGTGTGATGCCATCATGTCAATATGGACCAAACTCCCTGAGGAATGCTTCCAGCTCCTTGTTGAATCTATGCCACAAAGAATTGAGGCAGTTCTGAAGGCAAAAGGGGGTCCAACCCGTTACTAGCATGGGGTACCTAATAAAGTGGCCGGTGAGTGTATATACGACAACCGCACAGATTACTTAAGGAGCCAAAACAACTTACAAGCATTCCCTTGGGAGTCAAAACACATCCAAGGTACCCCCTTGGGAGTCAAAACCATTCCTAAAGTCCCGCTTTAAGAGCCAAAACACGTGCTGAAGTTCCCCCTCGGGAGCTAAAACACATGCAATATTGCCCTTGACAATGTTGAGGACATGCTATATTTGCTTTTTCCCCGCTCTTTCTTCTCCTGCCCTTCAAAAGGTCTGTGCACACCTCTGAAATGAACCATAAGACATTTTTTATACAGTTGGACCGATAATTCAAGTGAAGATATGGCAGCCTTTCAGCTAAATCCCCCGACACCAACTGGTGGTAAAAGGGTAATTGTTTTGATTTCGAGACCGAGACCTGTTTAAGTTGTGGACTATAAACCCGTAAATTGTTTTTAAAGCGAGTTTGAGTTCATTTGTTGAACAACTTCAGCTAAAACAGACTAAAACTGGGCCATCAACAGGACAACTGGCCACAAACAGAGCTACGACAAATATAACAACACAAACAAGACAAAAAATACCAATTTGGGATCATGTCCCAGTCATAGTTCACGCTTCAACTTGACAGAGATGTTGAGGAAGAAGTAAATGTCTGCAAACATGAATGAACTAAAGAAAGGAAAGGCCAAAATCCTTCTAGACACGAGCAAAATCAGCAAGGTTAGGAAACTATTAATGAGAGTTATTGAGATTTTTTTTCTTTTTAGGCTCTATCTGCAAACAAACTGTTATACTAAAATCTAATAAATTACATTAATTGGACACAGGTTCCTACTTAGATTCTGCTGTAAAGCCAAACTACTGTCCATGCACTGGAAAAACGATTTAGAAATAAGTTCAAATTTCCTAAATTAAGTGTATTTACCCTTAATTTAAGAATGTAGATGAGATAGTTTGCCAATGGAATGAGTATTTTTACAAATACACTTGAAATAAGACAATGCAATTGTGTTTTCTTATTTTAAAAGTAAATTTTCTTGTTCTATTGGCACTTATTTTTTGAAAAGATTACTTATCTACATTTCGATTTGTTCCAGAGTGAAAGCTATGTAGACAAGTAAAACTCTGTAGGTTCAGAGTTTAAGTTTGACATTTGTTTTTTCTAGAAATATTCTAAATCTACCTATAGTTCCCCTCTATGCAGATGATATAGTTATTCATAAATTACCATCACACATAGCAAGAGAGTCTCAACGGTTGCAATTGAATGTTTGTCAACTTAAACTGTGTGGTTAAATGCCAGTGAAAGCTATATCACATGGTTTATAACTGATCCCTTCGTCCGTTTTAATTTGCATGTTTTCTACATCATGGGCTACTGGCATTTACAGGTTAAAAAATGATATATAAAGCCGCTGGATTGTTAGCTGTAAAAACAAACGCATCATGATAAACCTTTTTTATTTCCTTTTCTGCAAGCTTTACCACATGACTGTCTCCTTGTGTTTAGTTTTAAGGAGAGCCTTTATCCTCAGAATGAGGAGTTATCTAATGGAGATGTTCAGTTAACTGTTTCCTCATGACTTTAGATTTTCCATGATGAACAAACATGTGTGTGGGAGGAGGGATGGGGGGTCTAGATCATCACTATAAACACATAAAGGCCCCGTCACTCTCCTTACACAGACTATAAAAGGCTGTAACATGAGGGACGGAGCTCCAACAGGCCTTATCAAACAGCTCAAGGCGGCTCCTTGGATCTGCCTTTTACAACCTGCTGACCGCCTGGGAGATTAAAAGCCTTTTTATCTCACTTTGCAAGAATAAAGACAGATTAACCGTAGTTATTCTGTCACTGAATCATTCGTCTTTCAGGACGTTTGTCATGGTTTGCCTGTCGGTTGCAACATGATAAAAAAAGTGTTGAATCTTTCTAAAACTTCCCTGCACTTTTGTCACATAACAGGCAAAGTCTGCGAGGAAATTAGCTCTGGCCTTAAGAATAGAGCCATAAAAAGTGTGCTTTGCACCAAAATGAAGGAAAAACAACAGTAAAATCAACCTAAACTGGTTATCGTTTTTTTTAAATAGAAATGGAAAAAAGCTAAACGAATCCAAATAACTAGTCCAAACGTGAGAAATGAAAAATGGAAAACAACACATTTTTTGTTTTTGATCTTCAAAATGAAACTAAATTAACTGTTATCTCTTTTCCAACAGTAAATTTGAAAACAAAAACTTGTAATTGGAAAAAGGCAGCAACGTTTTCTTTTAATTTCAGATTTGCTGTAAGTGACTTTAGGCTGGTCGTGAAACAGAAGCTGTCCATAAAACATAAAGAAGAAGCATTGCATTAACAGGTCTGATTTTAACAAGTCAAAAAGGAATATTGGAATGATCTGCGAAGAAATCGCGCTTAACGCACAGTTATTTATTTAAAAACTTTAAAATGATTTGGTACGGGGTGTGTTTTGGTGGAACAGTGGTTAATGCACACAACCGAACCGGGTTCGATTCCTTTGGTCCTGGTTCTCTGCCGCATGTCTGTCACCCTCCCTCATACCCCCTTTCCTGTTAGCCTACGGTCAAGAAAAAAAAACAAACGAAAAAAAACCCAAAAACACTAGTGCCGTAACGACCCCACCACCCACTCCCAAAAAAATATTATTTGTTCCCATTTTCTTATCGGTTCATGAAAATCTATAACTTGTAACATTGCGAGAATAAAGTCGTAAAATTACGAGAATAAAGTCGCAACGAGAATAGTCATACGTTTTCAAGAATAAAGTCATAAAATTGCGAGAATTAAGTCGTAAAATTGCGAGAATTAAGTCGCTACAAAAATTTTCATAAGTTTTCGAGAATAAAGTCATAACATTACGAGAATAAAGTAATTAAATTACGAGAATAAAGTCGTGAAATTCCAAGAATAAAGTCGCAACGAGAATAGTCATAAGTTTTCAGGAATAAAGTCATAACATTCTGAGAATAAAGTAATAAAATTACGAGAATAAAGTTGTACAATTACGACAAAAAATTCACAAGAGTAGTCATAAAATGAGAGTAAACTCGTAACATTACGAGAATAAAGTCGTAAAATTACGAGAATAAAGTCATAGAATTACCAGAATAAAGAATAGATTTACCAGAATAAAATAATAAAATTACCAGAATAAATTTGTAATATTACGAGAAAAAAGTCACAACAAGAATAGTCGTAATATTAATAGAATAAAGTCCTAAAATACAAGTTGTATTTCATGAAAACTCTTTCAACAAGCAGTGTCTTCCCTAAAATGAGGAATGTGGAGCATCATGTGAAGTTATTCTTGGCTCTGGTTTGACCAATAAGGAAATCTCTTAGCACCAGCATCAAACTGGGCAGGATGTCAAAGTGGACTCAGGTTGCTGATTGGTGGAGCTGGTCGGCCGTCATCTGCTGGTTGGAGCTCGAAGCTTTCTTTCTGAAACGGGTTGTTGTATGATGACTTAATTTTCGTAATATTACAACTTTATTCTCGTAAATTTACGACTTAATTCTCTAAATTTTTTACGACTTCATTCTCTAAATTTTTTACGACTTCATTCTCGTAATTTTACGACTTAATTATCGTAATTTTACAACTTAATTCTCGTAATTTTACGACTTTATTTTCGTAATTTTACAACTTCATTCTCTAAATTTTTTACGACTTAATTCTCGTAATGCGACGACTTTATTCTCGTAATTTTACGACTTTATTCTCGTAATTTTACGACTTCATTCCTGTGATTTTAATAAATAAATCTCTTGCCTGGCCATAATACTCCCTTGTACTCATACAAGCTTACTTTGCCCGAACATCCGCCCTAACCCCTAAATCCCTCAATCACTAAATAGAGCGGGTCTAGCCTAGCCATAATACTCCATCTTAAAAAACAGCTCTTTTCCCGATTTTGTTTATTTCCATATCAAGAGGGGAAAAATGAATAAAAATCAGTTGGCCATTATTTATACAGACCCTGAATGCACATTTTTTCACTCGGTAGTGGCAGTATCATACTTTAACAGGATGCATAACTTTCTATACTTGAATTTCATTTTCAAACATTTGGAAACCATACCTCTTTTTCCTTCGTCTTCATTATTATGTGGAAATTTGTCTTGTTTTGTCATATAAAGTAAAGAAAATGAAAAACCACGAATACATTTAGAGGTTTGTGGATAAAAAGAGATAAAAGCTGAAGAAGTTAAGTTTGGGAGGTAGAAACTTTTAAGGGATTTGCTCTTCTTTTCTTGGAGCATCAGGTTCCAGATCGATTGTATTTTACTCATGATGCTTCCTGAGTAACATCACATCTAAAAAGTTCATGTTTAGCACAGAGATCTACCCTAAACCTTCACTTCTGCTCTAAATGCCTTTTATTTATATTCAATGAGCTGCAGTAAACACGGGTGTTTTATCAGAGTCTCTGACCTAAGAAGGAGCGTCTCTTGGTGTTGAGTTCTGCGGCCATCCGGACGTCGGTGCAAAGGTTCAGCATGACCAGCATGGTGCCGATCATGATGATGCTCTGCCACAGCAGCGGCATCTCGTAATAGTGGCCGAATCTGAGGAAAGAAAGCAAAAAAAAAAAGAAGCTGTAGTTCTGGACTTTGACTAGAATATTCTTAGACTTGTACAACTTGTCATTTTGTATACACAGTGTGAAGAAAACAATATTTCTTTTTGTACAGCTTTCATTACATTTCCGTTTCTTAAAGTGCAGCAGGGATCAAATGTAAACAGTGTGGGAGAAAAAAATATGGTGCAAAGAAATGCATTCTGGACAAGGCTTTGCAGGCCTCTACTAAAAACATAATACTAGAATTGTAATGATGATGCACTGGAACAGGTCTACGTAGTGACTGATACTGTAGGTACCGTCCACTCTGGTCTTCTTTCTTTCCTCTGAGGCTTTTCTTTTGCTCTCATGTTTGTTAGCTGTCACAATTCATTCAGAATTCTGAGATTAAAGTCAAAATTCTGAGATTAAAGTCAGAATTGTGAAAAATAAGTCAATTTTTTTAGAATAAAGTCAAATTTTTGAGATTAAAGTCAAAATTCCGAAAATAGAGTCAGAAATGTGAGAAAAATGTCAGAATTCTGAGATTAAAGTCAAAATTGTGAGAAATAAGTCATATTTGTTTGATTAAAGTCAACATTCTAAGATTAAAGTCAAAATTCTGAGATTAAAGTCAAAATTCTGAGAAAAAAGTTAGAATTCTGAGAAAAAAGTCAGAATTCTGATATTAAAGTCAGAATTGTGAGAAATAAGTCAAATTATTTAGATTAAAGTCAACATTCTGAGATTAAATTCAATTTTTTGGAATGAAAGTCAAAATTCTGAGATTAAAGTCAAATTTTTGAGATTAAAGTCAGAATTGTGAGAAAAAAGACAGAATTCTTAGATTAAAGTCAGAATTGTGAGAAAAAAGTCAGAATTGTGAGAAAAAAGTCAGAATTGTGAGAATTGTGAGAAAAAAGTCAGAATTCTTAGATTAAAGTCAGAATTGTGAGAAAAAAGTCAGAATTGTGAGATTAAAGTCAAATTTTTTAGATTAAAGTCAGAATTGTGAGAAAAAAGTCAGAATTGTGAGAAAAAAGTCAGAATTGTGAGAAAAAAGTCAGAATTGTGAGAAAAAAGTCAGAATTGTGAGAAAAAGTCAGAATTCTTAGACTAAAGTCAGAATTCTTAGATTAAAGTCAGAATTGTGAGAAATAGGTCAAATTATTTAGACTAAATTAAAAATTCTGAGATTAAAGTCAAAATTGTGAGAAAAAAGTCAGAATTCTGAGATTAAAGTCAAAATTCTGAGATTAGAGTCAAACTTCTGACTTATTTTTCATATTATACTGAAACAAAATTTAAAGATCAGTTATATTTTTTTTATTTTTTCAGTGGCCCTGATCCTCTTCCGTAATAATTACATCAAATTGGAGCAGAATTGGAATGATGCAGTCTGACATCCCCCTGCTGACCGGCGGTCACCCCACCACACCTCCTGCTGACCGGTGGTCACCCCTCCCCACCTCCTGCTTAGCCGGAAGGCGCTTCGTACCTGAACAGGATCCTCAGGATGTTGGCCACCAGCAGGACCAGGCACACGTATGTGGAGAAGCCCTCCGCGTTCTGGCTCCGGCGGATGTCTCGGTACTGCGGGATGTAGGGCACCACCCCTCCGAACATGATGGCACCAGCGGCGATCCATGACACCAGCGCGCTGAACACGGACACCACATGCTGGAACAGCTCATCCTCCATGATCAGCTGCTGTCTGGAGGAGCACCTAGAGGCTGATTGATGCCGCTGGAAGGAGGGGGGGTAACATCCGTGTTTTGGTTGCTCTTTACACGGGATGTGAAAATAATAGCAGCCTGACTAACCCTACTGCCACGACATCTAAAGGATACACCGGAAAGGTTGGTGTTACAGAACCAGACAGGAAGAAAGCAACGCTTTGATCATCCAATGAGACAAAGAGCTGTTGTTGTCCTTTGATGCTAGCAAGACATTGGTCTACGCGTTTAAAACGAACGAGACGAATCTTAGAGATTTTTATTTCTTATCTAAAAATAAAACAAGAAAAAAAATCTACAAAAATGTAAGGAAAGACAAGGTCTAACGTAATGAACATTAGTTCGCTTTGCAGCCCAACCGGTCAGTCCGTTTTATTTCTTCTTTAAGCACTTCCTGGAACGTCACAAGTTCGAACAAAGATGATAAACTCAGTCAAGATGCTTCACCCTCCAAACGGATTGGACGCGGGTTTCAGTCGCCGTGAGCGAAAAACGGAAATTATATCTAAAAGTAACGACTGAGTTAGGTTCGAATCATGCATTGCTCATCTAAAATTAATAAATTACATATTTTATTTTTATTAAATTCTGTTTTGCTGTGTAAAAAAAAAAAAAAAAAAAAAATCACAAACGAAGCTACAACCTCCGTCTTTCAAAATACCCTTAAAACTTCATTTTGAAGTCTATGTTTTCTAACACAATTACACAAATCCATGCACAAAACTTTAACTAGACATTGAAATATTTCAAATAAACAATTAAAAATATACCAAAATGTAGTAAATGAAAGATTCTCCCATCTTATGATGCCACTTTAAAACCAACATAAGCTTTTAAACTTGCCCACCAACTTTTAAAACCAACTTTTAAAAGCTTTTTCTCTCATTATTTCTCCTAAATGAATAGATTTTACTTCCATTCAATCAGGCCTTTTTCCTCAGGGCCACAAAACTAAACTACAGTTCAATTCTCACTTTAAATAAAAAAACAACAAAAAGCAAATCTAGTTACTCTAACAAGAAATATAAGCCAGTATTCAGTCTAACAATTATTATTAAGATAATTGAAAAGACTGTTTTCAGCATTTATTATGATAAAAAGAATAATTCAGCTCTTTCTATTCAGGATTCAAACCCCTCCAAAGCACCTACTACACACATGGTAACCAGTTTTTCACAGTAATGGGTTCAGAAATGCTGTTTTTTAATGTTTAGATGTTGTGTTTGACAGAGTTCATCATAACATCCAGTTTGCAAGGCATAAAAAATAGATTGTGTGGTAATGTTCTACACTGTTTGAGATTTTGATTTACAGAAATAGACAGATTTTTGTTCCACTGTTGTTCCAAGCGAACATATTTTGTAAATGGAAATAAAAAAGAAATGTATTTTGTCAATTGAAATTCAAAAAGATGCATTCCACAAATAAAATTTTGAAAAACCCTCAAAAAAAAAAAAGTTTTAGGGAGAAATTTTGACTTTTTTATAGATTCTATCTTTTTTTTTTATCAATTTCAAATAATTTTTTTTACATTTAATTTTCTATAATTATTTTATGTTTTTGTGTTTATTTTTATTTCCAATTTTGTTTTGTTTATTTTCAATTTCACTTTTTCAGAATGAATTCAGTTGAAATCGCATTTCAAATACAATTAAAAAAAAATCTGATTCAAAATTCAAAATATGAAAAATATATTTAGGAGGATGCAAAAAAATCTGAGGGAAAAACAAGCAAAGCTGCTCTCAAAACTTTTTGTTTTTGTTTTTCAAAGCTTTATTTCTTGATCGCATTTTTCAGGGTTATATATATGGAACAAGTTACAATAATGGAACAAATTTAACTCCATACAATTAAGTTATTTGCTGATGAAAATTCTGGCAAACAGAAATTAATGATGAGGTTCCTCAAGGCTCTGTCCTTGGGTTACTATTTTAACGTCTATATGTCGTATTATTGTGCATTACGCCTTCTATGCAGATGACACACAACAACTATCTCTCTAATGGTACCTCAGGAAAATGCGAACCAATCTGTTCAATGATCAAATCTAAAGCAGACTTTGAACCTGCAACATGGAGACAAACCCAAAAACCTCAGTTAATTCAACAAGGAATATTTTAGGATTAAAAAAACATAAAAACCTAAATTAAGATAAGGAAGAAGTACTTTTAACCGGCTTTAATATCACAAAACTGACTGATTTCAGAGATGGTGTAGCTACTAAAAGCATCTCACTTCAGCTGGTGTAGCCAAAGGGTGTGTGATGTACCGTGTTCTAACAGGCCACTGATTTTATGCTGCAGCAGGAAGAGTAAATATTTTATTGAAGAACAGGGGATGCAGAGGTAATTGTCTAGAACTTAAATATTTTATCTTTCTGGGTTCTTTTAGTTTCCTTTTTATTCCCACGTCTCATCCTTTCTATTCAGACTCAGAGGTGCAGAACACTTTAGCTAGTTTCTATTTTAGTTTCTCATCATAAATTCATCCCATCGAGCAAGGGGGATGAAAGACACGCAAAATCCGGATTAAAAAGCTTCATAATGAAAATTATATAACCCTATTGGCAGTCTGCCCACCATATTTGACCCAAACACCAAAGTGTTTGTAAGGAACAGTTTTTACGGCTCTGTAGGATAAAAACAAAATAAACAAAAACAAAAAGCAACGCATCAAACCAAACAGATGTGTGGCTGAAAGAACTGGTTCTCTAAGAGTTAAGCAAGTGCTTCCCCATGTGCAGCACTGCACACAAATCAGTGTGAATGTCAAAGTCAAACCAAGAAAAGTCAACCACAGGAAACAGTGGGGTGTTAATTTTCAAAATAAAACCCCTCACACTATTTCTTTTCCTTTTTCAATTTATTTTAACATCAAAGTAAAAATAAAAACTATTCTCACTTACATGTTAATGAAATACCTATTTTCCTCAATTATCACCAACAATCGATGTTTTACAGCAGCACTAATACACTGAAGTGCTTTTTTAGATTATGTCACAAAATACAGTTGAAGTATATATAATGTATTTATTTATTTCCTTATTATTGAAATGCTAAGGGATCTGGGTTTCATGCTGGAGAACAAAAATAAAAAAGGATCAAAATTTGTATGAATTCTAAATTCACATTTTCTATACATGGTTGCTTTATTCCAACATGGCCGCCTTGCATATAGTTTAAACCACTGATCTCTATTTATTCACTGGATTGCTGATTGCCCGCAAAAAAATGAAGCCACCGTCCGCCATTCTGGCGCTCCCCACTCCCACAGAGATGCGCACAAAAATGCCTACATGTGTAGAATTTGGCTGCAAAGACAAGCAATTTGCCGGCAGTAGGAAGACGTTCCACAAAAAACGTGGATGTTAACCAATAAAATCCATCTGTACGCCGATGTATCCTATACTATAGTATGTAGGGTAACATTAGTCTGGCTATTTCAGACTGACTCGAAGACATTGACTGAGTTAGCCATCAACATTGTGTCTAATGTTAAAAAATAGAAAGTAGAGGTAATAGAAAGTAATTCACTGTGAAATGTAAATGTAGTAATCCTTTATTGAGTGGATGACGCAGTCGTTTTTTGTAGTGTTTGTTGTATTTCCCACTTGAAAAAGTTATGTGCCGAAACATATTGTATGTTATTTTGAAGGGAAAAAAGCGACCGGTCTAAATGTGGAGTACCAATATGGCGGTCGGTGGCATCACTTGAACCCCGTACTACCAACAGGCAATCAGCAAATCAGTGATTAAATAGAGATCAGTGGTTTAAACAAACAGTTTTCATTTTGTATGTGAGAGAATTGTATCTAAGTTCTTTAACATCAAGTGTATCAGATTGGGGTCCGTTTTATGGACTTTTGCACCTTTGCGAAAAGCATGACGTATATAAGGCACATTTTATGTTTCATTTAATCTATTTTTCGATTGTTTTCCGATTGCATTTTAAAGATCACATTATCTTCACTGAAATAAAAAAAAAATGGAAATAAAAAATGTATAAAAAAAGAATAGCAAGATTCAAAAAAAGGAAAAACAAAAATAAATAAAGTTTGATAAACAATGTTTAAAACCTAACCTAAGAAAGTAGCAATGCACATTTAAAAACCTTTTTTTTTTTTATTAAGAAGTTTTTAAAAGTTTGATTTCTGGATTTCTGCATTTCTTTTTAATTTCCATTTACAAAATATGTTATTTACATACAACACTTCCTAATGGAACAGAATTCACTCCACAATAATCAGCTCATTTTGACTGAGTTAAGAAAAGCAGGTGTGCCTAATAAAGTGTCCGGTAGAGCGAACATTCATGTATTACTTCTGCTTCCTGTTGACCTATAATCAATTACAACCATTACAGTAAATAAAACTCTTTTTAAGTTCGTCGAAGAGTAAGACGGAGTATTAGGACATGACTAGTGATATTCTTTTCTTCTATTTCGAGAATAAAGTGGTAAAATTACGGGAATAAAGTCGCAACAAGAACAGTCATAAAAAAAATTACAAGGATAAAGTCATAAAATTACGAGAAAAAAGTCGTAAAATTGCGAGAGTAAAGTCGCAACAAGAATAGTCATAAAATATGAGAATAGTCATAAAAGTATGAGAATAGTGTCATAAAATGACGACAATAAAGTCGTGATATTACGAGAAAAAAGTCACAACGAGAATAGTCATACAATTACATGAATAGTCATAACATTATGAGAAGAAAGTAGTAAAATTACGAGAATAAAGTCATAAAATTACGAAAATAAAGCGATATTACTATAAAAAGTCGCAACAAGAACAGTCATGAAATTACGACTATAAGATTGTAACATTATGAGAATAAAGTAATAAAATTACGAGAATATAGTCATAAAATTACGACAATAAAGTGATATTACCATAAAAAAGTCGCAACAAGAACAGTCATGAAATTACGACTATAAGGTTGTAACATTATAAGAATAAAGTAATAAAATTACGAGAATATAGTCGTAATATTTCTTTCTGAAACAGGTTGTTGTATGATGACTTAATTCTCCTAATATTACAACTTTATTCTCGTAATGTAACGACTTTATTCTTAAAACTGAAAAAAAATAAACAATTTCTAATCTTGATGCTTTTATTTTGAAGGGGTGACAGCAGAAAGCGGAAGTCCAGGTTTTAATGACTCCAGCTGATGTGCAGCAAAGTTCAGGCAGTCACTGCCAACGTTACAGATCTGGGACGAAACTCGCTTCTAACGTCGCGCAAGTCGTTTATTTAAACCAATATTTTTTTATTTTTAGTCGTTTGGGGTTTGCCTTTATTTTACAGTGGAAACAAAACGCTTGGAGGAGAAAGAATGTCTAAAACAGAAAATAAAGCCGCAGAAGAAATGACAGAAGCGGTAAGCTTCAGTTATGGGCAGAAACCCCATAACTGAGCAGCCAAACATTTATTAACTGTATTTCCAGAACATGACTTTTTCCTTTTGCCTGCAGATGGAAACTACGATGCGGGTCCTTCAGGAGAGATTCCTGGCCATGTCAGAGCAGCTGGAGTCCAGAAATATCCATTTCCCTTTTTTTTTTAAACCTGTTTTACATTTAATCATGCAGCTTTTTAGTTGTTCAGACTCCTGAGATCAGAGCTCCTAAACAAGAGTTTTCTCCAGGAAATCAGGTGACCACTAGAGGGCGCTCACACGGTTATTGTTCTTTCTCTATAAAATAACAGATTCTAGAAGTAAAACACATAACTCTAAATAAATAACACAATTATAGCCCAGTTTGACCACATTTACTTTGTTTAAGGTGTTATTTTTTTAACTTGTTGATGTATTTTTAAACTTACCAAACTATCGTTAGCATGTGACTCAATACCGACACCTGCTGGACGTTTAAAATCACTACACGACAGATTAACCCTTTATAGGACAACTTACTGTTTTTGATCACTTGCTTCCCGCTTACAGATAGAGTCTAGAAGCACAAGATCTATATCCAGCCATTCAGCAAAGATGCTGCTACATGACTGCACATCTGATTTTGATTTGACCAATTAGATGAGCCCTTGAATGATATATTACCTACTGTAAATTAAAAAATTTAACAAGACAAGAAATAAAAAATGTAAAAAGCTAATTGAAAAGTTAAAAACTAAAGTTAAAAAGTTAATAATCCTAATTAACAATTATATTTAAGTTTATAAAATAAAAAATATAAATGCCAGTGTCAGCATTAATCCCTCAAAGTTTGTGTGTTTTTCATGAATTTCTTATAGAAACACTTTTATTTTTCTTAATATATTCGGGCAAGTTTGCATTTCTTGTTACATTGACATTCATTTTTGACATCAAAATATTCATATTTTTTTTAATTTTACAAAGGTAATAAGCATGGGCGTATCTATATAGGGGCCAACGGGGGCCAGTGCCCCTGTAGATCATGTCCTGGCCCCTGTACTGAAGATATATTACTAAAATAAAATTCTAATGATGATATGTGCTGGAACAGACATGGTTACTGATAGGTCCTTTGGATCTATTTCATTCTTTTTCTTTACAAATTCTGTTTTACTAATTGTTTAAAAACAATAAGGTGATATCTTCAGTGGCATTGAAATAGGATCCCAGTTTTCATCTGCTAAATGTTTTTTCTTTTTCAAAACAAATAAAAAGATATTCTAATTTTTATAGCTGAATTTATCTGCTCACTTGAGATCTAATTCAGGTTTTATAGAAAGCGGTAATTTTAACTTAAATTAAGTCAGAAATATGTAAAATTCCTATATTCTGAATGTATATTGACCTAATGACACATAGAATTTTTTTTTTATTAAACCTAATGGAATAGAAATGTCACTTCTTCCAGCTCTCTTAATGTATTTGAATCCCTTGCCTTGTTTTTATTTCATGCTTTTCTGTGCCCCCATGAAAACACGCTAGCCCCCTCCTGGCCCCCTGGTACATTTGGTCTAGATCCGCCACTGGTAATAAAGTCGTGTTCTGGATTCAGTAACAATACTGGCTATAATTTAATTGTATTTTATATTGTATTACCATTTCTTTTTTATGTTAAAATATGTTTGAACATTTTAGATGAAGTCAATAAATAATGTGAAAATATGTGAAAATTTAGATGAAGCTGTGAATGAGGATGCTTGTGGACTAGGATAAAAAAACAAACAAAAACAACTTAAGTGCAATAAATATGGTAAACTAAATTGAATTTAATTTTAATTTCAATGACTTTAGCGATAACCGAGAGGAACAGACATGAGGAGAAAATCAAACCAAATACCAGTCAAATACGGCTGCTCCATATCTCTTCATGAATTTGATGATAAACCGCAAAAGATCAAAGTTTTGTTTGTTTTTTAGCAGAAGCATTCCATTAACAGCTGCGCTTATAAACACAATTTAAAGCATCAGTCAGTTGGAAACAGCTCCTGAATCAGTCGTGACTTTTAAAACAAAACGTGCTCCGACACACGGTCCATTAGCTGGATACATGTGCTAATGCATCAGTGTTGCTGGGCCCATCTCTGATGGGTTGTAATATTAATTAAATAGTATTCAACTTCAACGAAATGTAGTTTGCATCTATCCAGAATTGCAACACAGGATATAAATATTTTAATAATAGTTTAATAATTTTTAAAGGTATACTATGCAACCGGTGTTGATTTTCCAGCGAGGCTCCCCCAGAGGGCGAAAGTAAAAGTGCACTGTCGTAAATATGCACAGCTGTTCTCCTGGTTTCTCCGTCAAGCCAGGCGCGGTTGTTTTGAGCTTAGCAGACAAGCGAACGCAACAAATCACCATGTCTACTGCGGTAAGTGACTATTTTGTTCCAATTTTCGAGTTTGAAAATTCTCGCTGGTTCCGCCATGATAACTGCACAAATATCGCCACTGCGCTAGCAACGAGCATGCCTTTCACTGGGGGCGTGTAGCAGTTCTCGCCGTAAAGCAAGACCGACTCTCCCGATGCTCGAGACTTCTGAGCCTGTGGGTGCGGGCCGAGGGCTCCCTCAATTGCAAGTGCGGTATTTCCCCTACAGACCACCAGGGCGGCCGAGAAAACCTTTGTTCGACCTGAAATGACTCATTTAATCATCCAAAACGTTATGGAACACATTAATTAACTGAAAAATGTTGCATAGTATGCCTTTGAAATTAAGATTACAAAATTCTAATTGATATAACAATTAAGGTTTTAAGCTAATAAAGCTCATGGTTTAAATCAGTGCTGCGCTGTTACCCTGAAATCCCTCATCCTCCGTCTCGGCCCCGCTTCGCTCCAGGCCGCCTTTTGAAAGCAGAGCCTCCAGCCTCCGCTGTTCCTCCCTTCCTGCTCCGCCCTGACTTCCTCGGGGCTCGACGAGAGCATTCATTTATATGAGCAAAACATGCAGGATGAACGATTCATTTAATATGATATAATATAAAAGGTTTGCTGTCGGCATCCAGCATAGATAAAAAAAAATAATGCAACCATTTTTGGCATTTACGTAATCATTTTTAGTTACTTTAACACAATTGTTTCATGTCAGCAGGGTAGGGCATAAAACAATTGTGTTAAAGTATCTAAATATGATTATGTAAATGCCAAAAGCGGTTGCATAATTTCTGCCCAAATATTTTCTTGTTGTTGTGGATTTTCGTAACAGGGATAACTAGGATTAGTTTTGCACTTCTGCAGAGGAGTAGCGGTGGATGTGAAACAGCTCTCATTGATTAACATGACAGACAAATACTCCGCCTGTCGTACGTGAGCGAGGCGGATCTCAGACGGAGTATGTGGAATCTGGGGTTTAGCGAAACATCGTGTTTATCAGTAATATGCAGATTTCTTTAACCTGTAAACTGGATCAGATGGGAAGCCGTATTGAGGACCTGGAGAAGAACGTCTCTGAGCTGATGACACAGGCTGGAATGGAGAAAGAGTCCGGTTCTAAGTGAGCATGGATGGGCTGCCTTCATCTGTGTGAACTCTGTGTTTCTTTTCCAATGGTGCTTTGGGAGCAGCTCTTTGGTGCGGATCCCCTGTTTGGATCTGTTGATCCAAATCCCTCACTGGAGCTCCAACTGTTGTCTTGCTGGGGAGGGAACCTGCTTCCGCCACCTGCCAACTAACTCCACCAGCTTTCCCACATTATGAGGATGCCACCACCATACATCAGAGTGGGGATGGTGTTTGGTTTTCATCATAATCGGTGGTTCTACTTATCATCTGACCAGAACTCCTTCAGCAGGATCTTCTTCTGTTCACTTTAGCTACATATCCAGATGAGCATCGTCTTCCTCTGTGTCAAACCTTTTATAATGGACTTTCATTTAAATGCTTTTTTCAATGCTTTCAAATTTATGGAGGTTGTTTTGTCCCATTTTTGCTCCAAGAAAAAAAACAAGTTTTATAAATGGAAATAAATGAGAAAAAAAAAATACAACAACCCAGAAATAAATGTTTGAAGAATAAGAAAAAAAGAGTTTTAATGGTTATCTTTGTTGTTTTCTTAGGTTTAATTGTATTTTTTAGTTTTTCACAGAGAATGTGAGCTATAAATCACAATTTTAAAATAATATGATGCACTTTGTAAACCTCAAACTGAAAAGGAGAAATTAGAAAAATAATAACTGTAAAATAAATGTCAAAATGTTAAAACCAATCACACTTATTTGACTTCAACTACAATATGAGGCACTTTAAAAAAAAAAACAACGGTTTGAAAAAGTAATCACAGAAATCAGCAAAAAAAAAGTTTTCTACTCAAATTTCCATTTACAAAATGAGTTCTTTGCTTGTAAAAATAATGAAACGGAATTCAAGCCATATTACTATTTTTACATTTTTTATTTTGTTATGAATCAAAATTAATTAAATGAGCTCCATTGTATATTTTTCTATTCCATTGGTCACAAAGAGTAATAAAGTTTCTATGACACACATCACGCCTCCTAACTCATTTGAACGTCTTTCCCAGGTTAGTGACTGGAATTTTCTCACAAACAGAAATTCATCCTCATCCAAACTACATTTGGTTCCCTAATCATCAGGATCTGTCCATGGTACCAGAAATGAAAACTGAACTGTATCTTTTCTGACACAGTGAGCCATTTTTTGAATTCTTTCAGTCTGTTTTAATGTCTTAATTTCTAGACTCTGAAACACTCTGGAAAAATCTTGGAATTATTTCATTATTTCAGTCACCATGGGTTACTAGTTACAAAGATTGATACTAGAGTTCTTAACAAGATCACATCAATGTAGCACCTCTCTCTTTTTTATTTGTCCTAATTTAACTGATTACCGGATGGCTTTTCGGAGTTGATTTAAAATGTCTTTTGTTTTTAAATCCCTGAATGGTCTTACGCCAACATATAGTTTCTATACATATATATATATATATATAGTTCTCTGCAATTGCTTTATTAATCTTAGCTCTTTAAATTAGTTTTTACTTTACACAGTGAGAGTTCGACTGCTGACAGAAATTTAGAGAGGATGGATCTATCTATCTATCTATCTATCTATCTATCTATCTATCTATCTATCTATCTATCTATCTATCTATCTATCTATCTATCTATCTATCTATCTATCTATCTATCTATCTATCTATCTATCTATCTATCTATCTATCTATCTATCTATCTATCTATCTATCTATCTATCTATCTATCTATCTATCTAGCTATCTTAAGTAAGCCTTATTTATTTTTCCATAAGAAAATGTTTTTTTTTTATGATATTCACACACTGGTTTCACTTTAAAGAAAATAAATTAATAGCAAAAACTTTCAATTCACAAATGGATACATAGGAAATATCTTGGAGTAAAGTGTATTCACTTGCTTCTTCTGGGGGGATATCTGTAAATACTAGATAATAAAATGATAAAATTTGAAAATAAAATATTTGGCATATAATGAGACGAGTCTATAAGCAACACAAGACTTTAGTCCAGAGGCTGCTGGAGTCAACAAGACAAGAAAAGGCTTAAGAGAAAATAAAGTTGGTGTAATGTCTCCCTCTAGTGGCCATATCCCTTCTCTGCTTGCTTGTCGCTGACCATGGTGCTGAAATCTGCTTTCCTTGGCTTTTGTGCGCATATCTACTAGTGATTAATAATAAATAGATAATAATTACGTTTTATATTGCAGGTAAAAAAATATCTGACTGATTTAGGAATTATTTGGCTAAAGTGGAAAAAAAACGAAAAAAACAAAACAATTATTACACTTGTTCACAGCTTGTTACATAAAATACCAAAACCTTTCATGTATTCACTTTTTTTTTCTTTAGATCAGCACAAAGTATTTCTTACTTTTTAATAACACACAACTGAGAGTTGTGTCAACCGTTTGCTTTATAGCCTCTGACTGCTGCATGCCTGTTGGGGGTTTGTCTCTGAAAGCTTCTCAGATTGAAGACCAGATTTTTTTTTTGTGATATTCTTTTGTATAAAACTGCTCAAACTAATCCAGAAAATATATTTATGGTCTGTGAATATCAGTTTTAAAGCCTTGCGACAGATTAATAAGTGTCCAGGTCCAGGCTTTGACTGGGCCTGTTCCAACACAGGGATAATTTTTGTTGTGTATTTAATGTTGTTGTTTTTTTGTTGATAAAGCTTCAACCTAGTCTCAACCCTTTTCATTCTGATAGGTTTAGTATCAGGACTGCCATAGATTTAGCTAACACAGTTAAGTAAAATCGGCTGCTCTGGATTTTTGTTGACTTAGCAGGACTGTAAAAACAAACAAAAAAATAATTTTGTACATTTTAACTTTAAAAACATTCCCATTTTCTTCCATCTAAAAATATATATATTCTCTGTCTTTGTTCAATAAAATTGAAATAAATAGATGTAATATTGTTTGTGCAATGGGACAAAATTTAGAAATTTGGCTGTAAAGCCAAAATAAAAACAAATAAGTTGCACCTGCGTGGATTGCCCTTTAGATGGCGCTATGTATCAAGCTTCCCCCTTTTGTTCTCCCCTGCTCTGTGCCTGGCCTTCCATCGCCTGTAAGGGTTCCTTGGAACAACACAGTGGAAGCTCAGCAGAGCTGAGGTCATGTTTGCTTCGGTTTGTGAGGCTGCAGTTTGCATGAGCGCACTTCAAATACCACATAGCCCCACTGTGATGCTCGACACAGCCAAAAGAGCATGAAGGCTGCTGGCCGTGTAGCCATGGCAACCAGGGATGGAGCACCAAATCTACTCTTTCGCATGTATGTGCATTTAGCCGCGTGTGTCTGCGTCAGGTTCGGATGAAAGCGACCGAGCAGTGAGAGGCGAGATCCCGGCTTCACCTGATGCTACTTTAGGAGTCAGGGAGGAAAAGGAGAGAGTTCATACACTCTCCTCCTTCCCCTCACTGTGGAGTGGTGAGTGGGTGTCTGGAGAGCCCAGGTGAGACGGAGAGGTTCAGCTCTGTGGCCTGCGTTGGGACAGAGCTGGATCCTTTAGCTGCTATCTGCATGCTTAGGACTCTGCTCTGGATCGGGGGTGGTGCTGAGAACACTTCAGTCTGTGCATTTACACAATTACCCACCCATCCCACCCCCCTCTCCATCATGCTGCTTCGACACACTTCACTTTCAAGGTCAAACCAAAGCAAAATGTCATCCATGGCTGGCTCTATTCTCTGAATCATTGGCAGACACATAAACATGTGTCTGATTGGCGGCTACTTAGGCTGACTATTTGTTTCTGGAACAATAGGTCATGAGTTGGGGCTCAGAATGGTTAATGTTTACCTGCCTTTTAAAACAGACAATTTGCCTACAGAATACGATGATTTCCATTTAAAATAAGAAAAAGACTATTCCATTATTTTATTTTACCTCATAATATCTAATTATCTTCTTTTAAGGGCAAAAATACCGCTTTTATTGGAAGATAATTTTATTGACACTGATTTTAAGAATTATTTACCTATTTTTAGAACAGTTCTTGCAGTGTAGCTCACATTTATAACTTCAACTTCAAATATACACTGGAAAAGCGATGTACAAATAAGTGAAATTTTCTTAAATTAAATGTATTTACCTTTAATTTGAGTAGGTAAATGAGATAATTTGCCAATGGAATTAGTATTTCTTTACTCTTAAAATAAGATAATTAGATAAAATACACTTAAAAGAAGACAACGCAATTGTGTTTTCTTATTTTAAATGTAAATTGTCTTGTTCCTTTGGGAAAATGTGTCTTTTACCTCCTCAATCCAAGATCAAATACACTTATTTTAAGAAAAGATGACTAATTTAGATTTCGATTTTTTTCCAGTGTGAGCCTGTGATTGCACAGTCATCCAGCATTTAATAGTTAGGTCTCTAAATCCAGACAAAACGATCCAACATGGAGTCGGTTTTATTGCCCATGAACTATGACTGAGTTTGCTCTGTCAGAGATTTCGTTTACAGCTTTCTTTTTCTCGCCTGTCCTCTGGATTTCATCAAGGAGGCAGGTGAGAGGACGTTTAGCTGAGCTGACGTCAGTGTTAGACGCCACCTTTGGTCTGAGTGAGTTTGGGGTGGGGGGTTCTGTCAGTCTCAATAATTACGTTACATCATACTCTCCATAGCTCAGTTGCGCGCACCTCTTCCCTTTGACCAGTTTTAATCTATTTTTTCATGTTGTGTTCATCCTGCTTCTTGCTCACATGTAGCAGCGGTTATATAGGAATATGTCAACCTCATCGTTTGTCTCCATCTCTTTCAGCAGCACTTCTCACCGCCGGGCCTGATCTCTGCCGACAAACCCGAACAGCAAAAAGCAAACCAAAAAAAAAACAGAACCCGGAGAGGTCCCGTGAGAGCTGGCGGGTAAAAATAGATGTGAGGCCTCTATTATACAACACAAGGAGAAGCGAGAGCAGGAACACAAACACACACGTGCTTACAGGAGACACCTGTGTGCTGCCTACGGCCTGCGGCTCTTTGATTCCCGGTGAGCTTTAATCTGCGCTTTGCTCAGGCCCACCTTTGAAGTGAAAATTGGTGTCACCTTCGCCTCGCCGTCTCAATGACTCACTCTGTAAAAACACACACTAACAAAACAGCTCCGACCACCTGTTACCTTTACTGTAGTAAATTCAGCTCTTCTTAGATTCAAACTCATCCATAAACTCCCTTCTCTTTCATCGAGCCAGAGGCAAGCTGAGCCTAAATTTATCCCAGCAGCTTAACTGGAGCCTCTGTAACATATATCACCCTCTGTCTACTCTGAAACATTTATATCTACTGAAATAGAAACAGATGTCCAACTTTGGTCAGGCACAGGATTCATTTTTCATATCTGGAAGGCTAAAGATGTTTGAGTGATGAAGAGGGAAATAGAGAAACATTTTTTTTTAGTTAGTTTCCATCTAGTCTTTTTGCATGGATGATATGTTTTTACTCAAAATTTGCTCTCTCAATTCATTTCCATAATGGGAAATGAGTATTTTAAGGAAAAATGTACATTTGATGCTCAAAATCAGGCGAGTAAGTTTCTATATTTGCTATATTCGACATCTTACCTAAGAGGATTTACCTTTGGAATCATGAGAGATGGAGAATTAGCAACATTAAAGGTATAATGAAGGATTTTTGCTAACTGTTGAAAGATAGGTTGCTCCACTTTAAAAAAAAAAGGCACATGTACAACCCTGTACCCGCTCCTGAGAGGAAACGCCTGTTAAACGCGTGCAAGAGCATAAACGATCCCATAGCTCCTCATGCACGCTCTGTTTAAAAGTTGCTGTTTGCATCACTCATAGAAGCTTACTTTCCAAAAGAATATTTTCAATTTTTCCTCTACTTTCAACTCACCACTGGTAAGTGAAAATGGGGACGAGCACATACTGTAGGACGGCCATACGTAAACATATCAGCAGAATGATTGACAATTAGGAGGACCACTTATTTAGATGATCCAACATCCTCCACTATACCTTTAATTAGTTCAACCTTGGCCGTTTTCCTTAGAATAACAGAAATAATAAAAAAAAATTGAAAATGGTTGAAACTGAAATTCTCCAGCAGCAGATTCAGCAGAGAAAATCCTCCAACCGTCAACCCATCTCATGTAGCAGCTCACCAGTGTCAGTGGATGTAAACGCAGCGTGAAGACCAGAGTTTTCACAAGCAAGTTTAAAATGTCCTGCAAATGCAAAATTAGGCCCCGTCCACACGAAGACGAACCCTGGCCTAAACGCACAAATTTTTCACCAAACCAGCCTCTCATTAGGGCTGGGTATTGTTCAAAAATTTTCGGTTCCGGTACCAATACCGATACCTTCACTTCGATACCGGTTCCTGTACGATACTTTTTTCGATACCAGTTTTTTAATATCAATTCGAAAAAAAAAGAAAATTACACAACATAAAGAAGTACAAATCTTGAGTTTTATTTTAAGCTCTGATTTTTCCATTTACATTTTTCCTCTTACATAAAAAAAAAAAATCAGTGTCTAATATTCACTGTTACATTGTGAGGACCTTTTTACTTAGCAGTTTTACTTTAGAAAAATTACCATGTCTGACAAACAAGCCCGTTGAATGGGATCCTACTGACAGCGCACTGCTGGTATGTGGGGGTCTGAGCGGCTCCCACAGAAAGAATATTGGAAGGCAGGATGAACTGACTGCACTGATTAAGTTTTCAGGTGGATTTTCCCACTTAAAAACATAATAAAACTACTTTATTCCCACTGATCACAGCAAATATAGCTGCAAGGCAAATAAAGGACAGAGTAGCTCCGCCCAACGCGCATCAGAGCCACTTTTGCACCGCGCAGCCAGAGCAGCAAAGCTGCTTCAGCCGCGCGTCAGAAGCTGGTACAAGCAGCAAAAAGAAGCAGCAGACGTGATTTTGCTTCTCCTGCTGCGTCCACTTTGAAAGCAGCATGATTCACTCCGCTCTGGCTTTGCTCCGCCCACGGGCTGCTGAGAGGAGGATGGTCGCGCTGGCTGCGGTCCGCTCTTCTTGCAGTCAAACACCGAGCAACTTTCTGCTCTTAAATTGTTTCTGTGCACGATGTATTGCATTGCGCACTATTAGCATCAGTCTTAATAAAGTGAAGCCGCACTTTTGACCTGGGGGGGCATTTTAAAGGGGTTCCGCGGCGCTCACAACCAGGTCACATGAACCCTGGCTGTAGGCGTGACCACCTGTGTATTTTTCCTGGATGACGCAATCACGTTAAGAGTTACAGCCATCACCGAAACTTGGTACCGAAAGAAGAGGCATGTTTCGATACTCTGTAGAACCGAAGCATTTCGGTCGGTACCATAAAAGAACCGAAGTTTGGTACCCAGCCCTACCTCTCATCCACACGAAGCCGGCGTTTCGGGGGTCTGTAAACAATCTTTTTTTTATTCAGCCTTCAGAGTGGGAAGATTTCGAAACGCCGTTTTCGCGTTTCCATCTTTACGCTCTAACCGCATATTTTTTTTTACACGCATGCGCGACACAGTATCACAACAACAATGGCGCCGTTGCTGCTAATGCTACTCACCCTGCTGTCGGGCTTACAACAGAATCTTCTTCATCTGGAATATCTCCAGGAAGAACAGAGCAATATCGACGACATAGTTCAGCACCTGAATTTGACTGAACCACGAAAATGGACCCGCAGGGCAACCATGTATAAATATTAGTGCGCATGCCCAACATTTCGTCGCTTATTTTTGCTTTGGCACCACAGCGCCACTTACAGGCCTGGCATACATTTTGCAGCGTTTTCATGCATTCGTGTGGACGCTCACATTTATTTTACGTCTCCGTCTTTACACTATTCAATAGTCACACTATTTGATATTTCTTTAAACTTAGGAGTCAGTAACTCACACACAGCTGTAAAGTCTCCTGTTTTGGAAGGATATTACCATACTTTCCCGCCGTCCTCCCATTTTATATATATATATATATATATATATATATATATATATATATATATATATATATATATATATATATATATATATATATATATATATATATATATATATTTATATGCAATTATATATTCAAAATTCCTACAGGCAGCCTCTTTGACACATTAAAGGGCTGGTTATCCTCCCGCAGCAATGTGTCGCAGTGAGCTTGTTGCAGATATTTTTTATATATCCAATATTGAAGCGGGGTCTAGCTGTGAGTCTAGATACGGCAGAGGCGGAGAGGAAGTGTGGGCAAGTTTGTGTAATAATGGAGGGACATGAGGAGGTGGAAAAAGGGTCCCAGCGTTCTTGTGCACCTCGCTCTTCTAGCTGATCCAACTTCACAAGTTGTTTTCCACAATGGTGGTCATACAAACAAAACGAGCCGGTAAGGTACCAAACAAGAAATACGTGTTGTGTAGAGCGGATGTAGATTTGACCAATCAGAGGCCTCTTGTCTGCGGTCACCTACAATTTGGGGGAGGTGCAACAGAGTGTCTCTGTTAGGGGTGGGGGCACATTTGCATTCACTACGACACACAAGCAGACCACCTGGTTTCTGAGTATAAATCAGCCTTAAACTGACCAGGTTTGATGACCTATAACATGATTTAAGCCATTGTTGTTATAATTTATTATTTCCTATCTATAGTTGAATTTAAAATATGTTTGATATTTTTAGATGCAATCCATAAATGTGAACATGCAGTGGGAACATTTATTAATTGACTTTTTTTCAACATAACTAATAAGGAGTTAATGAATTTGGGGCAAGTGAAGAGAAAAAGGAAGAAACACAGAGAGAGCAGCTTCTTCAAGAGCAATCAGGTAAGAAACGTGACTTGCATAAAATTTCATGTTAAAGATTAACAGCATTGAAGACTACTTCAATCACTGGTTTCAACCTGGAATTACTGGGAATCTCCAGCAATCTTAATCTAAACATATCAATTTAAAACTCATATTGTTCTTTAAATATGTACTAGATACAATTTTTTTGTGTGTGTTTTAAAGAATTTAATTCCAACTCTGACAGTTAACAATTCCAAGACCAGCAGGGATTATAACCCAAATTATTATTATTATTATTCCCTACCAGGAAGGCAATCATCATTTAACCTTACAAAGCTCCGTGATGTGCAAAGCCTAATGCTGTGGTACACCAAGTTGTACACCCTATGCAATATTCCTAGCTAAAAGCCTGATCACATGACATGTTTTCATATGTGATTCACATGTGCTTTTAACATGAGATGTTTTTAATCCCCTCATATACACGTGCTTTTATATGAGATTCACCTGTTAACCATAGGTGGGGACATGTGCATCACATGTTTATTTCACATGTGATACATGGGTTTCACTTGTACTTATCACGAGTGTTTTTTATTGGATGTTTCTGTAACAGAGTTTGAGTAACATGTGTATCACACGGAAAAACATCTGAATCTTAAGTAAAAACATCTAAAGTAGTAGCCATTCAAAATTTCCCCACTTTCCTTGATGGGCCCTTTGTTGGTTCTTGGCTACTGCTCACCCTCCCCCTACAATTCCTTTTTAAACAACAATCTTTCTACTAATATTCTTTCTGTCATTGTTTGTTGACATTAAGATCTAAAGAGGAGCGCCCTGTCCTGGTCAGACCCTGTAATTCAGTGAAAAGGGTGGAGTCAGAGTAAAAAAATACGCAAGACGGGATCAATCCAGTGGCTGGAAGTTGGAGGGGATTTTGCTGGGAGTTGCGGGGGAGTGGGCTACCATTTGGCTGCTATTCGGCTGCCATTCGGCTGGGAAGGGGCCATTTTGAATGGCTGTTACTATGTGCCACACGTTTTACACATGTGAGACACATGTGTAACATGTTTTAAACGTGAGAATTATATGTGAAAACATGTGTGATTTGCATGTTTTTCAAATTAAAATCTTGTGATTTTAACGTTTCATGTTAAAATCACAAGATTTAAGCCGTTTCATGTTAGAGGACCCCAGCGTCCCTTATGGAACTAAGTGACACGGGGGTCCAAGAGATCCTCATTGCTGCGGGGGGGTCTGGGGGTCTTCCCACAGAAAATTTTGTATTTCTTAGAGGCAATTTCCTGCATTTTAACCAAATTGTGTCCAGTTTCAGCTCAACACAGAACCATACTTTTATTTTGTTCTTAATGCGTGGCTTGTATTTCTTGCAAAAGCTACAGCCAATTAAAATAATGAATAAATGGAAATGTTAAGTTTGCACAGTATCATCGCACACAGAAATCCCCCGTCACCAGGAAACCATGAAAAACGCCCCAAGAAAAGAGATTGCCGAGTGGAGAATGCTTTAAACAGACAATGTAATAAGGGGAAGGTGAATCAAGAACAGTAGAACTCTAAGCTCTAGCTAGAAGAGGGAGGGAAAGAGAATCAGGACGCGCAGATATGGGTCACATTCGCAACAGTAGAGTTCTATATGCAAGTGCCACCGAAATTACTGTTTTTTTGTAGTTATGCGTGAAAATACGGAACAAATAGCGACCCTTATTTGTTCAATACGGGACGTGTAATTTAACTTCCAAATATGGGATGATTCCATATTTCAAGGGACGGGTGGCAACCCTAGAGTATAATCACATTTAATTTAAGTAGAACAACTGTGCAAATGGTGGGAGAGTCTGATTTCTACCGTGTTGAAGAGCAGATCTTTGTTGATACCACAAGGAAACCAGATCCATCATGCTGTTGCTGATGGGAACGTAGAGGAATCTTCGCTCTCTGAAAAAGTTGACCTGAACAAACTCAAACCTAACATTTTGGAGGCATTGAGCTGTGGTGATGTTCTGTAATAGCTTGATGAATCTAAATGGGCAAGCCTGTGTTTAGCTTTGGGGTGAGAAAAACTACTAGAACTTGGGAAAGCCTTGAGACTGGGGACAATGTTTACCTCCATGGAGCTTAACCATACAACGTGAACTATGACTGGATGGTTAGGGTGAAGGGTGTACATGTCTCTGCCTACAGTTTGGAGCGTTGTCATTTAGCAACATGCTATTTCCAAAGTAGATACACAGCCAGTGATAAGGTGAGTCATGTTTCTGTGAGAGTGAAACTGGGCTTTGTTCTGTAGACTTGGCTACAAGACACAGGTGAACCAACATCTAGGTCAGAGCAGATCATAGGAGTGAGGGAGGGTGGGAGACTGGAGGGAGGTAGCATTAAACAAAGACAGGAAATACTGTAAAATATGACCTCAACTTTGGGAGAAAGAAGTTCTTCAGGGATTAAACTTTAAACTTTTCTATTTTATTTGAATACCTTGTTTTTTCTGCGTTCCTAATATGTGTTTTCGTTAAGATTTGTGTTTTCTCCCCCGGCTCCTGCTCTCCTCACCTCTTCCCAGTCACTGCCTGTGCCCTCTCCTCCTCTGCCAGTCAGGGGAGACATGCGTGCGTCCTGGGAATCAGCAGACGGCAACAAGCTTAGTTTCCGTCACTATGGAAACTGGGATGGCTTAAAGCTAGCTGTCAAAGTGAAATGTAATTCTTCACCTGTGACAAGTGCACCCTTGTGTGTGCGTGTATTTGGATCTGAAATTTGTTCCATGAGAGGGAAACTCGGTGATCAATGACTTCAGATCATGTGTGTGTAGACGGGTTTTTATAGCTTTTGCAGACATTTTGCAGATGCTACATTGTGGGGACGAACAGGCACTAGTGGTACATGGAAGATATTTACAAATATATATTTTCAAAATCACATTGTCCCTCCTGCAACCCACTAAGACCAATTTAATCATTACAAAAAAGAATAAAAATAAAAAGAACAACTTATTGTCAGGGTTCTGCTCTCTGTTTAAGTTTCTTTGTATTTGTAGTTGTTTTCTAGCAGTGTTTTGTTCTTGAGTTGCTCTCTGTTGCCCCCTTGTGTTTGTTTCCTTTTCCCTTGGCTTCCTTCTAGATCAGGGGTAACCAATTAAAAATCAGCGGGGTCCAAATAAAGAAAATCATCAACCAGTAAAGGTCAGGAGACTTTTTTCAATTATAATCTGTTACTTTAAACAGAATTTAACATAGAAATAAAATGACATTTTTATACATCCATGTTATCACTTTTTAAATAAAAAATAAAAGAAATAGAAAATTGTTCAATTTTTTATTCTAAAATGTTTCAGCGTTCAGTTTGTTATATAAACAATTTCCTGATTCACATATTTTATAAAACACCTGAACTGATCGTTTGTTTTCTTTTTTTTTTCTGTCTTAATGAGATCAGTGGGCTTTATGCTGCCCTGCAAGGCTTTAAACCTGGGTTTGAATGGAGACTAAGCCATTCTAAAGCACATATCAAGGAGCTCATTTTGAGCCTGGATCCATATTTATTTTTGATTCTGTTCATGGTGGAGAATCCTGCTTCACAGCAGCAGGTTGAGCCAAACATCCTCTAAATGTTCAGGGTCATCTTTGAGCACCATTTCACTTTTATTTCACCATTTCACTGCACTTCTTCCAGCAGTCTACACTTTCTTTCATGTTTTCTCATCATAGTTATCCGTCACCCAGCTTGCTACAGGTTTGCCTGCTGTGTCCAGTTTTAGTCCATGCTTTGCTCACAAGTTAAATAATTATTGCTCAGCCTAGTTTAATAATCTCCCATTGGCATTTAGGAGTATTTAAACCAACACAAATATTTAAATTCTTAAAGCTTTTAGGTTTGCCTCTCAAATCTATAGGAGCTCCACAAAAAGAAAAAGAAGCATTGCATTTCGTAAAAGTTTAAAAAACAATCCACTGAACTTGGTTTCCAAGTTGGAAACCAAGTCCAGTGGTTTGTCAACTTTTACAACCAAGTCAAGTTTTACGGAATGACTATGACCTGGATGACAGCATTGCATTTTATTTTTTGAAAGATCAGCAACCCAAGAAAAGACCAACCACATTCAGAGAGGATGTGCAGAACAGCTCATTTATCCTGGATACTTAGAGGAGAAACCTCTTTTATTATTACTTGTCTTATTCATATTATCTCATTCTTATTCATTGATCTTTATTTTGGTCCATTGAATATGTTTAAAAACTTAATTTCCATCACACCTTCCAAACTGAAACATCCAGAGAAGTGCTGTTTCCTGTCGTGGCTTTATAAAATCCACAGCCTCCTAGAAGGTCTGAAATGTTTAGCTGTGTTGTCAATTGTAAGAAAAAGTAATAAAATAATGAATGAAGCTTTTTCATCCTTAGCCTATTAACAAATATTCATACACAGTGTAGTTTGCATAGGTTTCAATTGCACTGGTTCCTGTATCAGTGCCAGTAATCCAGTGATAACTTATTAGTTCCCCATTGTTTAATTTACTTGAGCTGCTGAGAATAGTTAATGAATAAATATTTGAAATTTTTAGTTTAAAGTATATTTAAGATGCAAGTATTTTAGTAGGGCCTATTCTTATTTACTTCAATTCTCTAAAAATCACCAGAATGTAGAAAATAATGTGAATTGGAGGAAAAATTTTCCACATAACTACAGATCCCTTATTGGTACTCAGTAACATTTACTGTGCTATAAAAAATCCACGTTTTGCCACTTTGTTTCAGTTAAATCCTCTGAAAACCTCCAACCTATAGCTGCACCGATCCTCATCTAACCCTGACATGATTTACTGTCCAAACTATTTCAAAATCTCACCCCAAGGTTTGGTGAAAAGTTGGCAGCCATGCAGAATGCATTGCAGTGCAATCAATATGGCAACGTCCATGTGACAATATTTTATTAAAATTTTACAAAATAAACAGAATACATAATTTTTACCATATTTTGACATTTACATATTTAAATATAACATAAATATTTTTCAAATAAAGTCTATAGTTACAGCTAATTGTTCTAAACCCCAGTATTTTCTGCCTAGTTTTCCTTCAACCTGCTCACATAACCAGGTGATTTTAAACATTAATATCCGTCTGTTTAATTCCTGGAAATATAAATGGTTGGAAGTAATCTCTGTACAGGCTTTCCACCTTCTGAACCTGGGTTACCCAACTCTGTCGTGGAGTGCAGACTTTCAAACACTCGTTTTACCATGATGTTCAGAAGACTACTCTAGATTTCAAAGAGGAAAAAATAAAAGTATTAGAAGTCTTAAAGGCTTTCATATTTCACAGGAGACTGAGTTTGTCTCATCAAAAGCTTGATTAACTTCTTATCCCGTCAGCTAATTGAAATTGGTTCCTTTCCTCTTGCCTGTCTGAACAAGGTGGTTGAACTCAATCAGAATAGTTAGGTCCTCCTGAATGAACAACAGTTATCCACTAAGCTCTAACATTCTCTAACCCTTAAACGTTTTTTCACATATACTGAGTTTAGTTTTCAGCTGGTCTCCTAATTGTAGCCTGACAGCCTGTTTTAAGCCAGATTCTAACCAGACTCCAAATGCTTACCTGCCCTCCTGTCAGACTCAGAACAAAAGGACCCAGTATTTCAGGCGGATAAACAGTTAGATTTCTCAAAACATTGATTGCATACAGAAATGCAGTAAACAGCGTCGCTGTCTAAGGCAGGAACCTCTGCAGAAAGAGACAATAGGTTTATGACCACGTCTATCTTTTGGAGGATGATAATGAACGTTTTAGTCACTAACCTGGTCCTAGAGGATGAGGTTGGTCGCAGTCAGTTGGCTGCCAACAAGATGCGGCGAGCAACGCCCAGAGAGTCCCAGACAATGATCAGGTCAGGTCTGGAGGTCAGAGAACAGGCAGGAGATCAGAACCGAGCAGACGAAGGAAGGCAGGATAATCCAGAATGCGAAACCAAAGCCGGTGTCAACGACATGCTCAGGAGTCAGGGCCAAGAGATCAGAGGTCCGCAGGCGTGCGGAAAAGAAATCCAGAACCTAGTCAGGAAACAATTTCCCGGTTCAGTTCACAGACAAAAAAGAAATCTGGCTGGAGTCTGAAGACTGGTTAGGCAAACAGATCAGAACAGGGACAGGCAGGCACAGAACGGCTGAACGGGTCAGGATCAGACAATCAGAAACACTCAGGTACGTTAGAAAAGTCTTACCACAGGCTTAAATAATCTGGCACTGACGTCTGGTTGAAGGCTGGTTAAACAGAGGCTGAAGTAGATGAATCAGATGAACGGTAATGAGAACTGGGCAGAGATAAGCAGGTGAGTGAAATTAGTAATTAGACCAGTCATCGGAGCCAAGATCATCACACCACTCAGAGGTTCTTTTCAGTAATCTTATTGTTATACAGTTACTCTAGATACGTTACTACAAAATGTTAATGAAATGTAAAATGTTTAACATCTTTAGTAACTCATTTTAGAATGGGAAACCTGCTCATTGCATTGATTTGTTACACAGAGAGTGAAAATTTCACTCCTTTATTGTTGTAATTGTGATGATTAAGATTAAACAGGTAATAAAAAACAACTGAAATTCTTAGAAATGTTTACATTTGTTTAGATCAATAGAAAACAACATTTTAAACCAAGTACTGCCTCTATTTTGGTCTTTGCATGAATTGCTGCCTCTGAGTAGCTGTCATGATCGGGCCTGTTTGCTCCTCCTTAATTAGTAATCCCTTTCACCTGTCATTTTCCCTCCCTGCCTCAATTATAATTTATTCCTCTCACCTGTTTCCTTGTGGTTATATTCAGTTCAGCCTGAGCATTCAGAGCCAGCTCAATACTTGTCTTTCTGTTAGTCTGTCTGTTATTTTGATTCCTTGGTTAATGTTTTGGATCCTGGCAGCCAGTGGAAAGAGGGTTTTAGTGTTTGTCTCGTCTCCTGATCGTCCACTGTTCCTCCCCCGCGGAGTCCTCTGGGTTTTTGTCTCTATATGTGGGGAGGTTCAGTTTTCATCTCAGTAAGTCTGGCTTAAGGTAGGAGACCAGTTTAAAGTCCTGCATCAAGTTCTGGTTCCACGTCCTGTCTCGGCTACCCTCTTCCACTGAGCCTGCTCATCTGCACCTGATCCTGTCTGCTCCTGTGCGTGACCACCTGGTCATGCTTCTTTTCCCAGTCAGACTCTGAACCCTCCTGGGAGCCTGTGGATGCCTGGAAGTCTGGATCCTGCCACCTGTTTCTGTTCCTGCCTGATCTGGATCCTGTTCCTGTCCGTTCTGGATCCCTGACCAGGATTGGCTTCCAGCATGTCCTCTGGGACTGCAGCACTTGGGGACATTCCTGGACTGGACTGTTGAACCAGGTAAGTGACCAACTCAGATAATCATCTTCTGTCAGATGACCGTGGTCACTTACCTGTGTTTCTCCTGCAGAGTGTCTGTGATTGGGCGGTGCCCCGCTCCCCATCCTGCAGTGTCCGTGAGCCACAGCTCCACTTTAGTTTTTGTTTATTTAATTAACCTTTTTGAACTTTCCTACTGACTGTCTCCCCTTGAATACTGAGTCCCTCTGTCCTCAGTTCATGACAATAGCGTGTTATGAAAGCTGTCATCCTGTGGTTCTGATTAGAAAACCAGATGGTTTTGATGTTCCATGTTTCAAAAGATTTAGATACTAGTTTTCTACAAGTATCAAAATACTTTTGATAAGAAAAACTTGAGTATTTGTATGTTTTTTTGCTGTTTCATCTGCTGTTTAGCAGATTTTTCCTGTTTATTAGCCGCCCATTTTGTATTTTATTTTGACTGTTCAACATGTAGAATAGTGTGCAATTTTTTGTTGTAATATTCTTTTATTCAATTATTTTTTCAGTGGTGCATTCTGTAAAGTGACAAAAAAAATCTGATTAATTCACTGAGAACATTGTATAGGTCTCTGGATAGTTTGGCAAAAAAAAAACAAACAATCCTAACTGTTCATAAAAAAGAACAGGGTGAACTCAAATGAATAACAGATGACGTAATCTAGGACACTTTACTGTGTAGTAGCGGCTCAGAGTAGGTGCATTAAGTTGTGTTCTTTTTCCTACCCAAAGTCTGTTTTTTTTTTTTTTTTGTCTAGCCATTAAATTACAATTCAGTTTGCTTCAGTGCCTTTTTACCACACGTCATCTCAAGGCACTTTACAGATACAATTCAACCAGATCATACAGTCAAATTGATCCCTCACACCAAGCATGCTTGTAACGACAGTGGAGAGGAAAAACCCCCTTTTAACAAAGGTAGGCTACGAGCAAGCCCCATGTCAGAGGACGAAAAGAGCACATCCAGCTTGTCACAGCCAGAGAAACAGGACTACCGGTACACGGAAAAATAGGCCGAGCTCAAACATCTATTTAATATCAATTTCAGTATCTTTATATCCCTCCTCCTTGCTGATATCTGCTTTCCAGATATTGGACTGTAAGCATGTTTTCATTCATATAATTTACCAAAAGTTTTCAGTTAATTTATTTCAGCAAATGCTTTAATTTCACCATCATTTTAAAAAAAGACTGGGATAGTTGGTAAACCTTACCTTATTCTGCTCTATCTGCTGATTATAAAAGTACAGCTGCTTGAAAGGAAATGCACTTTTTGGCTACTGGCTCTAAAAGCTCCCCATTAGACTTAGACTTAGACTTCTTTATTTGTCATTTTGTATGCACAGGGTGCATACAGAACGAAATTGCGTTACATACAGCTTATGAACGTTGCATTGATATTTCACAATGGCACGAGTTATAGAAAAATACAAAAAGTGCAGCAGTGGTCAAAGTGTGAACAGTGCAGAGGATAAGAGACAGTGTGCAAGTTGCAGTGGTTCAGTGCAAAATGGCATTTGTGCAAAAAATGCGTTATTGAAAAATACAATGAGATGAACAATTTAAAGGGCTAAAAGTTAAAAGTTCAGCAGCATTTGATGCCCGATAATGTGCAATAGGTGCAGAGTTCGGATTGTGGATCAAAGGTTCAACAGTCTGATGGCAGTGGGGAAGAAGCTGTTGCACAACCTGGTGGATCTGCAGCGGATGCTGCGGAACCTCTTTCCAGAGGGCAGCAGGGAGAACAGTCCATGGTGGGGGTGTGAGGGGTCTTTGATGATATTACGGGCTCGGGACACACAGCGCTGTGATGAAATGTCCTTAATGGAGGGAAGAGGAGCCCCAATGATTCCTTCCGCTGTCCTCACCACCCTCCTCACATTCTTCCAGTCAGAAGCTCTGCAGCCTCCACACCACAGAGAGAGACAGCTGGTCAGAACGCTCTCTATGGTGCTTCTGTAGAAGGTTGTGAGGATGGGCGGGGGCAGGCGGGCTCTCCTCATCCTCCGCAGAAAGTACAAGCGCTTCTGTGCCCTCTTCACTAGAGATGAAGTGTTTACAGTCCAGGTGAGGTTGTCCGTGATGTGCACCCCCAGGAACTTTGTGCTGCTGACCACCTCCACAGCTGAGCTGTTGATGAGCAGTGGAGCATGGTGGGGGCGGTTTTTCCTGAAGTCGACGATGATCTCCTTCGTCTTCTCCACGTTCAGGATCAGACTGTTTTCACTGCACCAGTCCACCAGCTGCTCCACCTCCTCTCTGTAGTCCCGGTCGTTGTCGTCCCTGATGAGGCCCACCACCGTGGTGTCGTCCGCAAACTTCACGATGTGATTGGTGGTGAACCTGGGGACGCAGTCATATGTCATCAGGGTGAACAGCAGGGGGCTCAGGACGCAGCCCTGAGGGGAGCCCGTGCTGAGGGTGATGACATCAGAGGTGTTCTGACCGACCCGGACTGACTGAGGTCTGTTGGTGAGGAAGTCCAGCAGCCAGTTTCGAAGGGGTGTGTTGAAGCCCAGATGTTCCAGCTTTCCCACCAGGTGCTGTGGGATGATGGTGTTAAACGCTGAACTGAAGTCCAGGAACAGCATCCGCACGTGGGTGTTCTTCTCCTCCAGGTGGGCCAGGCTCAGGTGAAGAGCAGAGGAGATGGCGTCCTCAGTGGAGCGGTTTCGCCGGTAGGCAAACTGGAACGGGTCGAGTGTTGGGGGGAGACTGGAGACGATGTGTTCCTTTACCAGCCTTTCAAAGCACTTCATCATGATGGGAGTCAGTGCGACGGGCCGGTAGTCGTTGTAGCAGGTGACTTGAGGTTTCTTTGGCACTGGGATGATGGAGGCAGACTTGAAGCATGCTGGCACTGTGGCTTGCTCCAGCGAGGTGTTAAAAATGTCCGTGAGGACACCAGCTAGCTGACCTGCACACTCCTTGAGCACCCGCCCAGGTATGTTGTCGGGACCTGGGGCCTTCCGCGGGTTGACCCTCCTCAGAGTCTTCCACACGTCGGCTGTGTCAAGGCAGAGAACCTCCTCTTCCTGATGTGGGACAGCCTTCACTGCTGGAGTGCGATTTAGTGCCTCAAACCTCCCAAAGAAGTTATTTAGTCCGTTTAGGAAGTCAGCATCAACTTCATCCACCGGGGCAGGGGGCGTGTTGTAGTCTGTGATCGCCCGTATGCCTTGCCACATGCTCCTGGTGTTGTTGGCGTCGTGGAACAGATGCTGGATTTTCTGGTTATGGTTCCGCTTTGCTAACCTGATGGCACGGTTCAGGGTGGCTCTAGCTGTCCTCAGTGCCTCCTTGTCACCAGACTTGAAGGCTGAGTTCCGTGCTTTTAGCGCGTGGCGGACCTCCTCAGTCATCCAGGGCCGTTGGTTGGCTCGGGTGGTGATGGTCTTTGTTGTGTCACATTTCGACACTGTAAGTGGAGATGCAGACAAAGGTGTTGCTACCAGTGTCACGCGAGCAAGAATTATAAAACTGAAAGTGAATTTCAGTGAGCTGTTGCTATTAAGCGCTGCCCTTTAGCTCACTAATATGGGAAGTTAGAAGTTTTCAGTTTAATAGTCCTGTCAGCTCTTGCTATTGATAAATTAGTTTACCAGCACTCAGACTGCTTGGAAAATGTGAGTACAGAGTTCATCAGTTTCTGATTTAAGTGTTAGCAGGAACCTTACATTGATTTTACAATTAGTAGCCACTGTGACAAAAGACCCACCAGCAACAAGTCAATTATTGCACCACTGGGTGAGAAAATGGTGGAAAGAGGTGCACTGTTAGTACTTAAAACACATCAACAACAATTGGCATGATTCAGAAAGTGTTATATAATGATGGATCAAGTTTTTTTCTCTTTTTTTATGCATGTTGTTAGAAATCAATTGCAAGAAAAATTCTACGGAACAGATAAAAAGAAACCTGCAGGAATTGTGTTTGCCATAAAGTAGCTCATACAGTGCTCAGTTACTTAATTTTTTCACTGATCATCTCTGAATTTCAACAAGTTTATTTAAATGCACGTATATATACTTATATATATATATATATATATATATATATATATATATATATATATATATATATATATATATACTTATATATATACACTCGCCGGCCACTTTATTAGGTACACCTGTCCGACTGCTCGTTAACACTTAATTTCTAAGCAGCCAATCACATGGCGGCAACTCAGTGCATTTAGGCATGTAGACATGGTCCAGACAATCTCCTGCAGTTCAAACCGAGCATCAGTATGGGGAAGAAAGGTGATTTGAGTGACTTTGAACGTGGCATGATTGTTGGTGCCAGAAGGGCTGGTCTGAGTATTTCAGAAACTGCTGATCTACTGGGATTTTCACGCACAACCATCTCTAGGGTTTACAGAGAATGGTCCGAAAAAGAAAAAACATCCAGTGAGCAGCAGTTCTGTGGGCGGAAATGCCTTGTTGATGCCAGAGGTCAGAGGAGAATGGCCAGACTGGTTCGAGCTGATAGAAGGGCAACAGTGACTCAAATAACCACCCGTTACAACCAAGGTGGGCAGAAGAGCATCTCTGAACGCACAGTACGTCGAACTTTGAGGCAGATGGGCTACAGCAGCAGGAGACCACACCGGGTGCCACTCCTTTCAGCTAAGAACAGGAAACTGAGGCTACAATTTGCACAAGCTCATCGAAATTAGACAATAGAAGATTGGAAAAACGTTGCCTGGTCTGATGAGTCTTGATTTCTGCTGCGACATTCGGATGGTAGGGTCAGAATTTGGCGTCTACAACATGAAAGCATGGATCCATCCTGCCTTGTATCAACGGTTCAGGCTGGTGGTGGTGGTGTCATGGTGTGGGGAATATTTTCTTGGCACTCTTTGGGCCCCTTGGTACCAATTGAGCATCGTTGCAACGCCACAGCCTACCTGAGTATTGTTGCTGACCATGTCCATCCCTTTATGACCACAATGTACCCAACTTCTGATGGCTACTTTCAGCAGGATAATGCGCCATGTCATAAAGCTTAAATCATCTCAGACTGGTTTCTTGAACATGACAATGAGTTCACTGTACTCAAATGGCCTCCACAGTCACCAGATCTCAATCCAATAGAGCATCTTTGGGATGTGGTGGAACGGGAGATTCGCATCATGGATGGTCAGCCGACAAATCTGCGGCAACTGTGTGATGCCATCATGTCAATATGGACCAAACTCCCTGAGGAGTTTGGTCCATAATGTTTGGTCACAAATGGTCACAAATGTTTTTATCTGCTGCAGTTTATAAAATGAAAAGTTTAGAGAGCTGTACTTAACGAAATTCAAAATAAAATCAGTGTGTTACTTTATTGTATTTCTTAAACTATGTCCGTTGGTTGTGCTGTTCTTTTAACATCTCTTTGCAGGTGATGAAGCAGACTGAAGACGTTTTATCATTGTCTCCCTTTTATCTGATCTTTCTATCATCTTTTCTCCTTTTTCCTGTTTTTCCTTTCTTGTTCTACTTACATTGCAGTGTCAATATAATCTGTAATACTCCCTGCATGAATTATAATAAAGCTATTTATGCGCATAAATCAAGTGGAACACTATGATGATAGCTGTACTGCTCCATTTGTGAAAGCAACATCTGTGCATCAAGACAATTATTTTTATTGTCACATTGCCAGACAGGTAAGTCACAGCAACCAAAGAAGTGAAAGGAACTGCAAACATGAAACAATTGTGTTAAAGTAACTTAATATTATTAAGTAAATGCCAAAAAGGTTGCCTTTCCGGTGCATATATGCATATGCAAATAAAAAAAGCTAATATTGGAGATTTAAAAAGAGTTACAATGTGGCAGCAGAAATTTGAATTGTCTTTAGACCTAACAAACCTTCTAAGGGTAAAAAAAGACACAGAGGGATGCACATGTTTATTCAGAAGGGCAATTTATGGAGCTTAGTTGATGAAAGTTTCGGGCGATGCATGCAGGGCGAGAAAATGCAACAAACTTGGAGTAGAAAGACTGCATCATTCAAACTCATTATAGCACTGCCAAATGTGCCACTATGCAGAACTTTTTTTTTTTTTTATTTTACCGTATTTTCACGACTATAAGGCGCACTTAAACGTCTTTTTTCCCCCTCAAAATGTGCGGTGCGCCCTTTGGTGCGGTGCGCCCTATGTGTGTTGTAACTGCGACTTTTGAGACCACCTCATTGAGGAGATGATGAAAGAGTGGCTGAATGTAAGGAGACCAGGTGTTTTTTTTCCACCCCTCACCATCGCTGTTAATATGTGACTCCATGCGTGCCCATCTCACAGCTGATGTGAAAAAGATGGAGAAACAAATTAACGCTGTGCTCCCTGTTCAACCGCTCGACATCGGTGTGAACCGGACCCAGCAGGTGCAGCAGAAGCAGCGAGTTTACATGCAAAGTCAATGGTTGACGCGCGTATAGGTGCAGCAAAAGGTCCCGCAGCGCGTTTTGGTGCAGCAGGTCGGGAGCGTTTAAGCATCTGAAGCGCCGCCAACGCGCTGCTGCTGCTCGAGATGGAAAAATTGAAGTTTTGCTGCTGGACGCGCCGCATCAACCAATCAGAGAAGCAGATCTGGGAGCTGACAGCGAGACAGACACAGCGCTCTGATGACATATGATATTAAATGAAAAAGGCTGGATGGATGCGTGGCTGAGGCAGGTGTATCTGAGAAGACTAGGTGTTTTTTTTCCACGCATCACCATTGCTGCGTGCCCATCTCACAGCCGATGTGAAAAAAAGGTGAATCAAATGAACGCTGTGCTCGCCGTTATCCCGGGGGTTCAAAGTAAGGCTGCGAGCGGCGTGGGAGCGATGGATGACAGACGGAGATCACAGTTTCAGGAAAAGTGGAAGGCAGCGCCGGGCAAGTTACGCCACCGTTTGCGGATGGATTGTAGATGCTTGGACTAACGTGTCTGCTGGCTCTGTTCTTCAAGCTTTTGCAAAAGCAGGCATTATTTCTCAGGAGCCGCGCTGCACGGAAAGTGACTGACAGCGAAGAAGGGGAAATTGGCATGTCTGATTTAGCGCAGCTGTTTTATTCAGAAACAGAGGATGATGACTTTGATGGGTTTGATTAATACTTTGTAATAAATACATGAATAAAGCACAATCATACTCAGTTTTGCCCCCGCTCTATTTTTCTACCTGAAAACTTAATTCAACAGCAGCCTCTGGGCGGGTCTCCTCTGGTTTCACCGCGGTGGCTGGCAGGTGTTTTTTCATCTAAATAATCGAAATCTTGCAGCTATATTTGCTGTGATCAGTGGGAATAAAATAGTTTTAATATGTTTTTAAGTGAGAAAGTCCACCTGAAAACTTAATAATTGCAGTCAGTTCATCCAGATTATCTATTGCTGTCGGAGCCGCTCAGACCCCTACATACCAGCGGTGCACCGACAGTAAATCCCTTCAACAGCAGCCTCACCGCGGCTGCTGGCAGGTGTTTTTCATCTAAATAATTTAAACTGCAGGCACCAGGATACCGGCAATCAAAGCGAACATATTCCGTCGGCAGGTTTCAGGATTTTAAGTTAATTTAGGAGTGATCACAGCGCTGTGTCATCTGCGATGTGTCTGTCTCACGGCCAGCTGCCAGGTTTGATTAATACTTTGTAATAAATACATGAATAAAGCACAATCATACTCAGTTTTGCCCCCGCTGTATTTTTAAATACGCAGTAGAGGTATTTAAAGGTAGTAGAGGACATGTACCTGTATATAAAAAAACGCGCCCTATAGTCCGGTGCGCCTTATGTGTGTGTTAAATACAGAAATGGGACACATAACTGGAGTGCGCCTTTTAGTCCGGTGCGCCTTATGGTCGTGAAAATACAGTATATATTTTTTCAATAAGACAAATTTTTATTAAACATGAAGGTTTTCTGGATGAATTTTTGGCAATAACGTACATTTTTTGGCAATTTCTTGATGAAAATACAATGCCATAAACCCAACCTTCTTGGATAGAATGGCAGAAAAATGAATGATGAGGAAGGTTAACGATTGGTGAGGAGAACTGGAGGACAAGATTAGAAGCATGAGGGTAGAGTGGGGAGGTTGGAGGAAAGGGGAGAATGGAGGGAATAGCGGGTGAGGAGATGGGTGGCGTGGCTGTCCTTTGTGGAGTGAGGAAAGGTCAATTAAACAGTTTACAGGCCGCCGTCGAACACAATTACACCTTACACGTGCACACAGCCTGGGACGCACACTGAGACACAAATGGAGGTTTGAATTTCATTATTCGGCTGCCAACTTGCCCACAGTTTTTTTTATGAACGAGATAACATCAGCTGCGGCTCCAGGAACAGGTTTGCCTCACATCCATGTTTTGAGTCGCACGTTTTCTATTTTAGAAAAATCCTGACCATTTGTCGAACTGAACTAGTCCAGTTATGATGCAGCAACAGGAGGGAAGGGAGACAGAACTCCATCCGATGCCAGATTGTGCCAATGTGAAGAGATCAATGGCGGGATGGTGACCGAGGATAACAGAGATGAAAGAGAGAATTGGGGGATGAGAGGATGAGCACATGCTCAGTCGGTTGTCTCCCATGGTAACCGTCTGTTGCCGAACATCATAAATATTAATACAAGAAAAAAGGGAGAGATCTTTACTATATGCATGGTATTTTCAATGAAGCATATTTTAATTAAAGAAAGAGAGAGAGAGATTCATTTTAGATCAATTACTGTGGTTTCAATAATAGATATTTGAATTAAAAAGGGGAAAAGGTGGACAGACTAAGATTAATTGGACAGGAAGGATTAGTTTCTTTATCACTTTGTAAAAAAAAAAAAAACTGATTTTGACTGGGTTCATAAATCTATATTTGACCTCGGAATATCTAGATGAATATGGTTTATGTAGAATTTAATATTCCAGATTTACATTGCTACAAAAAAGTTATTCATTAGCCACTGATTGTGGAAGTTCTCCCACTAAGAAAATCGAGAGAGTTCCGTCATTTTACCATAGGTTCACAGCAATAATGGGAGAATTTATTGGAAACATAGTGATTGAAAGTGCAAAGATTTCTGTTCAAATGGTTGACTTTTAGGGCATCTTAGAATGTAAAATCAAATTATGAACTTCTTCTAGCTTTAATATGAGACATATATTCAATATATGGACTGAAAAAAATGTTGCAACTGCATTTTGCATTTACTTAATCATATTTAGTTCCTTTAATACAATTGTTTTATGTCCTACCCTGCTAACATGAAACAATTGTGTTAAAGTAACTTAATATAATTAAGTAAATGCCAAAAAAGGTTGCCTTTCCGGTGCATATATGCATATGCAAATAAAAAAAGCTAATATTGGAGATTTAAAAAAAGTTACAATGTGGCAGCAGAAATTAGAAAGCTGAAACATATTGTGATTCTGATGAATCTAAACTTAAGTTTAGCAGTTCTTTACAGTAAATTACTATGTCCATAATTTATTTTCCTTATTCACACCATAGACTAAGGATAACAATGTGTCCAAATGTAAAATTGGAAAGCATGCAAATAATACCATTTTTGGATAAATAAAAAAAAGAAAATAAAAAAATAAAAAAATGTTTTATCATATAATTCATTGTTCTTTAAATTTGTGCTATTTGATCTCTGTGAACGGCTTAGCCAACGGGTGGGCGGGATTGTTTACTGTAACTGATCAGTAGAATCTTTTGCAGAGGGATTTGTTGCTTACCTTAGACTGAAGGACACACACCCCCACACATATATGCACCAATGTCTACAGCGAACAGCGGAGCGTTGCTGAGGCCTGATGGACGTTAACCTTGTGATGAAGGTTGCACAATTCCCAACGAGAAGCTATTACTAATCTTGTGCTGATATCAGGCTGTGGGCCATTTTTCCTCACCACATGTTTTCTTACATTAAGTAATTGAGATTTTATCTCATATATTTACATGTGTTGTAGCTTATAAAATGAGCTTTTGAATCAAATTTGATGAATTTTTTGAAGCTTATTAAATAAATCCTTTAAAACCCATATATTTTAAAACTGTTAATCTTTATCTTTATGCATTTAGCAGATGCTTTTATCCAAAGCGACTTATAAAGTAGACACAATGTCACAGTTATCATCAATATGACAATAATGGATGAATGAATTAAACTTTATTGTCATTACACTGTCAGATGTACAAAGCAAGGACATAAACTCTCTGCATTTAACCCATCCTCTTGGGGAGCAGTGGGCTACCATTGTGCGGTGCCTGGGGAACAGTGCGGTCTTAAGGGTCTTGCTCAGGGATCCAGAATGTCAGTCCGTGGGATTGGGGCCAACTGTTCAAAAAATGAGCCACTAGTGCCGTAACACCCCCCACCACCACGAAGATTCTCCGTCATCCAGATCATAGTCAACCTTGAAATGTCCAGTTTAAGTAAATGGAAGTGAATCTTTCTAGAAGACATTTTGCTTCTTAAGAGGTGTCCTCAGTTCTACCTAGTGGAGGGGAGCACTGAGGTTAATATACTGTATTGTAGAGGGGATATGAGCCACCTTTCTTTTTCCCCTAAGGCCGGGCATTCACTGTATGATTTCTTTTTTTTTCAATCTTTTTTACTCAGCTGAAGCTCAAACTGAACGATGAAAAGGCCGGGTTTAAAATGTAAATCTCACGATTTTATCTCACAATTTTGTTCTTACACTGTACGGCCCAACGCTCTGATGCAGTCTAAATTCTCACACTGCACATCCAAAAACAACACACCTACTTGGCGCCGAGAGATGGCGCTGGGTGGACTCCTCAATCTGAAAGAAGAAGAACTCCCTTGTTTGCAGTTGCCGCATGCATGAGGCTCTGGTATTTGCTCACGAACACCTTACTAGAGCCCACCAAATTTCAAACATGTTTGATTTTCTCCTGACCTTACGATTCCTGATCGTGAGGTGGTCGTTAGTCGCTGATCATCACTCATTACCCCCTGAATACTACACGACGCAGGACGCGTGATGAGGCTGAAACTTGGCCCGTTTGAAAAAATTCTTGTACGACTGGAAAATTGGCCCAAAAAGTGCAAGAAATGGTACAGTGTATGCCCAGCCTAATTCTTAGTTACACCTACAGTTACCTACAGTATCTTGTAATCCATCCTAATATCAACTTTTACCCTGTGGAATAGTCACACCTGCCCTCTTCCCAGGTTTTCAAGCAATCAAAGGCCAAGCAAACCATAGATGACTGTAGCCTCTTTTTAGGAGTATTACCACAACGAGCTGTTCAAAATGTAGAACAGGTCAAAGCCTTTCCAATGGCCTCACAATATCTGCTTCCTACCTCAGGAATTCCTCAAAGCCAACCAGCCTCAACGGGACACATCTTCAGCTTGGCAGCATCATTTACTGTTGGTGTCCAACACTGGGTTCAGTTATGGGTGGCTGTATTGACAACAGAGGCAAACAGCATCGTCCACTCAGACACCATCAGCCTTAACCAGAATCAGAGAGAAGCTCTTCCGTAGGTGGTACTTGAATATGTCCCTGCTTGAGGGCCTTGCCAGATGTCTCCAGCATGCCATCACTACTTGCTTGGGTCTATTGAGTATGTCCCGCTTCCTCCTCTTCCAGCGTATCCAACTCACCATCAGGTGGTGATCGTTGGTTAGCTACATCTCCTCCTCACCCTAGTGTGGCAAAAGGATGAATGATAAAAGCTAAAAATTAATCAATGTCCTCTGACCTAAAGTGTCCTGATGGAAGAAGTGCACTGATGAACATCCTTATTCATGAACATGGTAATCATTTTGGACAATTCACGACTTTCACATAAGTCCAGTAATGAAACAGCTCTCAGGTTCAGGGTATGGTGTCCATTCCCCCTCATCACACTCATGTTGGTGTCCCAGTCAATTAGCACACTGGTATTTGGGCCCCTCAGCAAAATGATGGAATCCTCAGAAGTATTCTGAACCACCACTTGGACCACTGATCAAGACAACAGTCAGAAAACTCCCCCTAAGCAAAGGTGCAGGGATGCGACCTTCTCATACTCTCGGTTGAAGTCCAAGATGAAACAGCTACGTTAGTGTAGACAATCAGACCAACCTCGGCCCTCTGCGTCTTCAGGGCCACTCCAGAGTAGAAGAGTCCAGCCTCTCTCAAGGATGGGTTCTAAGTATCTGGTTATGTGTGGAGGTTAGCCTGACTTTTTTTAGCCAGTATCACTTCACCCCTAACACAAGCTCAGACTTTATCACTCCAGCAAGGTAAGATTCTTAATCCCAAGAGCCAGTTCAAGAATCTGTACATCAGGTCACCTTTGCATTTGACCCATTAGTCTTGGCACTGTCCCTCATGGTTCCCCTGCAGGTGGTGGAGTCACTGTGGGATAGCTTTACATAATTTCCTTGGGCTTTGCCCAGCTGGGGCAAAGGAAAGACAACAAGTCCCTCAAACACAAACCCAACCCACAGGCCTGGCTCCAGGGTGAAGTCCTAGCTCTGCCATACTGGGTGAAGTCGATTGTGTTGAATTTCTGGTAACTTTCTGACACATCATAAAAGCCTGTTTGCCTTGGAAGACCCTACCAGGGGCATTTAGGGCTGAAACTCTTCTGCCAGGTTAAGGTGCTGGGTTCAGGGACTGGTGAACAATATGTCTATATATACAATACCCTTTCTAGCTTTAAACTGTAGTTTAAAATTTCATAAAAAAAATACTTAATGATGCATGAGAGTTTTTGGAAAAATTATCTGTTGCTTGATATGGCAAAAGTGAAAACTTCAAAAAGAGAGTATCCCGTTATTTCTAGTTCAAAAGTAATAGAGCATTTTAGAAAAAAGACCTGCATAAAGGCAATCAAACATTCTGGTGATGGTGTGATGTGTGGTGCTCCTTTTCCACTTCAGCACCTGAATTACTTACAGTGATTGATAGAATCACAAGTTCTACTTTCCAAAAGAAAATCCTTTAGGAGAATATTCCATCATCAGATCAAGAACTTTATACTTAACCACTCTTAAGATGTGCAGAATGACAATGACTTAAAGTATGCACAGCAAGTCTTCCTCTCAGTGGCTCCAAAATATAACAGATTTTAAAATGCCAAGCAACTTTGTTTTATAGGAGAATGTCCAACCATCATTTTGTATTCTTAAGCTGAATTAAATATGCTAATTGTGAAAACCGTTCAATGTGGATAGATTAAATTGATTTCAGGAAAAAGAGAAAACTGAAAAGTACAAGTGTAACTTCCAGTTGTTACTGTGTGGTGCACGGTTTTAAACTCAAATTTTTTCACTCTTCCTTTAATATCTAGCAGCATTTCACATTACATTAGCAATATTTATACTTCAGTCATTTTGAAATTGGATCACAGTTTTCATCTGCTAAAGGTTAATTTGTACCAAATAAAAGATATACATCTCAATTGATCAGTTTTACCTCATTTCTAAATCTCTGATTTGATTAAAACTGATCATTTTCATTTAAAATAGGTCAAAATAACCAATAACCCTGAATTAGTGATGTACATTTACCTAAATCACACAGAATGGCTGTCTTTTATTTTAGGTGATATTTATTTAGCAACTATTTATTTCTGTTGCTTTTTAATGTTGAGGGATTGTTTTAATTTTAAGTAAATACGAGTTTTAATTCAGTGACATTCAGTGCAGAGCCAAATCTGCCTTTTTGGTTCTGCGGATCTTTTATTTCAGATGATAAATTACTGCAGTGTTTATGTTTTATACTTTTTTTGTGGCCCCATGAAAACATGCTGGCCCAGTATGATCTAGAACCGCCACTGGCTATACTTCTATCCAGGCTCAGATTGGGAATAAGTTTCGGCCTTGGCATTTTTTCTTTTACATCGGTCCATTTATGGACTAGCCCACAGTTGCAGAAAGCTCATCGATGTTTAAGCATTCACTGCCAGTCTAGGTGGCATGTGGACAATGAAATGAAATAATGTAACCAGATGCAAAACCCCATCATGCACCGCAACATATTTTAACATAAATTCGCCAAATATAAGAGGAAAATCGTAGTTTGGTTTAAAGAAAGCATTTTAGTTGTATAATAATTTAGTTTGTTGCAAGAATTTTACAGTTTGAAGAAACAGAAAATTAAACCACATGCCAACCGTCACAAGGATGCGTGTAACAAGGATGGGCTATAAATACTGCAAGCATCGTTTAGGTAGATAACATTGTATTACTTCTTGAGCTCCTTTGAGTTATTTACTGTCACAGGTAGGTGCTTCGGCCAGAGAGTAAGTGTTGGGGCCGGTATGATTTAAGGGGGGCCAGCCCTTGCACGCTGAAATTAGGACCCGCCCTACGAACAAAGGCTAATTACAGATTACCCTTACTAACCTACGTCTGTCTACTTCTAGTTCTATGTTGCTTAAAAAAAATGTATATTTTTTTTATTGATTACTGCTCTGTTTATGTTTTCTACTGTTCTGTGCCCCATAAAAGCATATTGGCCCAATATGGTCTAGAACCACCACTGGCTATACTTCTATGTACTTCTAGTTCTATGATGCTTAAAAAAATTATCTTTTTTATTTTAGACCCCTGCAGACCACTGTTGCATCTGTCCCCTATGGAGGCCCGTTTCTGCCACTCCATAAAAAAAAAGAATTTCAAATAAATTATCTCATTATAATGAGGTAGTAACTCAAAAATAATGAGATACTATCTCATTATAATAAGATACTATCTCATGGTTTTGACTTACTATCTCAATATAATGAGATACTATCTCATGGTTTTGACTTACTATCTCATTATAATGAGATAGTATCTCATTATAATGAGATACTATCTCATGGTTTTGACTTACTATCTCATTATAATGAGATAGTATCTCATTATAATGAGATACTATCTTATGGTTTTGACTTACTATCTCATTATAATGAAATACTATCTTATGGTTTTGACTTACTATGTCATTATAATGAGATACTATCTCATGGTTTTGACTTACTATCTCATTATAATGAAATACTATCTCATTATAATAAGATACTATCTCATGGTTTTGACTTACTATCTCATTATAATGAGATACTATCTTATGGTTTTGACTTACTCTCTCATTATAATGACTTACTATGTCATTATAATGAGATACTATCTCATGGTTTTGACTTACTATCTCATTATAATGAAATACTATCTCATGGTTTTGACTTACTATGTCATTATAATGAGATACTATCTCATTGTTTTGACTTACTATCTTATAATAATGAGATGGTAACTAAAAACAATGAGATAGTATCTCATTCTAATGTAATAATTTATTTTTTTTACTTTTTCTTTAACAGAGTGGCGGAAACGGCCTTCCATAGACCCCACTCTCCTCTAAATGGTGCCATTACTTATTTTCTCAGTGTCCCAAGGTCATTTTGCATAACTATTACTCCTTTGTTTAATATCATTCTCCGATATTACAGTATATTTTATTTTTCAAAAAACTGAGGTTTGAAACTATCCCGTCATTAGAAACAAAAGTATTTTTTTATTATTATTTTTCCGCACTGTTGCTTTCGCTCTCTCTCTTCTCTGTGGCACGCGCGCGGCCGGGCTACCGTCCTAATTGAAAGCTTCTCTGTCCAATCAGATGAAAGGAGCTCATCTCTGAGCAGCACAGCGGCCAACCAACGCGCAGCGGAGGCGGGGCTTATGTAAATGTGTTGGCAAGGGAGACCCAGCGGTTCATTCATCTTCTTCCACAGAGAGAGAGAGAGAAAGAGGTGAGTGAACTCAGGAGCTTGCTTTACATGAGGGACGAACTGTTTTGGAGGAAAATACTGCTGTGACATCAGGCTGGGAAGCACCGTCCTCTTCACAAGGAGCTGAATTTTCCTGCAGATATATCAGGGTAAGTAGAGGTCACCCCCTCTTCCTTTCCTCCTGTCTATTCTGCTTTCCTTTTATGATGATGTATAATGCGTAAAAATGTCCAAAATGAGCTTTTAATTGTTGCCTAGCAAAGTAAGCCATATAAAAGCTGTATTTTTTGTTTTTACTAAATAAGAATATTCTGCTATGACAATGTGCAGTGCATGAGTCAGTTGGTGTCTCAGCTGTACTTGTTGAGCAGGTGAGCTCAGTGTTTTCCTGGAGGGCACTTTGAACTGACATTTTGGTGAGCACATCTGCTTGCATTATCAAACCGGTGTACTGGAGAAGTGGTGACTCATTATTGTTTTTTTTTTTTGTTTTGCTGTATTTTTATTTTTATTTTGCATGGTTACATACTAATTAGCAGATGGAATGTCCTTCATGCTCTGAGAGAAATAAAAAAACAAACAGGAGGAGAACAGGAAAGCAATCTGAATCTAATCTGCTCACACAGAAGATAAATGTGATAAGAGCATGTAAATGGAGACATGAATGAGTTGCTGGTTATCTTAATATGATAGCTGCAGCAGGAGTCCGGTGTGGAAGTCTATGCTTGGAAGTCCTGCTCATTCTGTTTTATCTGGATTTCATGTGATAAGTCAGCACAAGGTTCAACACAAAAGAAAAAAATATGCTTTTGTTTTACTTTTCAGAAAGTGTGCATCCAAATTTCAGTAATATGCAGATCATGTTTTCCACTATTGAAACTAAACACACTTTCTCCCTCATATGTGTTGATACATATGGAAGCTGGCCTTCACCACTGGCTCAAAGATCTCAGAGCTTTATTACCTCTTACTTTTTTTTTTTTATATATATACTGTATATCTAAATTCAAACAGTCTGTCAGAATACATAGTTGTTGTCAGTACTGTCAAATTGTCATTGTTATGTTAAAGTAGCTTAGTCCTAACAGTGGGATGTTGTGTGTGCGACAACGGTGCTCCTATTCTCCTCTTTTAGTCTATGACGGCCTCTATTATATATACAGTAGTGACTGGATATATTTCAGTTATAACGAGAATATAAGTTGTTACATTCATGCAGATTTGGCACAGTTTCTACCGTAGTCAGTAAAATAACATGCTGCTGTCATTTTGCACATCTCTGATGTTGCTGCTATTTTCAAATATCCATTACTGTAAAAATGTCCATAGCTGGATATTGGTTATTTATTCTCCAGGTGCACAGTTTTTATAAAGTTAAAACACTTTTCAGTACAGGATTTCATTTGTTTGTTTTTAACTCTTCACTGTTATGTTATTCTTATACTTTTTTTTCCTATAATCTTTTTGCTGCTATAAACACCAGAATTTCCTCATTATGGGACAATAAAGGAATTTTCTATTCTATTCTATTCTATTCTATTCTATTCTATTCTATTCTATTCTATTCTATTCTATTCTATTCTATTCTATTCTATTCTATTCTATTCTATTCTAATGTAAGGGATAGAATGTTAATTATTTTCATTTAAGGGAGTGAGAAAGTAATCAGAAACAGTTTGGCTCAGACCCTTAATATTTTACATTAGTTTAAGCTTAAGCTTAATTGTTTAAGAATAACCATAAACAATTTGTATTATTCAATCAAACTTGTGATATAAGCTGCTTCCATTTTATCTGACAATCTATGTTTAAAATTATCTGCTTTAGATTAGGCAGAAAAACATGTACCAAAAATCTCATTCAGACCTGTTCTGGATGAGCTCTTTTGGCTTTTCTCGCCCCGTCCCCCTGAAAGCCACACCCTGACAACCCGCAACCATGACAACAGAGTTTTTGAAATAGCAACTAGGAGCTTTTTGACTATTGAGAAGCTGTAAAGGGTAAATTTCTCCACTGTGAGATTAATAAAGTAAATTATTGAATCAATCAATCAGTCATGCAATCATGCATTAGACAAACGCTGTAGCTTGACTAAGCTTATATCCCCTTATGACATCATAAGGGGAATGCTTTTCAAACAGATCCATTTGAGCATTTATTGATTAAGAAGTGGAGAAACGCAATTATGTAGGTGAAAGTTTTTTTTTCATTTGTGAAGCTCATATACAGGCTTCAGGACACATATGACTGTTGAGAAATGTTTATAATGTTAATTATATATAATATCAGTCATTTAGGCGGTTCTTTTTGTGAGATTAATCGATTACTGAATTAGTTGACAATTATTATAACAATCCTGCTCATGATTAATCCAATTAAATATTTTAGCTCTAATAGCTTGGTTTCACGTGACGTCACAGTGCTGCGTCACGAGCCCGCGAAACTCAGATGGAGGGCAGGAAGTGAAGTAGCTGAGGATCTGCCGTCTGAAATAATGCCTATGTTTTGTGTAGTTTACGGCTGCTCCAATCGTTCTAACCGAGAAAAGGAAAAGAGCTTTTACAGAGTACCAAAGATTGTCGTCCATAAAGGTGAAAATTGTAAAAAGCTCACAGAACAACGCCGAAAAAAATGGATTCTACGTCTGCGATCTGAAGGAGCAGAGTCTGCCAATGCCCGTGTCTGCAGTGACCACTTCGTCGGAGGTAAGCTATAACGTTATGTTAGCTAGCTAACTTTTTTTTGTGGTTGTGTTTATATAGCATAAGGTTATCGTTAAATGCTCATGTACTTAGTAATGATTAATAAGTTACCGGTAGTCTAATATGGACTTCATTGTGACTGTTTATGCTGTCCTAGCGCTTTGGGTGACGTTGAATCGGTAGACTGGGCTCCGACGGTCAACCCCGGTTATCAAAAAACTAAGCCCAAATCAGAAGCATCTCTTCAACGAGAGAAACATAAACAACTGTGAGGCTAGCCGCTACTGCTAACGCTAGCATCTTTTAACACATAAAACAATATAAGAACAAACACTAACCCTGGCGAAGACTAGACAATAATCGTTGTGGAGACGTTTGGTGCCGAGGTTGTGGACCCACCCGCTGACAAAGAAGTTATATGCCTTCATACATTTATAGGCCTTCATTTGCTGTTTGGTGTAATACGACGTCTGAAGGACCAGATAGTTCGTTATGTCGACGGCCTCCACTGTCGGCAAATCTTTAAGGTCCACCGAAAACTCCCTCATCTTCATGAGGTACGGGTCACGTCCAACATATCTGTATATCAACTCCTTGTATCTGTGTCTTGAAACAGGCTCTAACTCCATACAATACGGGCTCTTGGTAACGGTATCCTCCATGTTTACACTAACTTCATAGACTTCCTGCCCTCCATCTGAAATCGCGCCCCCTGGCCGCGTCATAATCGTCACGTGACTGAAACCCGGAACCATGTGTTTTCATCAGATACTGTAAGAGTAGCTTTCTGACAAAATGCTTAATATAATAGGTCAGTTAGAGGTGAAATAGGTGATATGCATAAAGAAAATATCTCATGTTCACTGACAGATTAGGCAGTGGGTGTATAATGGTTTAAGCAGTCACACTTGGATGCCCTGGAACCCAGATTAGAAAATACTAGGACATTTTACTAGAGATAGACTGTTCCATTAGGCGAAATGTTCTTACAGTATTTCAGTATTGGCCGATCAAAAGGGACTTTATCTGTTGATCTTTTCGTTTTGCATAAATCAGAGGACCGCGGCCCTGATCCGGACCCACCTGCTGGCTAATCCAGACCCAACCTGATTTAAAACATTTATAAATTACTGCATGTTGTCCGATCACAGTGTCTAATTTCACTTGCACCACTTCTCCTGTTAATACGGTAGAGCCCTCTGGAGCGTCCGGCACCAGGCTACATGTGATCCAAATGATCCAATGAGCTGCTGTCAGTCTGGGTTGCTGCTGCTGCTACTTTTAGACACAGCAGGCAAACCTGTGGCAAGCCGGGCGATGGGAAAGAAGGAGAAGATGATGAGAAAAAGAGAGCAGAGAAAGTGTGGACTGCTGGAAGAACTGTGGTGAACTGGTGAAAGAAAAGTGAAATGGTGCTCAAAGATGACCCTGCACATTCAGAGGATGTTTGGCTGAACCTGCTGCTGTGAAGCAGGATTATCCACCATGAACAGAATCAAAAATAAATATGTATCCAGGCTCAAAATGAGCTCCTTGATATGTGCTTTAGAATGGCTTAGTCTCCATTCAAACCCAGGTTTAAAGCCTTGCAGGGCAGCTTAAAGCTCACTGCTCTCATTAAACCATAAAAAAAAGAAAGAAAACGGAAAACAAGTTCAGATGTTTTATGAAATGTGTGAATCAGGAAATTGTTTAAATAGCAAACTTAATGATTGTTTTTCTCTACTTCACAAAACACTTTAAATTTTAAAATGGAAAAATTTTATCTTTTGTTTCAAATTTTTTTTATGTTTAATAAAAAATTCAATGTATAACATGGATGCATAAAAACCTCATTTTATTTAGGTGTTAAAATTCTGTTTAAAGTAACAGATTATAATAAAAAATGTCTCTGGACCTTTCCTGGTTGTTGATTTTCTTTATTCGGACCCCGCTGATTTTTAATTGGTTACCTCTGCCATAAAATATATGGTAGGCTTTCTCAAATAAACCCAGTGTAGCCCTGCTGGGTATCTCAACAGGAAAACAAAGGATTATCTAAACTCAGAATGATTTGTCTTCAAATGACCCCTCTTCTCTGGCCATTACAGTCCCAGACCTCCATTATATGGAAGTGGAGTCAAAGTTCCCTCATTATTTGTTGTCTTTTTTCAGGATGATTGGGTTATCTATGTCTTCATTGATAAGAATGATCAAACAAGTCACATTCCGCTACGCAAGCAGCAGCTCCAATGTTAACTCAAAAAGTCAGGTGAAAGAGACTATAGCTGACCGAGCAGCATGTTAGTGGACGGTATATCCACATGCTGTTCTCTGGAAAGTTGGAAAGACTTATTGATCCACATACTGTACAATAATATTGATGTAGATCAATATGTTAACTGCCACTTTATCTACAGCATCCATGTGTATATGAGAGAGAGATTTCATTAAATTCAATTCAGTTTATTTCTATAGCGCCAATTCACAACATGTCATCTCAAGGCACTTTGCAGTTCACCAGATCATACAGTCAAAATGAAGTTTTCTATCTGAGGAAAAACCAGTTGATTGCATTGACTCATTGACTCAAAGGCAATCCCTCACACTAAGCATGCTTGTAGCGACAGTGGAGAGGAAAATCTCCCTTTTAACAGGAAGAAACCTCCAGCCGAGGCTGACTGGGGTTCAAGGAGACAGAAGAGGAGATATAAAAAGGCAGCTGTAAAATGCGGCCCCGTCCAGGAAACAAAAAGACAGGCAGACGAGCTCCGAGCCAGCTCCCATGTCAGAGGATGAAGAGAGCTCATCCAGCCAGTCACAGTCAGAGAAACAGGACTACACTGGAAAACAGGCCGATCTCCAACATCTATAAACAAAGGTGTTGACGGCGGCAGCAAAGCTGATATTTCTCTCCAGGTTGGAGTCACAGCCAAACAGGAACAGAGGAGTTGCAGCTACTATGAGAAAAAGCAGAGAGATCATAAGGTTAGAGATTGAACTAACAGATTCTGCAGATTGGGGAATAGAGATAGAATGATGAAATGGGGGTCCCTATGTCCTCCAGCAGTCTAAGCCTATAGCAGCAGAACTATAGATAGCTCAGGATAACCTGAGCCACTCTAAATATAAGCTTTATCAAAAATGAAAGTTTTAAGCCTAGCCTTAAAAGTAGACAGGGTGTCTGCCTCACGGACTAAAACTGGTAGTTGGTTCCACAGGAGAGGAGCCTGATAACTTAAAGATCTGCCTCCCATTCTACTTTTAGAAATTCTAGGAACCACTAGTAAACCTGCAGGTTGACAGCGAAGTGCTCTGTTAGGAACATAAGGAACAATAAAATCTCTGATATTTAATTGTTAAACAGCCAAACATAAAGTAGCCTGTGGTATTTTAACACACACAGTGTTTTTGTTTCTTTTTTTCCTCTCCCCATGCTTCATTTCCATTTTGGTAATAAGCCATGTAGCCAGGTGTACCGTTCATCTGTCTCATGCATCACTGGCTCAGTGTGTGTGCACCTTTTCCGCTGTATGTCTTTGTGTTTGAAGCAGGGTTGCTTTCATGATGCATGCACACACACACACACACACACACACACACACACACACACACACACACACACACACACACACACACACACACACACACACACACACACACACACACACACACACACACACACACACACACACACCACTTGAGTGACTGATTGATTCATTTTTCTTACACGCTGTATTACCCAGGAAGAGAGATGATTGCATATAGAAATGTGTGTGTTGGGTGTAAACTAGCTGATTGTGGTTAAGCACCATAAAAGAGCCCAAAGTGGGGAAGAAGAAGGTGCGGGAGCCAGGAACCCTCAGGTCAAGACAGCAGATTGAGGAGTTAGAGCTTTTGGAAGAGATCCCTTTTACCTGTAAAATTGTGTTATTTAGCTTTAGAAGTTCTCGTAAGCTTTCATTGCCCAGCGCTGTGATATGACCCCTTCAGACAATGCATCATGTGGCTGCACTCATGTAGACACATTGGCTCCTCTTAGAATCAAAAAATCTTCCTGCTCTAGTTTTTTAAATATTTTAGAACTCAGGCACCTTTTTCTAACTCTGGTTGTAATCCTGTCATGATGGGCTTAAGGATCAGACCCACATGCAGAAACACACTCAGAAGCAAAGGGAAAAGTTAACAGATTTATTGTGGTTTACAAAAACACAGACTGAGAGATATACAGCTGTGTAACACTGTTTGACCTCAGCGGACTGGTGAACCAGAACCGGAAACTCTGACGGGGAGATCACAATGATCAGTTCAGGGACCGTAGGAAAAATGACTGAAGCTTGTAATTTGTAGGAGAGGCACTCATGTTTCAGGATCTCTTGGTTTATCTTTGGATCCAGTTTGTGGGGTCTTATCCAGAGATGAAAGAACTCGTTGGAGGGCGGACAGGCAGACTAACGTTGGGTCCAGAGGAGCAAAGGAGCGGACTGTCACCGGGTTTTCCAGAAGAGGACTTGAACGGATCATGTGGAGGTTTCCCTTTGCTCAATTGTGACTCAGTTTATCCTTCCAGGGGGGTAGAAGGTCCAGGTTTATCCAGTGGATCAGGAAGGCTTCCTGCCGGAGAACAAAGACAAAGCAAGCTTAGACTCAGAAAGACAAGGCTAAAGGTAGACTCAGCTAATCTCAGTTTGGCTAGAGTACCCAATACTGGCAAACACTCTGGCGTCGAGGTAGTGACAGCCCGCTGCTCAAATACTCCTCTGGTGATCACCCAACGAGCCGCAGGTGTGCAAGGAGGCCCAAACAAAGACAGGGCACCATCTAGTGGTGGAAAAAGAAAACACAAAAACAACCCACACAAACTGGATTCCTAACAAATCCCATTCAATAAATTTTTCAGTTCTGTTAAAGGAAAAATCCGGCCAGCAAGGAATAACCAATGGCTCATTATTTGTAGTAAAAAATAAAAACAACAATTTTCGTCACGATCACTGAGTCTGGGAGCGGCCATCTTTTCCCAAATATAGCAACATTTCACTCCTGACACCGTCTGGAGTCACGGTGCGGTAAGCCTAGCGCCATTTTCCCCTCTTTAATAGCAAAATCTATGGGAACCACTAGACACATCTGCAATCAACAAAAATTATTAAAGATTTCCAGAGGACTTTAGCATTGAAATTCACCAGAGCTATAGTTAAGCTAGCAATGCCCAAATGCATGGCAAATGAATGTTGTAATACATCGGTTAAAAGTGAGAACAATTTTTTTGATTCCTGATCCTCTACAGACGGGTTCGTCATTGGATTGCCAAGTTGAAGAGGGAGGATTTGCCATCGAACTTCTGGCCAGAGAAATAACACATAATATGTAGCCAGCATTTGGAAGAAGAATGTTTTCAAGATGACTTGGATAATAGCACATTTTGACAAACACCAGATACAGCACTGGGACTTGATCAACAGTCGATACCGCACCGTGACGTCACAAACTAGTAGGTGGCAGTAGTGTTCATTGACGAACATGGATGTCTCCAGTAAAGCACATTCAAATGAAAATTACTCTTAATTAAAAACATTTATCATTTATTGAACATTATGTAATAATGTCATACTTAAAGTACTTTCAGAAGATTGAATTCTGAATATGACCGGAGTTTTCCTTTAAGAGATAAGTGGGCGATATAAGAAAATCCTAACTGGTAAAAAGCAATCTTAATTAAGTCCTAGGATGCTTCTTAAAGCAATCATTTGCTGTCCTCTTTCTCTGTTCTACCCTTAGCCTCCTTCGCTCTGGCGTGCAGCTTGTCACCCACCATGTGGGTTGCTGTCAATACATGAAGTGAGCGACAGCACCCGAATGCTGTTGCAATCTTGTTTGGTGTGAATGTACCATTAAGGTTAAGATTGACTGTTTTTATTAAATAAAAGACAGATGGCTATAAAGGAATAAGCGAATGCTGTTGAAGATTCAAACACTGCACAGCTCCAAACTTCATGTGACCTTCAGATGTTCATAATCCTGATGAACTGACTGTGCAGACCATGTTTTGAGGTTTTCTTTCTCACTTAAAAATATATTCAAACTACTTTATAATCCACTGATCACAGCAAATATAGTGGAGCCGCTCTCTCCCATTGAAGAGAGGAGCAGCAAAAATATCAAACACCTGGCGTCCTCTTCCACAACATCTTCGTCCCCACTTTCCTCCTCTAGATAAAAAAATTTATGACAGAGTAGACTCATCCATGACCTCTGTCAGTAAACTCTCCTCCTCTTGCATGTTTCCTCTGTCCATAGCATTCCTTGATAGTGTTGTTTCTAAGTCACTAATTTAGTGCTACTTGGTCCCAATGGAATTTCCCATTGGGAACCTACTAGCATTAAGTTGCTAACTGGTTAGCAAGATGCTTCCGAGAAACCAGCTTCAATCAAACTTGCTTGCAAACCTTTCGCCACAACAATCCCGCCCCCATGATAGACGACCAATCACATTCACTTTATTCACTCGTGTAAAGTCGTGCACCACTTTGGAGCTATAGTTAGGGCAACTGCAGTAATCCTAACTAATCCTAGCCCGTCTGCAGCAGCCCTCTCTCTCTGCATAGCCGTGTGTGAAGGACCGCTGGCTATGATGCCGATGTTTTTGTTTTATTTGGCAAAATGTTCATTTGATTTATCTGACTGTGTTCATTATTATAGATCATTATGTAGATTTTTATTTCAACTATTGTGTATATTAGCTGAGACATATGAATCAAGATGTCGTGACCAAAAAAAAATTGATTGACAGATGACCGTTGATATATGATTGGCCGAATTTAGGTGTTCAGGCTGACGTATAACGAACTGGCCTACATAAGATAACGGAAAAAACCCCAGATTTTAAGACAGGATTTTCTAAATTTTGGGACAATATGGTCTGATAAAGAGTACATTTATATAGATGTTAGGGTTGTCACGATACTAAACTTTTCAACTCGATACCGATACTAAGGAAAATATTCGATACTCGATACCATTTTCGATACCACAAGGATAAAATTTAAACAGAAATATTTTGATTAATAATTAAAATACAATAAATAAATAAATACAATAAACAATAAGAACAACATTTTGAGGTTGTTTGCTGTGCACAGTATTTAGCAAGCTTGATAAAAAACTTACAAAATTAAAATTAAGTTTTCCTTACTTGGCTATGCTTTGCACACATAATAATGACACTAGCCAAACCAGTTAAGAAACAAAAATAATTCTCAGCAGCTGCAACTGTTACAAAAAAGTCTGAAACTGAAAAGTGCACAGAATTATTCGATCACACATTGTTCAGAAAGTGCATTTTCCCTATTCTGCACTTTAGATGAATGACTGTTTAGGTGCGACTGGTACTCGATACTTTTGAAAATGAGTATTGTATCCGGATACAACATTTCAGTATCGATACTTTTTTGAGTATCGATACTTTTGACAACCCTAATAGATGTTTAAGCCAGAATGATTTGACATTTAAATATGATTTCCCTGCGACTTTAAATTCATGTCCTTCCCTGCCCTCAGATCTTAACAAAAACAATAAAAAAATAAAATAAAATTAGACTTTTTTTGTCACCTTGCAATTGCTGCACTCAGTCTTTCTTAAAAGGCAGTGCTTTTCTTCAAGACTGACAATGATGTTTTTCTATTTTCTGCTACTTTAGTGCGCCATTGAAATGTAAAATAATAGCAAATGTAGGTAATAATATGTTGGGACTCCAAAGGGTGGTTGATCCTTTTACTTTATTTTTGGAGTTTTAAATTAAAGCATTTTCATGGATAACGACGGGCATGAAACCCTTTTGTGATCTATTAAACCTATATTATTCTAACTTCCCTTTTTTGTAAAAGCAAACAGAAGAAATCAACAGATCGAGGCTCTTTTTCCAGCCATAAATACAATTAAATCCTCATCTGTTTTCTCAATTTTATGATCCGTGATGTCAATTATCATGTTTTGAGCTTGTTGCACCATCACTTCCCTGGCAACTAGTGTGGCCAAAAAAATATCAATAGTCACATAATAATCGACACAAAAACTTTCGATCCATCTAGATATTCATTTGAGCTTAGGTCGATGGCAGCAGTGCCATCCACTCCAGCTGTTACACAACTTGGCACAGCTTGACTTCGGAGAAAAACACTCTGCTGCTTTTCTGTGTCAGCCCAACACATTAGCTGGTTTTGAATAACTGAATTGAAAGTATTCAGATATTTTGTTATTGTTCTATTCTACATTGAAGCTGTACACCAGATTCATTGATTTCAATGTCATTAATTTTAAAACCAAAAGTGCATTCTGCTCCCACGTATATATTTCAGAATCTCTTTCCTCAATTACTTCTATCATTCTACAAAGAGCACAATAAAAGCTAAACTTCTGTGTGCGTGAGGGTGAAATGTTTCAGATACAGCAAAAAAGACTGAATTTTTTCAGTTGATTAAAGCGGAGTTGGACGTTTGAAGCTGATTCAAAACTGGCAGTGAAAAGATTAATCATATGGCTATATTTCAATTAATTAAACAAAAACAATCATTCAATAAAAAGACAGCATAATTATTTCATTTTAATGCATTGAACCTTTTTTTTCAAAGGATCATTTCAAAGTATTTATAGGGTATGTACACTTCTTTGTGAAAGATTAGCTGAATATCTGAGAACTTTGCTCATTGCTTCACTCGTATGTCCATGATGGCTTATCGGTAAATGTATTTCAGGCAATATTCTTTGGCAAATTTTGATATTTGGAGCAACTAACTAACTACATTTTTCAAAAAAGTTTTAATACTATCTTGAGTAGGTGTTTAAACTGTAAAACTGATGTATGCACTGTAGTGCATCACTACAGGCATGTATGCACTAGATCAGCGGTCCCTAACCTTTTTTGCACCACGGACCGCTATATGTCAGACAATATTTTCAGGGACTGCCCGGGGTGGGGTTGGGGTGGGGGGGTAAATATGATCAAGTAAAATGATAAGATTGGCATAAAATCAAATACAAACTGCATAAAAATAAAACAACAAGCCGGTCCCATCTAGGCTTAATCTGAGAAAATGACAGACGAAGTGTGCTCCTGATGTCCAGTCTGTTCCGTAGCTTTGTTTTGGTCGCTGTAACCGCAGAATATCCCGCTTCACAAAGATAGGATGTTATAGATAGGATGAGTCTTGAACTGAATTAACCTGTGTCAAGAGGCACATATGCACCGACTGATGTAGTTAGGAGAGAGTATCGCAATTTTTTTATATTTTTCAAAATAAAACATCACTCAGACTCTGATCGTTGATAAATGATATATAAATATATATATATATATATATATATATATATATATATATATATATATATATGTATATATATATATATATATATATATATATATATATATATATATATATATATATATATATATATATATATATATATATATATATATATATATATATATATATATATAAGCAACTAAAATGTGGAAGTTAACATTTTTACTCAAGTGATATTAGCGTGTTTTAACATTTTCCGGTAAAAATACAGATCATATACAAACGTGTAAGTTACATAAATGGTTTATAAAGTACATACCTCTGTCCTTAGTTGTGACACCATCGGCACAGCTGTACTCTTTAATAAAGCTCTTCCTTTACAGGTTCGGAAATCATGCGCTGAAAAGTGTTCACTACAGACACGGAGAGAATCCACGTTAGCTGTCCTTAGATCTTTTCGTGGAGCTATTAGCCACAGTTTTAGCCTTTCAGGGTCCCGAAGAGGTAATTTGTGGAAAGTCACGGAATGGGTTTTTCCACACTTGCGCTTCATCTGATTGAAGCATCCAGGATAGGAACACACTCGAACCATCTTCTTAATTTCACGACCAAAATCACTAATCAACAACTTTTTCAAACTCTGAGAGAGACTGATCTCGTGCTCACCTGGCTCAGGGCAGAAAATAAACAGGTGAAAAGCGGAACTTTTTTTAATGGCGGTTGGCAAACAACTAAGCGGAACTTCTTCTTCTACGCTTGCATTATCGGCAGAGCAGACGCTGAATGCGCACTTTCATCTGGTTTGGTCTGGCGCGGTTTCCGTAGACTCGTGAACGCGCATGCGCGCCCTTTTAGGAAATCCTATACACTACTGTTTATGCTCTAAAAACATTCTAAATGACTTTGTTTCGAGTAAATTATGGACGCTACCCACTCAGGACACTTGGATTACATTGGACGAGCAGTATGGAGGAATATTGACACGTTTTTTGTGGACTTTTATGGACCTTTCTGTCTCGGGCGCCATAGACCTCCATTATTTGAATGTCAGCAGACAGCAAGAAGCCTCCCAGATCTCCAGATGCATTTGAGATATCAAAAAAGTACTACAGAGTTTTGTTCAGCATGGGGGTGAGTAGAAAATGAAGGCTAATCATGTTTTGGGTGTACTATTCCTTCAAGTTCAGTCGGAGAAATGAGGCTTATCTGTGCCATCACTGCCCTTTGATCTGCATTCAGTAAAGTTTATAAAATTGCCATGTCTTTTTTTATAATCTTTTTTTAATGTTTAAGCGCCATGTTTCAAAGAAAATGTTGCCATGTAGTTGGTGATTTAACGATATACAAACACATTTGTGAAATAGATTAGAATAAAGAAAAAAAGATGGTGCAATAATATCGCATATTGCAATATTTAGCCTCTTTGAATAATCGCAGGGGGAATTCCTCAACTGCGACAGCCCTACTAAGAAAGTGTGGACTGCTGGAAGAGCTGTGGTGAACTGGTGAAAGAAAAGTGAAATGGCGTGCTCAAAGTGGACTCTGCACATTTAGAGTATGTTAGGCTCAACCTGCTGCTGTGAAGCAGGATTCTCCACCATGAACAGAATCAAAAGTAAATATGGATCCAGGCTCAAAATGAGCTCCTTGATATGTGCTTTAGAATGACTTTGTCTCCATTCAAACCTAGGTTTAAAGCCTTGCAGGGCAGCATAAAGCCCTCTTCTCTCATTAAGTCAGAAAAAAAGAAAAAAAAAGAGAAAACAAACGGTCAGTTCAGGTGTTTTATAAAATATGTGAGTTTTATAAAGCACATTTTAGATTTTAAAATGGAAAAAAAAAAATCTTTTTTTTATAATTCAATGTGTAACATGGATGCATAAAGACCTGCATTTTATTTTAGTGTTAAATTCTGTTTAAAGTAACAAATTATAATTAAAAATATCTCCGGACCTTTACTTGTTGTTAATTTTTATTTTTTGGACCCCCTTGATTTCTAATTGGTTCCCCCTGATATAGAGCATGTCTGCCTCATATTTGCTCTGTGTGCGACCAAACTTAGCCGGTTTGAATGGTGCTTTGCTGATTTTAGAGGACATCAGCCGGACTTTTCTTTTTATGCCAATCCTTTCACCACCCATATCTGCACTGCACTCTAACACCTTCAGATAGAGTTAACTGAGCGACAGTGGTCTGAGAGCAAAGTTCCAGGATGCAGCAATCCAGGACTGTAACCTCCCTCGCTACCCCTGGTCTGATGCCACAGCTTCGGCTTCATGCTGCCTATATTCTGCCCATGTTTGGGAGCACCTATCCGTTTGAAGAGATGTTTTCCATATTGAATCTAAAAAAAAAATACAACAAGGAAAAAAACAAGCACAGATCATGCCTGACAGATTAGGACCTCCATGCCGTTCTACAGATTGCCTCTGGACCTAAAACCAGACCTGGATAAACTGGTAATAGGAAAACTGTGTCAGACATCTGCTCAGAAAGAGAAAACCCTTAGGTAAGCATTTTTAAAAACCTAATCAGAAAATGTTAAAGTGTCATTACACTAAGAAGCCAAATAGTTCAACTGAAGTTGATCTAATTAATGATTGCTCTTGCTTTTATTTGTCTTTGTAATTTCCAGAACATGATCAAAGATGATAGAAAGAGGATCCACTTGGTGTGTTCAAGGACAGGCTGCATCTCCTCATATATTTCACAAATATAGCTGTGAACTGAGTCTTTAACTTTATTTTGATATTTCTAGTTAATTGCATAGTTATTTATACATATAGCTGCAGTTGCAATGTGTTTAATGTTTCTGCAGACAGATGTTTACTGCAGTCAAAGCATCTCATCGGTCGGATTCAAGGCTGTAGCAGCCGATGTTGGTCAAATGTTTTGATCAGAGTTTATATTTAAACTTGTGTTTGATGTTGTTTTTTTATTCAAGTGAATAATTTGATTGATTTACATAGGTTTTATAATATGACAAATTAAAATGGTTTCTATTATAAGAGAGCAACAAGCAAACATATTTTTTCTACCTAACTTTCATGTTTTAACTTGAATAAGTAATAAATTCAGAGATATTTAACATTTATTTTACATTACATTTGGTTATATTTAACTCCTTTCATGGCCCTTTGAATATAGCCTTTATGTCGATGTGGTAGTTATTATCCCTTGGTGTAAATTTTATTTTTTTGTTTTTTTTGGCCAGTCTGGGGTTAAGGGTCTTGCTCAGGGAGCCAGAGTGGCAGTCCGTGGGAGTCGGTGAACCTCTGAGACCCAAGCGCAGTGCTCTAACCACTAGGTCACCACTCCACTAACAGTGAGGCTCCTCGTCTGGGAATCAAACCTTGGTCTCCTGCGGACAGGCGGGAATACTCCCCACTATGCTAACAAGGACTCTTTATTTTAGATATATAAGTAAATCTTGCATCTATTTATTTTATTTGAAATTCATATTCATGTATTTAATTATATATTTTTGCCTTTCATTTTCCTCAGGGATCACAATAATTGTGAAAAACCATCTAGAGAGAGTTGATTAGACTTTCTTTTTACATTCCCTCCTGCAATTTTTTCCACAAATTGAAATGTCTTTAAATCCACATTAACATGAATTCGACACACTGTAGTAAACAGATAAATGGAGGCAGAAGATGTCTTTCAGTCATCAATGCACACATTCAGCGACACACAGGAGCTCTTTCATGCTGGGCACCGTTTCATTCACAACACCTGTCCCATCAACCAGGAATCCGAATCAGAAATACTTTAATAATCCCAGGGAGAAATTACTTTTGCTACTTTACTCCATCTGTAACAGAGTGACTATAGGACCAGTTTGATTTAACACAATTTGATACAATATATATATACAATTAGGGGGTCCCTGCTCCATCTCGTCGTCAGTCTGGGGGTCCTTGGCCTGGAAAACGTACAAGACCCCTGCTCTAGTTTATTACTCTCTGCATTAGGGCTGATATATATATTTTATTCATCAAATAATAAAAGGTTTCTTAAAGACAATGTCATAAAGAATTTTAACCGGTTGGAGCTAAAGCACCTCGAGGACCTCTGGATGGTGAATACTGACGACAAAAAAGCAAAAATGTTTATATATTTTTAACATGTCATGGTCTTGGTTCTGTTGTTCTTTACTTTGCTCCTTGTTTTCTAGTTTTATTGGTTTAATTCCAGTTTTGTTGTAATTTCTAGATTTATATTAGTTCTCATGTTTTTCTGTTGTCCTCTGTTGCCTTCTTGTGTGTGTATGTTCCTTTCCCCTTGGCTCCCTCGTTGTCTCCTCTCACACCTGCTCCTTGTCAGCTCGTTAACCCTGCCTTTCTCTCAGTCAGCTATATATGCTCTCCCTCTGCTCTCACTCTTTGTTGGTTCCTTTTCTTTGCTGTCCTCCCATGCTGTTGTCCACTTACCTCGTCTCTCCCTGGCTCCTCGTGTTTGGTTTCCCCAGATGTCTCTATAGTTCTGGTTTGCTTTTGATTATTATTTGGATTTTTGCATTCCTGCCTTTGTTAACTGTTTTGCCCCATTAAACTGCTAGAAATCTCCTCTGCCTCTCTGCCTCTGCATTTGGGTCCTCCAAACCACAACCAAACCCTGACATAACATCTTTGTTATAAATACTTCTCTGTGTAGTTTGCTCTTTCAGGTAATGGCATCTTTTACAGTCTGCATACTCAAGTTAACCAATAATTGTTTACTCAATTAGTAGACAAATATTGAAGTTATTTATTAGTCATATTTATTCAATTAAGTGTTACATCGTCCCCTGCAGTATTTTATAGACTTATGTACTGTAGATGCAATCATGTAAGAGATGCACTGGGAGGCTTTTATATGACTCTTAAAGTTAAACAATAAGAAATGTGTTTTATATATGATAAATGATAGCATTGGGTACGTTGATATTAAAGGCGGTTCTGTAATCTGAAAATGCTCTTAACCTTCAGTGAATAATGTTCTTATACTTAGCCTCTATTAATCTGCTGATAGGAAAATGTTTTCCCTGATGTACTAAAAGTATAATGACTTCATTTTCTAAATTTATGTAATTGAATCATCTGTGCTCTCTAACCTGTTAAAACTCAGAAAATTGGTTCATTTTGTTAGCATGTAGTGAAATAATGGTTCAAATAAGTTCTACTGCACGTTGTTTTTAGAAATGCATGCTCTACGATGCATTATAGCACCAAATTAAATTCAGATGAGCTGGATTTAGGTAACTCTGTATAACCTTTGCTCCCAGGTTTTTAGTCTTTTAATGTTTTCCACTGCTGTAGCTTCCTACTTACCTCATAAATACAGTAAATTACAGTTTTATTATAAATAAAACAAACCACCAAGGGTGCAGTTTGCACTCTTTATATAGTGAAATAGAAAAAGGATAGAAAATGTTGTTTTAAGTGTATACAAAGGTGATCGATTGGCGTTCAGGATACATGTTTGAGCAGAACAGCAGCAGAGACGGTTTTCCTCTTAATTCGTCATGAATCTGTTTAGCTTTCTCTCTGATCCATTTTATGGTAAATGGCCTGTACTTATATAAGTCAGAGGACATGACCAAAGCGCTTGACACTACATTCAGTCATTCACGCACACACTGATTGTGTACATTGTAGCCACAGCTGCCCAGGGGCTCACTGACAGAAGCGAGGCATCGGGCTCTCTGACCACCATCAGTAGGCAATGCAGGTAAAGTGTCTTGGCCAAAGACACAATGACTCTGAAAGCCAGAACCCGGGCTTGAACTGACTACCCTCTGGTTGCAGGGCAAACTCCTTCAACAGATGCCACTGTCGTTTTATGGATTATGCATTGAGAAACTATTCATTCACTGATTAAGTTGTAAAGTTACTTTCCCTATAGTCATCATTATCTTTCGATCCAGCCTCACTCTCTGCCAGGTGGAGGTTTGGCTGCAGGTCTGTTGCAACCCCTTTTACATTGAGACATTTTGTCTGTAAGTTCACCAAGCTGGAAAAAAGAACAATCTTTTAGCTTATTGTTTATTGACCTATTAATAATAAGGCCCTCTTTACCTCATCAGGATATCTTTTGGATCTTCTTTGTTTTACCATCTGTTTCACAAACCCACGCACAAACACAGTACTTCCCAGGGTAGTAGACAGCAGACCTGGTACAGTATCGGACTAGTATGTTATTGATTGTCCTCATATCACATCTGTTGTACTTTTTCCACTCTGAAGAGATGACACAAACGGTCTCTGGCTCTGTGTGGGACGCCCAGCTTCTCTTTTTGTGCTCTCTGTTTCTCTCCAACTCAACCAAAGATTTGCAAGCCAGTTATATCCTTATCAACAAACACGTTTCGCTCCGTCTGGGACATCATTCAGTGCATAAGTCCATGTTGGTATGTTCAACTTTCTCTCCTTCTTGTTTGAAATTAGTAAGTCTACCTAGATCAGTGGTTCTCAAACTTTTTCTTGCTGGCCATCCCTTTAGTTTTTCTTAGTCTACCAAGTTACTCCCAACCCCTCTCTGTCTGACCAATTTCTTTTTAACAGAACAAAGAAAAGTAAACTGACGCAGTTATTATACTAATATTGTCTATATTTGTATAAAAACTAATGCAGTTATGTAAACTAGAATATCCTTTAGCTCTTTAGTGAAGCAGAGTGAGGCAATGGTGGCAAATTTAGAGAGGTGATTAACGCGATTTGGCGAATTTGGCTTAATTATCCTGAATAATTCGCCCTGTGCACATGTGGTTTCCTCAGCTCTTCCACATCTGAACATAGGAACAGGCTTTCTTAACATCTTCTTCCTCAAAAGGATAACCTGTTGATGCTTAACTGTCCTCTGAAAAGAAAAAGAGAATAATACAGTTCGGGTAATAGTTGTGGTGCAACATATGGCTAACGTGAAAAAATAAAAGTCCAAACGGAGCGCGCTGAAGCCAGCATCGTATTACTGCTTCTTATTAGAAGTTAAATTTAAAAAATTGTGGATACTACTTTCTAAACCTACAGTATGTGCTGAAGGAGCCAAAGAAGTAATGGATGTACATTCTACGTTTATTTCTAAAAGTAGTAGAATGGGTTTCAGAAGTTTTAGTTATCAGGCTTCTCTCCTATGTAACCAACTACCAGTTTCAGTCTGTGAAGCAGACACCCTGTCTACTTTGAAGGCAAGGCTTAAAATTTCACTTCTGAAAAAGCTTATAGTTAGAGCGGCTCAGGTTATCCTCGGCTATCTCTATCGTTATGCTGCTATAGGCTTAGACTGCTGGAGGACATAGGGATCCCTTTTCATTATTCTGCTTCATTCTATCTCTATTCTCCCACTGCAGTATTTGTTAGTTCAATCTCTAACTCTGATTTTTCTTATTATAGTACAGTAGCTTCATCTGCTCTGTTCCTGTTTGGCTGTGACGCCATCCTGGAGAAAAATATCAGCTGTGCTGCTGCTATCAACACATTTCTTTGTTGATGTTGGAGGTCGGTCTGTTTTTCAGTGTAGTCCTGTTTCTCTGACTGGCACTGCCTGTATGTGCTCTCTTTCATACCCTGACATGGGACCTGGCTTGGAGCTCATCTGTCTGGCTGTGTGTTTCCTGGATGAGGCCGCCTGTGGAGCTGGTTAACAGTAGCCTTTTGTGTCCCTGCTTTGTTCTGTATCTCTCCTTCAGTCTCCTTGAACCTCAGTCGGCCTCGGAAGATTGTAGCTCACACTGAGCCTGCTTCTGCTGGAGGTTTCTTCCTGTTAAAAGGGAGTTTTTCCCTCTCCACTTTGACCACAATCAAGTTTGGTGTGAGGGATTTGCTCCGAAGAAGCAGCTATTCTGCAGAGCCAGGTGTTTACCAGTGTTGCTGCTGTGGAACCTCTTTTTGATGGTCGAAATATTTGCAACCTGTTTGAAAACACGTTTGAGAACCGGAATGGGCTCTGAACCGTGTTGGTTGAAAAGCCCTATAAGGGAGTGCCAACCCACCCTGCAGAGGAAGCTATTTTTCCGACGCTTTTCGCTGGATCTTTTTCTTTTGACCAAAAGATCTAGATCAGTGTTTCTCAATTAGGATCCTCAAGTAACACTGCCCTTTGAGTTTTGGATTTCTCCTGTCTGCCCCATAAAAATAAGAATGGCACCCCGGAGGGGAGAGATACAATTGAATATTCCTTCTTTAAGTTGGTAACAAAAGACAATTTCAGTGTAAACAAGCAAATAATATTCCATTAAAAAGGGAAAGTATTCTTTACAAACAACCCATTAAAATTGGCAAATTGCACAGTAATTCTTACATCCAACTTAAACAAAAGGACACACACATATAAGATCAACCTTTATGGACATATTATATAAAGCATCTGAGTCTTGGCTTTAGCAAAGGCAACAACAATGTCCTCCATATCCAAAGACCAGCGACCATCAATCCCGGCTGACGAAAGTCCCAGTCCTGTGAGCCTCTCGTGGCCCATGGAGGACCACATGTAAGTTTGTGTCAGCTTCAAAGCTGAAAAGCTCCTCTCGGCTGAGGCCACTGACTCAGGCAGAGTCAGGAGTAGACGGAAGACTCCTTAAATTACTGCTCAGTTCCAAAAGGTTCTCATTGTATTTTGCCAGGAAGGTAGACAATGCTTCCAGGTTCTCTGGTAACTGGTATTATGCTACCTTCACACAGTAATTTCCAGCCTCCCATCTCGTTGCTGACAAAGGTTTAAGGGGAGCTATTTTACATGTTGCCTTAAATCTGCCCACTGCTGTACAGAGGAGCTGAATAAGTTGTATTCTTTGCAACACATCAAAGAAGTGATGAACAGCACAGAAGTCTTGGCAGCATCTGCCACAACCAGATTAAGTGTAGTGACTTCTGCATGGAATGCACATTACTTTAGTATTCATTTGCAAAATTTTTGCCTGAACACTCTGTTTTTGTCCCGTTGTATTGCTGCCATTGTCCTAAGACTCACTGCGGCAGTCAGAAATGCTAAGGCACTTCTTCAAATGGTCAGGCAGGACTTCAGCCAGGCAATTACAAGATGGGTCTTCAACATCTATAAATCCAACGAAATGTTTTGCAATAGACACGGAGGGTTCACGAGTGACTATTCTCAAAACAATGGAAAGCTGTTCCTTATAGCTGACATCAGTAGTGCAATCCATAATGATAGAGTAGTACTTTGCTCTGCGTACTCTTCACACAATCTCTTCAAGAATTTTATATCCAATTATTGCAATCACTTCATTGTGAATGTTCCACATAAGTAATGCACTTTCATTGCTTGTTTATGTACCCCTCTTATGCTAAATCAGTTCAACTTGTGCCAGAAAATTCCCATTGTGTGGGAATGCTCATTCTCAATCTGCTTCAAGTCCTGCTGTCTTTGATCTATAGTTGTTTTGGTTTTCATTCAGATAATGCCAGTTTGTGGTATTGTCCCAATGGCCCTTTGAAGATTCATGTTCGTGTAAGTACTGAGCTTGACTCTACTATGTACAGAATCCATTGTTGCTTAACGCATTGTCACACTTCCCAAAAACAGTGCAAGAGAAACAGAACATGGAGTCTGTGCTAATAGAGTATACTAGCCATGAATTAAGAATTTTATCACCATTTTTCTAGTTTCTATAATAGTCTTTTGTGAGTATTTGTTGTGGAGTCTCAGAATTTTAGGGAAATCAATGTCTGTGCCTTGCACTGGTATTTCTTTTTTTTGTTGAGCAATTTCTCAGCTTACACTATCTTTAAGGGCATGTGGCCAAACCCCAGGGTTATCTTCTATAATTGAAAAGCTTGTGGTAAGAAGGTAAAGTTGGAGCTGTGAAGTGGTGCAAGCTCAGTTTCTGTTTTTGACATGGTACCACTGGAGGCTTCCTCTTTCTTTTCTTATTTTTCCTTGTTGTTATCCTTATCTTGTACAATAAGCCATTATAATAACTTTGTCAGTGTTTGGTTGTGGTTTGAGGACCAAATGCAGAGGCAGGGAGGTAGAGATAAGTTCTTGCAGTTTTAATGAAATAATCACCGTTAACAGAAGCAGGAATCCAAAAATCCAACTTAAAATGTCAAACTAACCAGAACTTCTATAAAGGAGCTTAGGGAAAGGAGACCAACACAAGAGGGCAACAGAGGGCAACAAAGAAAAGTCTAAGAACTCAAATACATCCAAAAACACAACAAAATAAGAATTAAACCAATAAAACTAGAACACAAAGAAAACTAAACAGAACCAAGACCATAACAAATTTTGGACATTGAGGACCAATGTCAATGTTTTATATTGACCATGTTAATTGAGGTCGAGGATGCAGTTTGGAAATGAAGACTCTATTCCCCAAGTAATGCAACGCCTCTCTTCTCTCCAATCCAGTAAGACAAGATCCCCCCCCCCCCCCCCCCCCACAGTCTCTTGAGGACAAAACAACTATCTCCACCTTTGTCTTTATCTTTTTCGTGAGGCTTACACTACCCTTTTGAAGCCATGCCAAGAGCGTCCCAGCATGCTAACCGAGATAACGTTTGAGTGTAAATGGAACTGGATCGTGCCAGACACAAGCGAACCGCTCTTAATCTAGTACTAGTTCAACAGTAGGGCTCGGCGCGGTTCATTGTGGCTCAGTTCTCTGACAACGAGTGCAGGAGCAGACCAGGTTATCTCCTTACAGTCAGATTACAGTAGTTGGCACTAATGCACATCAGTAAGTTGCTTGCCAACCACCATAAAACAGAAAAAAGAAGAACTGTAAACAACAATCGAAATCTTCTCAACTCTACATTTTATAAAATGCCTTCAAATGAGCGCGGTGCGACCAAAGGTGGCCTTCTTCGCCTGACTCTCCTCAAACAACCAAATATCACAATTATAACCAAACATAACGTCCTGAATGTTTGACTTGCTTGATTCCCTCCTTCAATCCTAGCAGTAGTAATGTAGATCATCACTACGAGGCGAGGAACTGTGCTAGCGTGATGGCTAAATGGTCGCAAGCAACCAAGTTTGGCACAGTTAACTGATCCAAGCTCGATCCGAACTCGGCAGGGATTTTTTTCAGAAGGGTAGTGTGAATGGGGCATTTGCATGTAAAACAGACACCCTGATGCTCAAAATGAATTTGGTGTAAAGGCACCGTAAGAAGGTTTAGCGACAAATATTGTAGAACTGAAAAAAACTAACATGAAACTGTGAAAAAACAAAACTAACTTGCACAATAAAATGTAAATAGCACCCCATAGACCCAGTTTGTTCTGTTTTTCTGAAGAAAATGTTTTTTTTGGGGGGGCGTGAGTTACACTTTTAAGTCCCAGTGTTCCTTAAAGAATTTTCCAGCACATATTGTTTAGATAAATAATTAAATGCTACATTTATTTTTTTGTGTGCCTAAAATGGGTTTTAGTTATTTTATATGATAAGCTAGCTAGAAAAGACAGAAGCGTTAAAGGTGCTAGTATAGGCTAGAAATGTAGCAAGTTTCCCATTATGGCATTACTATAGGAAGAAGCAGATTTAGGGAATTTGGGGCCCTAGGCAAAGGCAGTTATGGGGCCCTCTAAATTGAGAAGACAACACACAAGACAGACCCATTATACAGAAACAGAAATTTTAGTAGAATAGACAAACATTATTTGTTCTATATTTTGTCCCTGTCTTCTTGTCACTTTTCTTTTTGTTTTCCTCTCTGTTTTCTTTTTTCCCTTTTTCTTTTCATATTGACAATGTGCTCAACTGACATTTCATGTCTCAAAGAGAATGAAAGATTTTTCCAATCACTACTTAGATGATTGCTCCTTCCTGTGTTTCAAAACAGGGGAAGCCAAAAATAAAAAAACCTGTCCTGCTTTTCACCGTTGACAAGCCCTGATCTGCTTATCTGTTCTCCATTTTTCATTTGGATGAAATAATAGCTGCATGAATCATGACAGCAGACAATTTAGAGGAGAGCAGGAGGCGGGGTTACCAATCTACTCGCTCTGGAGGGCAGAGTTTGGTGCTTTTATATATTGTCACCAAAAAGAGCATTTTAGCAAAATTATTTCTATTAAAAACATAATTAATGTGCACAAATAAGTAATAGTTGTATTAATCATACATGTAAAAGGAGTTTTATGGGCCCCCAGGAACTTGGGGCCAAAGGCAACTGCCTATTTTTGCCTAATGGTAAATCCTCCCCTGACTTTAGCTGAATCCTCATGTATTAACATCTTGCTTTGATCAGAGACTGCACTTAAACTGTTGCACCAACAGAAGATAATGTCTTAGTTTCTAATTCTCCCCTCTTGCTTAAATAATTCACAATCTGTCCCTCAAACATATTTTAGCATCTCGCCCCATCGGCACAGCTTCTGACAAGCTGGCCTGGCAAACAAATTCATAGTGACACGCATGAACTCTTCCCACACATTTACAGATCAGCCTTTCCTCAAGTGCCTTTACTTTTAGTGCGGAATAAACAGGTGTTAAGTTTCCCTCACACTCAATAGCAGCAGTATGTTTCTGCTCTCCTTGACAGAAAACCTTTTTATCTCTTTAAATTTCACCCTATCCTTATCTTTTCCTCAGTTCAACTAGTAATTTGTATCGTTGTCTAAATTTTAAAAAGCTTGCGTTGTAACGTGTTTGACATGTCATGTTAAAGACGTCATCACACAGCATGCTGTCCATTCAATCGTTGACTTTGTTAAGCAGAGTTTCCATGACTCTGCCTTTGATCTAAAATATAAAGCATGTAATATGGAGGTGCATTTATTTTTATGTCCATTTTTTAAAGTGTCAGCTATGTTAGAACATTTTTTAACTTGAGATGTGTTCATCTTTGTTGTATGCAAATTAAAAATTCAGAAAACAGGAGAAATCATTGATTATTAAGTAATTGATTGATTTAATTATTGCAGATGCAAGACTGAAAGAAAGGTACGAATGAATTACTTTGGATAACTGGTTGAATTTCCATTGCAGGGGTAATTTCATGAGTTTTTTTTTGTAGACTCTTTTTGGCATGACTTCATGTCACACCTTCCCCTTTTTGTTTCTGCACTGCTAAAAATTGAAATCTAAATAATTTATTTTTTCTTAAAATAAGTGCATTTTTCTTGAACTGAGAAGGAAGTGAAACACTTTGCCAATGGAATAAGACAATTGCATTTGTCTTGATTCAAGTGCATATTTTCTAAATATCTTGTTTTAAGAGTAAAAAAAACTCATTACATTTGCAGATCATCTTATTTACCTGCTCAAATGAAGGGTAAATACACGTACATTTTTTACATGTTTCTAGATTGTTTTTGCAGTGTGATAAGCTTCAGCTCCTCCAGGGCAGCCATAACGATACAGTGAGGAAGGCTGTTCATCTTGGTTGTCAAAGCTTCAACTCAACTCCCCGATGAGATTGGATGGTTATCTCTGCATAAACTTTGACACCAGAGAGTCATGCCTCAAGAAGATGAGCTGTGAGAGAGTCGATAATTTAACTGGGGAATGGTTTTAGGGGATTAACAAGTTGCCTGTTGTGTTAATGTGAGTCATTCTTCTGGGTGCATTTCCAAAGCGTTTGCATGTCAATATACTGGATTTTATTTCCTTAAAACTCTTATCGCCTTTTATCTCTACAAACAGAGAGAAAGATCATACCTCACTAACTTAGATGTATTGGGGCTGTATGAGAAAACATTTATTTTTGGTGTGTAATATTAACATGTAGTATGCGATAATGTTTATGAATAAATAATTATTTTGTTTGTATTAGGAGAGTAAACAAATAATCGACTATAGATCAGTTGGTGATTAATGGTTTATTAAATCATTTTTTCCCCATCTAGTCAACCTACAGTATACAGTCCGCTTTGAAGGAATTTCATTGTTGTGATGTTGCCGTTGTCCATTAGAGGGCACTGCTGTATATTCTTAAGAGGAGCCTCACCTGTATTTGCTGCTGAAGTAATGCCGTAGCGCATTATTTACACTTTGTGTTGTGACATTGGCTGTGTTCTTATGTATGGGCTGCATCCTCCAAGGACGCGGTCTACCTGGACTGGATCTTTGGAAGTCCTTGAAAATAAGGAGGCTGGAAGAGTTTTGGCTGTGAATCCGAACGGGTCTAGCCTTCTGCGGCTTTCTCCGCCATACGCTCTGTCGCTTAGCAACCGTGACAGTTGACGCACAGAGCAGGAGAAGAATGAATACCGAAGTTTCAAAACTTTTTGTTTATTTATTTATTTTTGTATGTAAAGTGAACAAAGACTTTACTCATGCGAATTCAGAGTGGAATTAAGGTGCCAACCACCTGGAGCAGGAACAAATAAAATAAAATGTAATGATAGAAACCTTAGTCAGTTAAATAACCTGCTGCTGTCATTCTGCACATCTCTGATGTTGCTGCTATTTTCAAATATCCATTACTGTAAAAATTTCCATAGCTGGATGTTGGTTATTTATTCTCTAGGTGCACAGTTTTATATTGTTACTTTAGAGTACATTATATAATTGTTTATATTCTAACTCTACACTACTATTATTATGTTATTCTTATACATTTTTCTAAGATCCACATTTGTGTGACCATTTTTTTCAATAATCTTTTTGCTGCTGTAAATTTGCCCATTGTGGGACAATAAAAAAATGTCTATTCTATTCTATAGAAGGTGTAGAAAGATATAAGTAAATCTAAACAATGTATGTATAAAAAATATATCAGCAAAATCTACTAAGTTACTAACTTATTAACTAATACTTAGTTAAGCAAATTGTGCAAAACAGCAAAAAAATAAAGATCTTATCAGATTTATAGTCTACTCACTGCAGATGTATTAGAATCTGTCCTTTAATTACAGCCAAACCCATTTACACAGTAACAGATTAAAACCTTTAGATAAACCAAACATTACCGCAACATATCTGCCTCAATAAGCATTAATACAACTTTTCTCATTACTTTCAGACGGAACTATTCACATACTTGTATTATACTAAACGGAACTTGCAATATTCACCACTGTTCCGCGCCAAGTACCTTTGATCACGGAGCAGCTGGCTTGCTTGGTCTCGCAATGAATCTTGGGATAACCAAGGATAGGGAGGATACATCAGACCCATCCTTCAAATCGGGCAAAAAGAAGGACGCATTTGTAGGCAGTCTTGGAATCTGACCAGACCTCGGCGCCGCGCTATGACGTAATCGGTCTTCAAATCTAGTCTTCAACAGGGGGACATTAGTTTGGTGGTCCTTGGCCTGGAAAAAGTTGAAGGCACCTGCCCTGTATGGTTTTGAAAGATCCTCTTTGGAGGGGCTGCTCAGTGGCGACTTGTCCAGGGTGGACCCCATCTCTTGCCCGTAGACAGCTGGAGATAGGCACCAGCACCCCTCGCAACCCCACTTGGGACAAGTGTGTTAGAAAAAGGATGGTTGGATGGTAGATCCCCTTTAATAATTTAGATATAGTATAGTGTGCATCGCCAATGCACACCAAATTTCTTTTTTTTTTAAACCCACAAATGTTTATAATTTCCCTTTGATTTTATGAGCACTACTTTGGTATTGTTACACAAAACATCTTCCTAGACTGGAGATCTGGGGTCAAAACTCAACCCAATGCTCAGGTTCATGATTCACTTCTATTTTTCACACGCATTTACACATTCAAATCTATCCAAGTGTTTTTTAAGCTTTGATTTTAAAATTGTAGGGAAATCACATTTAAATGTCAAATCATTCCGGCTTAAACATGTATATAAATGTACTCTTTATCAGACTATATTGTCCCAAAATTTATAAAATTTCTGATTAAAAAAAAAGATCCTGTCTTAAAATCTGTGTCTTTTTTCCGTTATCTTATCCAGGCCAGTAAGTTATATGTCAGCTTTTACACCTAAATTCGGCAAATCATATATCAACGGTCATCTGTCAATCACATTTTTTTTTGGTCATAGCATCTTAATTCATATGTTGCAGCTAATATATGCAACGGTTGAAATAAGAATAATTTACTTTCCCAATAAGTTCCGTCCCAGTGTTCACAGGGATGGACGTCTGTGTCTTCAGCAGGTGTAGAGCTAACAGAACTGGCAGCGTTGCGAGGCAAGGGCTCAAACATGTACGGCTGGAAGCCTTCTACACCAAACAAGGCTTCTGCCGCCCTGGCGACCTCTTCCACAACATCTTTGTCCCCACTTTCCTCCTCTAAATAAAAAATGTATGATGGAGGAGACTCATCCACGACCTCCGACACTAAACTCTCCTCCTCTTGCATGTTTCCTCTGTCCATAGCGTTCCTTGACAGCTTTGTTTCTAAGTCACCAATTTAGTGCTACTTGGTCCCAATGGAATTTCCCATTGGGAACCTACTAGCACTAAGTTGCTAACTGGTTAGCAAGATGCTTCAGAGAAAACGGCCACAATCAAACCTTCTTCTGACACAACAATCCCGCCCCCTTGATAATCGACCAATCACATTCACTTTATTCGCTTGTGTAAAGTTGTGCACCACTGGGGAGAATTTGGAACTGCAATGGTTGGAACAGCCGTTTCCCTACAACTATAAGAGTCTCATTGCAACTTCTAGACATTTATGACCTGCAGGAATTTATTTTATTTGCAGTTCCCTAATATAAACTTTCTCTCATGAAGTGAGAGAAAGTAAACCAGTTAGGGTGCCCATTCGATTTCTGAATGGCTGAATATGCCTCTCCGTGCAATTTAAAAGACTTGGAGAAACCATAACTTCCACAGTTGGGTTGTGACTGTTGAAGACAGAACAGCACTGGATGCAGAAGGAGAAAAAAAAAGGCAAAATTGACCTTTGCTTTCTTCCTGACCACCACATTTCTCTCTTCTCGAACAGCTTTACCCTTTAAGCCCTCCTTCACCTATCAATATATTTTATTACTCTGCTTCTAAGCTAATGTTTCCCTCAAGTCTGCTCACCTTGTTACAGCAATGCAGCACTTCCATAAAAATAATAGGGAGACATTGGGGGGCTGAGCTGCCTGTTTCCCCATTAGTCATTACCCGTTTAGTGCGACAGGAGGATATTTCAGCTCACTGACTGCCCTCACACTATCAGGACTGTTGCTGTTTGGCTCTGCACTGCCGGCTGTGTCCTGTGTCAAAGTGTGAAAACAGCTCTATGAGTCAGGCATGGCGTCATGAAGGTGCTGCAGTGGCCATCAGCATGTGGAGTATGTGTGGTGATGATGGCTAATGGCCCGTTTTATGGGCTAAACTTAAGCGATGACATCAGGGGTCTCACCAACGCAACTGGAGGTTAGAATCATCGTTTTGACAATATTTGAGAGCAGACATTGGCTTCCCTATAGGAACATCTGTTTCACAGTTTATACTGCTACATTTTTCTGCTTTTGTTTTTGTTTTCTTGTTTTGCATCATGTTTGCAAGAAATTAACCATAATTTGACGCCCTCACAGAGATATCTATTAGGGGTTTAAATCACACCCATCATAGCGATTTAATTCAGTATTAATTTCCTGACCCAACGATTCGATTATTTTCGAGAATGCACCGCGATAGGATTCGATTCAATTAATCGGTTCATATTTTTTTTTACCTTACAGGCTTGACAATGTTTCAAATTTGAAATAAATCAATGAAAGCTTTAATATTGTTATGCATTTTATTTGAGAAACAACAGCAAATAGCAGAAGTAGCAAAGTTGTACTCTACCTAGGCCAACGAAAACCTCATTCACTGAAAAACAATAATGCCTCTGTGTTATAGATTCTGAAAGGCCTTCCATCAAAAAATACTGTAAGTGGAAAGACAGTAGTGGCTAAAGGAAGCGAGGTAGGAAGGCAAAATAAGTTTAGCGCCACCGCAGCACGGGAGTCAGAATTACGTTCAGAACCAAATGGATAAAAATAGACCGGAGGAAAAAAACAACATGGATCGATACTCTTGCGGACGTGTCGATGCATCGGATCGTCAGCTGATCAATGCATAGATGTAAAATGATTATTATTTATACCCCTAATATCTATTATTAGTTTTACGACTGACAGATTGTAGAACAGAGGTCACGGATTAGCGAACCGCAGCCCCGATCCGGACCCACCTGCTGACTAAGTCCACTGCTCTCATTAAGCCATAAAAAGAAAGAAAAAAATAACAAAAGGTCAGTTTATGTATTTAATAAAATATGTGAATCAGGAAATTGTCTCTATACTAAACTGAATGATTGTTGTTCTCTATACTTCAAAAAACACTTTAGATTTTAAAATGGAATTTTTTACCTTTTTTTTCTTTAATAATTTTTTATTAAAAAATTCATGTATAACATGGATGCATAAAAACATCATTTTATTTCAGTGTTAAATTCTGTTTAAAGTAACTGTTTATAATAAAAAATGAGTTGTTGTTGATTTCATTTATTCGGACCCCAATGATTTTTTATTGGTTAATTGGTAGAGAAACATTTCAAAGGGCCAAACTATGGAGTACATTTTGTTCCATTACTGTTTAAAGCAAAGAATATGCTTTGTTTATTAATATGTGAAAAATCATATTTCGTAAATTTTTATTTGCAAAAAAAAAAGCTATCCAGAAATGAAACTTTGAAAAACATCTAAAATATATTTGGGGTATAACTTTGCTGTTTTCTAATTTTTAAAAAAGGGTTATTTACCTTTCCCAATGTTATTTTTTCAACTTATCAGATTTTACATTTTCAAAATGTATTATTTTATTTTTCATAGATTTTATATTTTGGGCTATATTTTTTCTATTTATTTTGTCAAAGTGAATCTAATGAATTTCATTTTTTAAATTTATTTCACAGGTATTCTTTTCACTTCATGCCAAGTTCTAATGTTGAACATTAACCAATAAAAAGGATTTCTCTAATATCCCGCAGAACAATAGAAATACGTCTTTGCTTCTCACTCCAGAGGAAAGCTCCCCCCCTGAATGGAAGAGATCTTGATCTTTAAAATGCAATGCATTATGAAAAATTGTCATCCAAAAAAGATTAAAAAACAATATTGTAATATATAGGCATGCATCTAAATTTTTTGATACAAATAAGCTGATAGAAATTAAAATTTCTGTCTGCTTCTGTTCATAGTTTCTAAAACTTATTGGTTATTAATATATGGTTCAGTTGTTCTCGTACCTGATAACTTTTGTTTTTTTGTTTTAGTAATATCAGTTAAGCCTCCTCTAACATCCCATACTACAAAATGAGTTATAAAAGTAGCTATGATTCATTCAGATATCGTATTCGGTCAATATTGGTATCTGTCAATACTCAAAGCTACAATATTGATGTCGTATCAGAAATGAAAAAGTAGTATCTGGACATTCCTAATTAATATAGCTCCAATTCTCAACAAGTCACCTGAACGTATTTTACACAGATAATTGAACCAGATACAAGCGGCTGAAATGAGTTTTCTCCGTAGTGTGTCTGGGTTCTCCCTTAGAGATATGTGGAGGAGCTCAGTCATCCGGGGAGGACTCAGAGTAGAGCTGCTGCTCCTCCACATTGAGAGGAGCCAGTTGAGGTGGCTCGGGCATCTGATTAGGATGCCTCCTGGACGCCTCCCTGGTGAGGTGTTACAGGCACGTCCCACCAGGAGGAGGCCCAGGGGGAGACCCAGGACACGCTGGAGGGACTATGTTCCTCGGCTGGCCTTGGTAGCGTCTTGGGATTCCCCCGGAGCAGCTACCCCAAGTGGTTGGGGAGAGGGACGTCTGGGCCTCCCTACTGAAGCTGCTACCCCCAGAAGTGGAAGAAGATGGATGGAATTCAATCAGATCATACAGATTGCTAAAAAGTTCAATCTACGAGAACCAAGCTGATTCCATCCAGTCATTGACTTTGCATGATTTGCTCCTCCTGGATGGGCATGTAGAGCCAATAGACATTTGCTCTCAGTGTGGTTGACTTTGCAGCAATCCCTCATGAGAATACATGCAGCAACAGTGGAAAGGGAAAAATTGTGTTACGAAGAAGAAACCACTAGCAGAACCAGGCTCAGTGTGAGTGGCCTTCTGCCTAGGGCTGGGTATTGTTCAAAAATTTTCGGTTCCGGTACCAATACCGATACCTTCACTTCGATACCGGTTCCTGAACGATACTTTTTTCGATACCAGTTTTATAATATCAATTCGAAAAAAAAGAAAATTACACAACATAAAAAAGTACAAATCTTGAGTTTTATTTTAAGCTCTGTTTTTCCATTTACATTTTTCCTCTTACATAAAAAAAAAAATTCAGTGTCTAATATTCACTGTTACATTGTGAGGACTTTTTACTTAGCAGTTTTCCTTTAGAAAAATTACCATGTCTGACAAACAAGCCCGTTGAATGGGATCCTACTGACAGCGCACCGCTGGTATGTGGGGGTCTGAGCGGCTCCGTCAGAAATATTGGAAGGCAGGATGAACTGACTGCACTGATTACATTTTCAGGTGGATTTTCCCACTTAAAAACATAATAAAACTACTTTATTCCCACTGATCACAGCAAATATAGCTGCAAGGCAGAGAAAAATAGAGTAGCTCCGCTCAACGCGCGTCAGACACACTTTTGCACCGCGCAGCCAGAGCTGCAAAGCTGCTTCAGCCGCGCGTCAGAAGCTGGTACAAGCAGCAAAAAGGAAGCAGCAGACGTGATTTTGCTGCTCCTGCGGCGTCCAGTTTGAAAGCAGCATTCCCCAAGAGTGTCTCGCATTATTCACTCCGCTCTGGCTTTGCTCCGCCCACGGGCTGCTGAGAGGAGGATGGTCGCGCTGGCTGCGGTCCGCTTTTCTTGCAGTCAAACACCGAGCGACTTTCTGCTCTTAAATTGTTTCTGTGCACGATGTATTGCATTGCGCACTATTGGCATCAGTCTTAATAAAGTGAAGCCGCACTTTTGACCTGGGGGGCATTTTAAAGGGGTTCCGCGACGCTCACAACCAGGTCACATGAACCCTGGCTGTAGGCGTGACCACCTGTGTATTTTTCCTGGATGACGCAATCACGTTAAGTGTTACAGCCATCACCGAAACTTGGTACCGAAAGAAGAGGCATGTTTCGATACTCTGTAGAACCGAAGCATTTCGGTCGGTACCATAAAAGAACCGAAGTTCGGTACCCAGCCCTACTTCTGCCTAATCCGACTGGAGGTTCTAGGAAACAAAATCAGACATACAAAAGGAGGCACAGTTGTCTTGTCTTGATGCCAAAAAAAGACCCAACAGATTATGCTTTCACAAGTGGAGCAGTACGGCTGTCGCCATAGTGTTCCGCCTGATTTATGCATAAAAATAGCTTTATTATGATTATGCAGGGAGTATTACAGATTATACGGACACTGCAATATAAGTAAATTAGGAAAGGATAAACAGGAAAAAGAAGAAAAGATTAAAGAAAGAGGAGATAAAAGAGATACAATGATAAAACTTCTGTCTGCTTCATCACCTGCAGAGGGATATAAAAAGAACAGCACAACCAATGGATATAGTATAACACATACAATAAAGTAACACCTTGATACCATTGCTGAAGTATAACTGGTATTATTTAATCTGACATGTACAAAGTGGTATCTGAAGATAGGAATATGGGCTTTCCATATGGAAATGATTCTTTAAGTACCTGGAAATAAGCACCTGTTGTTTGAGAGAGTGCAGTTGTGCAAGTAAAGTTTATCCAAAGAAAAATTATAAAATACTTTCTATGTTAGAGAATATAACAGTAAACTAGCTTCGCAAGTGTCTCTGTTTAGGTAAGAAACAGTTAAGCAGATGAACTGAGTGAGTTTTCTGGTAGAAAGTGGTTAAATCTGAGCCCATAACTACGGTATGTCAATGAAACAATACAAAGCACTGAAAAAAAGACCTAACTCTATAATCCATCATTAAAGGTGTTGATAGTAGCAGTCAGCTGATATTTGACTCCAGGAGGGACAGCCAACCAGGATCAGACCAGATGGAGCTACTGGAAATACTACAAAAAGAAAAAACTGAGAGAACATCAAGTTAAAAAGTGAACAAATAAATACTGCAAAGAGAATAGAGATAGAATGAAACAGAATGAAAAGTGGTACTTATGTCCTCCAGCAGCCTAAGCCTACAGCAGCATAACTATAGTGATAGTTTAGGAAACCTGAGACATTAGTTACAAAAATACATTTTAGAAATTCTAGAAACCACTAGTAAACCTGATTGACAGCAAAGTGCTCTGTAACATTAGTGCAATCAGATTGTGATATAAAATGGAGCTTGGTTATTTATGGCTTTATATGTGAGAAGGAGGATTTAAAGTTCTATTCTAGATTTAGTAGAAAACAGAAATATAGACGCTATAGAAGAGTAGCAGGAAGGCTGTTGTTTTTAAAGAAATGCCAAAAGGATTTTCTCCTCAAATGTGCGCCATTATCAGAAAAAAACCTAACTGACAAAAAAAACTCCACGGATGATTTTCTTAATTTTAAGTCAATATTGGGGTAAAATGTTTTTGAAAGATGGAGGTTGTAAAATATTGTGACACTCACAGATGGATAAAGATATTACAGACCTGCTCTCACAGCATCTGCTCACTAGTGATTTTGTTCTCCTCATTATGTGCGTTATCCTCCAGAGGCTGGCGCAGTTCAACAATACAGGGCTGTCACTGCTGTTGTTGTTTTGTCTAGCAGCCCCTCACCTGCATGCTCAACTAGTCACTCTGTGTTTCTGCTTTCCTATTAAGAGAGGAGAGGCATCATGGGGAAACACAACAGTAAGCTGGCCCCCGAGGTCCTGGACGACCTGACCAAGAGCACAGAGTTCAACGAGACAGAGCTCAAGCAGTGGTACAAAGGTTTCCTCAAAGACTGTCCCTCTGGCATTCTCAACCTGGAGGAGTTTCAGCAGCTCTACGTTAAGGTGAGACATTGGAGAAAACACCAGTCGAAGGAGAGAAGACGTGTTAATTGATTCTCCATTAACAGGGAAGGTTTAGTTGAACTCTAATGGAGGGAATTCTTAGTGCTAATTTATTTGTCCTTTTTTATATCTAATGTAAATTAACACTAACATTATAGCAATGCATAAATATATATATATATATATATATATATATTTTTTTTTTTTTTTAATTAGCACAGACTTCCTGTGGTACTAAAATTAAACAATATGTAGATCTGTTTTTTACACATAAAGGTGTATCAGCGTACCAGTCAAAATCTATTATGCTTTCTAGTAGGGGTGTAAATCACATCCATCATGGCGATTCGATTCAGTATAGATTTCTTGACCCAACGATTCGATTATTTTCGATACTCAAGAATACACCATGATACGATTCGATTTGATTAATCTGTAATTTTTTTATTTTTTTTATTTATTTTTTTTTACACCTTACAGGCTAAACAAAGTTTCAAGTTTGAAATAAATCAATGAAAGCTGTAATATCGTTATGCATTTTGTTTTAGAAACAACAGCAAATAACAGAAGTAGAAAGGTGGCATTAAAAAATACTGCAAAAATACTGCAGAAAATCAGTGCAATGAGTCCAATGCAATACCTCTGCTCCAGATGTCCCCGCCCCCTCCACAGACGCTCCGCTGCTGCTCTCCCAAATTGTAGCTGACCGCAAACAGTGCAGCAGACAGCAGGCCGGCTTGTTTTGTTTTTAATGACCGAAATTGCGGAAAACAACTCGTGAAGTTTGACCTGCTAGAAAAGCGAGGTGCACGAGAACGCTGGGAGCCTTTTTCCACCTGGATCTCCGCTCTTTTTGGCCCTCATGTCCCTCCGTCGTCGGACTAAACTCGCCCCCACTTCCTCGCCGCCTCGGCCGTATCTAGACCCACAGCGTGTAGCACAGACCACGCTTCAATATTGGGCATAATTTAAAAATGTCTGTGTCAAGCTTAGTATAACACACTGCTGTAAGAGTATAACCAGGAAGCGAGGTAGGAGGGCAAAAATAGATTTAGCGCCACCGCAGCACTGGAGGGAGAATTACGCCCAGGAGCAAATGGATAAAAATAGACCGGAGGAAAAAAAAAACATGAATCGATACTCTTGCGGACGTATCGATGCATCGGATCGTCAGCTTCTGGATCGATGCATCGATACAAAACGATTATTATTTACACCCCTACTTTCTAGATAAGTGGAGATCTAACCTCCAGCTTCATCTAATAATGATAATTGAAATGTATTGATCTCATATTGGAGAAATGTATCTCTTTATTTAACCCATCCCCTTTGGGAGCAGTGTCCTGCCATTGTGCAACGCCCAGGGAGCAGTGTGGGGTTAAGGTTCCTTGCTCAGCGATCCAGAGTGGCAGTCTGTGGGAGTGGGGATCAAACTCAGAAACTCTGGATTCCAAGCGCAATGACCTAACCACTTTGATTTGTTTGGATAAAAAAATACAATGCTTGCCAATATGACAATGTCACAATTTATTTATCCGCTTAATTCTCAAATCTCCAATCGATATGATGTGATAATATGAGGTTAGAATTCTGCCAAAAGGGGACACACCTCATGATTACTGATACGGGCAGGTTTATGTACAACACACACATTAACTGCTCTCCAGGCACGTTTTGAACGTTTTATGTCTGCAGATTAAATACAATATATCACAACTATGAGTCCATGCCCCTTCTCTGTTCTATTTTGTTTTTTATGCTCCTATAGATTCTCTCTTACCTGAGAGTGGACCTGTTTCTGTGCACTATTGTCAACTTTTATAACTTTGAGGGTGGAACCAACTGCAACTGCCGATGATTGGCTGCTTTTTAGCAAATCCCGTCTCTTGAGATAGTATGTTTTCTTCCTGTTGTGGCTAGCAATGTCAGCAAAGCATCTTCAGGGTATTAGCTGTTTTCTTAAAGAGTCAAATATGGATTAAGCGAAGTCGTCATTAAAAGTTACTTTGATAGAGCCATGAATGTGTTTTGACAGCAGAAGCAAAAAGCTCTAAAAGTGTTAAATTTGGAACTTTGAATGAGCTAAGCTGATGTTAGCTTCACTATTTTGATTGAGGAAAGTTACCAGCTTTTGCTGTGATAACAGCTGTAAGTCACGTGGGTTATGTCTCTATCAGTTCTGCACATCAAGATGGACATTTTTGCTTTATAAATCTCTGTCCCAGTCTCAGGTCTTTTGCAGACTCCAACAGGTTTGCTTTCAGAATGGTCCTGTATTTGTCTCCATCCATCTTCCCATCTATTTTAACCATATCCCCTGTCCCCACTGAAAAAAAGCAGGCCCAAACCATGATGCTGCCACCATCATTTTTGACAGTGGGGAAAGTGTGTTCAGGGTGTTGAGCTGTGTTGCTTTTTTACCAAATACAACGTTTTGCAGTGTCGCCAAAAAGCTTGATTTTGGTTTCATCTGACCAGAGCACCTTCTTCCACATATTTGCTGTGTCTCCAAGGTGGCTTGTGGCAAACTTTAAACAATACTTTTTATGGATATCTTTAAGAAATGGCTTTCTTCCATAAAGGCTAGGTTTGTGCAGTATATTACTGATTATTGTTCTATGGGCAGAGTCTCCCCCCTCAGCTGTAGATCTCTGCAGTTCACCCAGAGGGATCATGGGCCTCTTGGCTGCATCTCTGATCAGTCTTCACATCTTTGAGCCGAAAATTTAGAGGGACGGCTTCGTAGCGTTTCAGTGTCTGATACTGCTTCAATTTGTGTCCAAATCCAACTTTAAATTTCTCCATAACAGTATATGGGACCTGCCTGGTGTGTTCCTTTGTTCTTTATGATGCTTTCTGCACTTTAAACAGACCTCTGAGACTATCACAGAGCAGGTGCATTTCAGAGATGAGGGATTTAGAGTCAACAAATCATTTCTAAGTCATGTTTTTGTTCTACCCAGCCACTGAACAAGGTGATTCCAATCTGGATTATCTATGCAAATGGAACTCACCAGGTTCAGTGCTTGGGTAGAACAAAAACATGACATAGAAATGACTTGTTGACTCCAGATCCCCCGTCTCTGGTGCATTTATGCGAAGAATTGATTACACGCAGGTGGATTGTATTTATCATCATCATTCATTTAGGTCAACATTGGATCATTCATATCCTCATTGGATTGGAGAGAGTTTAATGCATTGAAAGTTAATGGGCCAATTTATTTTGCACACAGCAGTTTTCTTCATCACCCAGTTCTTTATTTCTGAAAAAGTTTAAAATATCCCAAAATTTTGTTCCACTTCATTATTGTGCCCCACCTGTTGTGGATTCTTCACCTAAAAATTACAATTTAATATCTTTACGTCTGAAGCCTGAAATGTGACAAAATATTGAAAAGTTCAAGGGGGCCGAATGCTTTTGCAAAGCTCTATATTTTGGGGGGCTCGTGGTATTTAAGGTCCTATATTATGAAACATTCATATTGTAAACATTTTAAAGCAGTCATATGTGTCCTGAAGCCTTTGTATAAGTTTCAGCACTGAAAAAAACCTCCCCCCCCTCTCAGTGCATTTCAGCACCTCTTAGCAAACAGCTCTGTTTTAAAAATCATGCCCTTTATGATATCATAAGGGGAAATAAGCGGTCCAGGGCGGTCTGTAGCAGCCCATGGGTTAAGCGCTAGGAAGATGGGGGCGTGGAAACCCAAAACAGCTCATCTAGAGGAGGGGTGTATGAGAAAGCTTTTGTTACATGCTTTCTGTGTAATCTTAGAGGAATTTCCCTGCCCAAATGGCAAAAATATGCTCTGGGGGCCTCATTGTTAATATTTTTTTATTTATTTTCAAAGTGTAGAGTAATATGGGATCTTTAAATCTGCATGCATAAAGTTATCAAAATGCTTATTTAAGTGCCTACTATTTGAAATAAAGCTACTGGTATGAAAATGTATTTTGCAGGTTCACTTTTGGCAGAATTCTGACTTCATATAATAATGTCTGCCCATCTAATAAATCATCTAATACAATTAATTTACACTTATATGCACAAAAGAAAAAAACCAAATGTGATTTTTATAACCCCTAGAAGGCATTAAACATAATTTAGTCTAAATCAGTTGATCTATGAATAAACTGAATTGTATTGAATTATACAACAGACAATGGATGGATGGATGGATGGATGGATGGTTAATATCGTTCCATTGAAATCATATTTTCTGATTGAGATCAAAGTAAGCAGCTGCTCTAAGCCTATTCACACAGTGCAAGCAGACTTCTTTAAGGCATGGACTTAACATCAAGCTCCCATATTGAACAAACACGCAGTGAAAACAGAGATTTTTAACAGGAAGTGGTTTGAAAAAACTGAAACAAAAAATAAAGGAAAACACAAAAACATTGGTCCTAAGATACTTTCTACAGGAAAAGAAAACAAGGAGTAAATATAGAAACTTATTTTGGGATTCTAAGTATTTCTTTTTGTCTAAATGCACCTCCCTGTTTTATATGTTCTACTGTGCATATTTTATTTTAGCCTTGATATTTGGCTGGAGCTCTGAATGTGTTTTAAAAGTACACCATTTAAACCAACCCACCCCTAAAGTGTCAAGATTGGGTTGTGGTTTGTTGGCCCAAATGCAGAGGCAGGGAGGCAGAGGTGATTTTCTTATGGGTTTAATGAAAGGTTAACTGAACACAGAGGCAGGAAATCCAAAAATCCAAACATGAAAATTAAGTCCAAACAAACCGGAAACCAGGAATCCAAAATCCAAAAAATCTAAACATGAAAACTAAGTCAAGACAAACCAGAAACCATGGAGACATCAGGGGGGTTACTATCACGAGGAGGACGGCTCAGAGAGACGGAGTTGGAGGAAGTTAGACGAGGAACCAGCACTGAAGAACTGAACAGAGAGAGTATTTAAGGGAGACTGAAACAAAGAGAGGACTAACGAGCAGATTGGGAGCAGGTGTGAAAGGAGCAGAAACAAGGAAAGGAGCAAGGGAAAAAGGAGAACACAAGTGGGCAGCAGAGGGCAACAAATAAAAACCTGAGAACTAAAAATAACCAGAAAACACAACAAAATAAGAATGAAACCACTAAAACTAGGAAATATAGGGGCAAAGAAAAACTGAATACTCAAAAGAAAAAATATAACAAAACCAGAACTCTGACATAAGGTAATAACAATGTTTCACTCAATAAGCATGCAAGCACAAAGAAATATGCCAGCCTTTGTCGACATTTTTGATTAAAACAACCACCGCTATCAGTGTCCCCTTGAATATGAACAACTCCCAATGAAAATACTAAAAAAGAAGCTTAGGATGATAATAAAGTTTTGCCTTTGATATCTGCAATAATTAATAAAATATATTAATAAAATAGACATAGAGCTGAACACAGAGGCTTTGAGTAATGAGTACTTTCAATGTAAAAAGGAAAACTACAGAAGCACATAGAGAAAATGTCTGCAGCAGCTTCTTTCACGGTAAAAAAAACAATTCAATATTGGAAGCAAGACAATAGAGGAATCCACTCCAAGACACCCCACAATGTAATAGCACCTAATTTCTCCAGACATCTCTCTTCCCCTTTCACCTCCGTCAGTCTTTATTTTCATCAATTTCTCTGAAGGGGTCAAAGTTTTAATACTTTAGATAGAGACTCATCCCAACTCCAGCTGAAATATCCCTCTTCCTCTTTTTTCCTTCCTCATCCTTTATGTTTCCATATGTGCATTTATAAAGATAAACCAGTTTCAGGAACAGTTGGGTGGGAATACTTTCTATTTGAAGGAAAAGCAAAACATATGGAGGGTTAAGGTCACCAATATCATTTTTAATAGCTTGGCGAGGGAAAGATAGACTTTGGTGAGACCTAAACCACAGCTAGATAAAACAAATGTACAAAAACAAAGCATTTCCAAAACCTGTAAATGTCAAACTTCTACATGCTCTTCCTCTTTGACCTCTGTCAATACTGATTTTTATCAATTGCTTTGAAAACCAAAGCTTTGCTATCTTGAGAGACAGCCAACACCACCCCACACCTTCTTCATCATTGTATTTTTGAGGTTTTTACTCTGAATAAATAAAACAATGCTGGGTCGGGTACTTTTGATGGCAAGTAACAGTGCATGAAAAATGTATGGGATTGTAGTCAAGTCAAGTCAGCTTTTATTGTCACTTTCTTCATATGTACAAGACATACTGGTACAAGGGAAATGAAATTACGTTTACTCTCTCGAATATACAAATATACAAGAAATATACAAGACTGACATTTAAAAACTGACATAAAGTGCGAGACATTACATGTAACAGTGATAAGATAAATATAAATATGAGGTATAGACATTACAATAAAAGCAATAAAACAGCAGCAATAGTTTATTCCAGGCTGAGGTAGTGCAGGTAACGTGCAGTCTCTGGTACAGTGTATGTGTGTGTGTGTGTGTGTGTGAGAGGTGTGTGTGTGTAGTAGTCTCTGTATAGAAACACTGGACCAGGCGTACCTTTTATAGGAAAGGTAAACAAAGTGACTGCATGGTAACCTGGTTGAAAAGGGCTCTATGCAGAAACATTTGGTCTGCAGTACTTTCAATCTGAAAGAAAAACAAATAGCATTGAGGGAAGGACTGGTTGTAAGAAGTCCTTTAACACTCAGTTGAGGAAACACTCAGTAGAGGCAAAGTAGTACTTTCAATGGCAAAGAAAAGACAAGAGCAAACAGAGGTAACTGATTGTAAAAGTTCATTTTGAGAAACACTGGAGTAGGAATACTGTCTATTCAAAAGAAAAACAAGTAGCATGGACCGGGGGATTGGTTGTAACTAGTGTTGCGCCGATGCCATTTTTTGGCCCCGATACCGATACCCGATACCTGGCTGTGCAGTATCGGCCGATACCATAATAATGTAAAATAATTGCCATCATGGCTTTGTCAAGCTGCTGCCTTCCTTTGTGAAGCAGGAAAAAATCTAATAAAAAGTGAATCCAGTAGAACTTTTTATTGCCTACCTGGAATGGGTGACGATAGTTGAAGAAATGTATGGCTCTCAAAATGGTATCGGTGCCCTATTTGTCGGTACTCGCCGATACAGATACCATCATTTTAGGGCAGTATCAGGGCCCTGTCCGATACTGGTATCGGTATTGGTGCAACACTAGTTGTACCACTTGAAGAGTAGTACCTTAGGCTACGTTCACACTGCAGGCCTTGATGCTCAATACTGATTTTTTGTGAAATCTGATTTTTTTTTTTGCTTTGCTGTCCATATTTCCAAATATATGCGACGTGTATGTGATATCCTGTGTTAACTGCAGTCATACAAAGCAAGTGTCCCGCATGCGCAGTATAGGTAGAAACGACGTCACAAGCCAGTGTGCTCTTTTTTCCCGGACATAAACATGGATGGTAGTGTCGGAGCGCATCAAGCGGTCTTTTCCAACTATAAAAACTAATTCTTTTCAATATGTTTAAACATAAATACTGCTCTCTGCATCATCATCTGCCATGGTTGTTGTTTTTCTTGCTGCTTCTGCGTAGCAAGTCGCAGAATAGCGACCTTTGTCGGGTATTAATGACGTTAAGGCTGGACGAATCCGACCTGGCCGTTCAGACACAGGTCGCATTTGAAAAGATCAGATTCGTATTGGATTCAGGACCACATAGCCAAGTGGCCTGGGTCGGATTGGAAAAAATCGGATCTGTGTTGTTCAGATTGTCATGAAAAAATCAGATCCAGGTCGCATAATGGGCCAAAAAAATCGGATTTGGGTCACTTCAAGCTGCAGTGTAAACATAGCTTTATTTGTGAAAGAAAGGCCAAGACAAGACTGAGGTAACTACTTTTAAAAGGTTATTTTAAGAAACTGTGGACTAGAAGTACATTCTTTGAGACAAAAAGCGCAGCCAGAAACACTCCTGTCCTGTCTGATCCTCAGACAGATCCAAAGACAGAAAAACTGTGAGAACTTTCCTTTTTTCATGTTCTAACCATAGAAGTTGTTTAAAGACTAATTTTTAAGATTTGCTCTCTGCTCATCTTTTGTTTCATCCTCCAGTTTTTCCCGTACGGTGACGCCTCTAAATTTGCCCAGCACGCCTTCCGCACGTTTGACAAGAATGGTGACGGGACCATCGACTTCAGGGAGTTCATTTGCGCTCTGTCCATCACCTCCAGGGGGAGCTTTGAGCAGAAACTCAACTGGGCCTTCAACATGTATGATCTGGATGGAGATGGAAAGATCACACGCATGGAGATGCTGGAGATCATCGAGGTGTGTGGTTGCGGTCCACGTGAAAGGAAAAAAGTCTGAATATTTGCTTTAGGGTTGCTATTAAAACGTCTCTCCATTTTGCTGTGCTGCAGGCCATCTACAAGATGGTCGGCACGGTGATCATGATGCGCATGAACGAGGACGGGCTGACCCCTCAGCAGCGCGTGGACAAGATCTTCTCCAAGATGGACAAGGACCACAATGACGAGATAACCTTGGAGGAGTTTAAAGAGGCGGCCAAGTCCGACCCTTCCATCGTCTTACTGCTGCAGTGTGATATGCAGAAGTAGAAGGGGGAGGGAGGGGCAGGAAAAACAGGGAGGGGTGGGGGTAAGAGGTGAACTGAAGCTAGGGAAGGGAGGAGGCTGAGAAAAGAAGGGAGGGAGCGGTTCTACAGGAGGAGGAGGCATCGCTAACGGGAACCGTCCAGATCTCAGATAGCTGACATTCCGTTTTATCCTACCGTGCTTTAGATAGGAGGAGGACAAATTCAGTCAGATGGGCTGTGAAAAGCGGGATTCCCTCCTGCATTCGTTGCAGAGCAGTATGGTGTTACTCGTGCTTTCACGCCGCGTCGGATGTGAGATCACGAGGCTGCGGGATGAAAGCAGTGTGAAGCTCAGCCGTCTAAATGAGAAAACAATTTCATATTCATTGACTAGACGTTTCATTTGTTCCATATCCTCAGTAAATTTGATGCAAAAAAGGGAAGATAAAAGGAATTTAAAAAAACTATAGCTCAAGTTTTTAATCCAGAGTTTAAGGCAATACACATGCATTGAAGGAAGAGCGTTTTTGTTGTTGTTGCAGATTATGCCTCAGTGTCCACCAGCTAAACAAGCAGGCAGCTGATGGAAAGTGTCACTGCAGCAGCATGGCGAGGCATACTGATGTGCTCAGTCACTTCTAGCTGCTTTGAAACCAAAATAATCCATATTTTGTCAGTGATTTGTATTCTAGTTAATGCCATCTACTTGTTACGCAACCAAAGCTTTTGATCAGCAGGTTGTATTCAATGAAATGTACATTGAATAACAGGAACCAGAGCCTTTCATCAGCAAACTGCTTGTTTGAGCAGTAAAAGGAGGCACTTAACCATCCTAGAGCGGCGATAATCACGGCGGTAATTGTAGATCTTATGACAGAATGGTATTTCTGAGAAAGGCCAAACCCGCCTCCGCGATTCGCCGTTGTTTCACATTAAATAGTCGTCTCTTCTCTTCCTGTCCTGCTGCTGGCCCCGTTTTTTTTAGTTTCCTTCCTCTCTAAATGTCAGAGAGGAAGCACTTTGATAATAGGTAAAGAGAAAGGAACTTTGCTCAGATCTGCAATCGTTGAGAAAGGGAGCAAAAGGTTGCAGAGGTGGGTCAGGCTGTGTGTGTCAGCCGAACGGTTGAAGGGATCAGGACGGTGTAGCTGCATGCTAACATTTAATATTTAGCGGTGCGTAAAAACGGCCCTTAGGGATGTCCCAGTCAGCTTCATGTTTGATACTTAATAAGTCATCTAAGGAGAGATAAATCAGCTTTTACAAACAATCTTTGCTAATGAAAAAAAATAAAATGTGATTCACTTTGAAACAACACAAAAAGACACCACTTGATTGTCTTTTGATATGACTTGTTGATCATTCGACCTACAGCAGATTTTAATGATTGTGTGACTAATAGAAAACGTTCTTAAGCTCCATCACTGTCAAACTCTCCTGGTAGGTCTTCCTAACATGACTCAGCAGTCACCAAAGCTCTTCCTCTCTGAAAATCAATGAAAATATTTCAACTCTTTTGATGAACAAAATAATAGTATAGTAAACCGTTGCTTCTGGGAAACATTCAAACCAATCTTTTCCTGCTCTTTTACCCAGATGTTTTGTAATATTTACTGATAAATCAAATTCATAGTAAGGAAGCACTTTATATTGATATTAAAACTTAATATTTGTTGATTACAACTATTAAATGCCAAAAGCTATTGATGAAAATGTTCCGATTTACCCTGTTCTCTGTCAGAGTTATTATAACACAATGATCCGAGTAGTTGCTGTTTTATCTCCTTTCCTTTATGAGAAAAAAAGTCCTGCTTTGTATTGTTTGTATTTTAAGAAGGTGGGAAATTGAAAAGTTTTTTTTTTATGCTTCTTCCTATAAAAGGCGATGATCTCCTCCTCTACTGCGGAAGCTCCCTCCCTGATTGTTCAGAAACAGACTCCTTTTTACGGCAGGTGTAATAAAGCTTACATGTACATTACTACAATACGAGTGTAATCGTATTAATGAATATAAAACAAATATACGATGTAAATGTACCGATAGCGTAGATCTGTTTTCATTTGACGACACTGCTACTGAGAGAGAAAGAGTGTGCATCCGTGTGTGTCTGAGTAATGTTGACATCAAAGCTGTGAGTGTATGTGTGTGTGTGTGTGTGTGTATTTGAGGGGTTACTGTTTGATTGTTCAGTGTTTTGTATTTGTATCATTTGCATAACAAAAGACGCCTGGGTCTTGTTTCACTTTGTAACAATGTGAATGTGACCTCCTCCACTCTGAAGCACTGAGTATTATTATTACCCTGGCATATGTTTTTGCTTTTGTGGTCTGCTGGTATTATAATGTAAAACAAACACATCCACATGGAACAGTCTACTGTCGCAATGCTACAATTTACAAATCTATATGATGGTTAGTTTGCACCTTACAGCAGAGCTCACTGCTCAGGAGATGGAAGTGATAAAGAGGCAGTGCTGTGTCACAGTGCCACCTGGTGGTTGGAAGTATGGTTTAATGTCTAGAAAGTGTTCATTTGCTGCTTATACAAACCATGTTGACACACCACCAACAGGCCTGTAGATCAAACTAGACAACTTAATTTATTTAGCCATATTATCTCAACACCTCACAAATGAAAAGCAGCCATTTATTAGACTTCCAATCCGTTGATGTTGGTTAATTAAAGCCCCATTTGGCAAAATGGAGCTTATTTAAAAACAAAACAAAATGACCGAACCTTTGTAATATTCATGTGAAAAGAGATTTTTTTTTAGCTTTAACTTTTTAATCAAATTGGGGGAGAAAAAAAAAATCAAACAGAATAATCTGCCAACTATCAACTTTACTGTCATGTTAACATCAAGTAATGATTAGAACTTAATAAAACTGAGAGCTTAATGTGTCCAGAAGCTGAGTTTTAACTTGACCTTCTTGTTGAGCCACATGTTTAGTTGAGTCATCTTTGCTTTTGTGCAATCCAAATCATAATGTTTCTCTATATCTATTTTCTTTGGATTATTCTGGGATTATTCATAGATTAGGACAGTTGAATCTGTTCCTTAGCCTGTAATCGAAGCCTTATTCTACATGTTTGGTGTTTTTCCTGTGGCGGGATTGCAGCCCCACATGTAACACTGACATTAACATTTTAGGTAATTACTATACATGGATAAGGATATTCCTATAAATGATGCTACATTTATGAGGAACGTCTTAACGAGCAACGAATCCAGAGATTAATTTTTTGCAAAAATCAGACGTCCTGACCCATTATGCCTTCTCTGATTATACTTACCTTGGTAATTAAGTTTAAAAATCATGGAGCTATAGAGCTCTTTAAAAATCCAGTTTAAAATCATATTTAGTTTTAATTTCATAAGGTTTCTATGTTAGTTTAAATCCCCGCTCACATCAGCTGATGCTTAAGGCAGTGAGATAATCAGACCAAAATGGATTCAACTCATCAAATTATTACCTCCTGCTGTCGCAGTGTATACAGTTCCGCATTTAGAAATAAAATTGTCGTGTATTTAGTGGAAAAGCAACACACTTTGTCCCGTATTACTGTGACAGCAAAAAAAAGTCATTAAAAAGCTTATGGGGAATGAACAAGGGCACGTTTGATACAAAACTTACGGTAAAATTTTTTCGGGCCCTGACAACATAAAGGTAACAATCCAGAATACCCTGATCCCATTGGTCGAGCCAAGTGTTGCTCGTGGACAGATAACGGGAGACAACAGAGCAGTATGGTGAATGAACAGTCATGTTAATTTTGATGCTGCTTTTTGGGGCGGGGCACCTTTGCATAGCGAAGCTCCTCCTCCTCCAAAAAAAAAAAAGATGCAGAAATATAGGGAGGAATGGGAAGATAAGAATGGGCGATAATGAAAATATGAAGCTAATTCAATGCAGATTTGAGTCAAATTGTTAAAGAAATAATTTCACACACAAAGGGGGGCTAAAAAGAATCATCACGCCAGGAGGGTGATTTCTTTCTTAAAAACATCAAAAGGGTTTGTGCAAACACACATTAATGAATCTGTAAAACATCATTATTGTTTTAGAACATAACTAACAGGGAAAAACGATTTCTTTTGTAAGAGCAGTGGAGGTTGGAGGCGGCGCATCGATAAGAATCTTTCTGGTTGAAACAAACTCTGGAAAACAAGTTCCGCTTTCCCATTGAGAGAAGCAAACACTAAACATCAGCTACACCTGCTGGAATATTTTGCAATTAATGTTACTTTATTTTTAGATAAGAAGGTTATATCGAAAATACGAAAAAACGAGTGCTTCACACAGCCAGATGATTCCTGTTGAATAAATAATCAAACGATAAAAACTTAAACACTATTTAAAGGTTTTTAAAGTACTATTTATAGTAGAAATAATCCTTGGCCTTGAGCCTTTTTGAATTAGCCGTTAGCTTCAGCCACCAGAACCAACTACCAACAGGAGGCATCAAATTAGTGCTGCTTTAATCATTGCTGCCGGTTGTTCCCTTCATTGAATAGTTCTGCTAAAAAACATCTTTTTTATCATTAGTTTGGGTAAATGATTTTAATAAATTGATCTGGTGGAAAGTTTTCTGTCTTATTTGGGTCTACACAACAAAAAAAAAAAAAAAAAACACGCCTATATGGAGTGAGTTTTGTTTCATTATTATTCTAACCAGATAACACGCTTTGTAAATAGAAATGTGAAAAAAAATGCAGATAAGAAACAAAATTTTGAAAAACTTCTTAAAAGGTTTTGAGTGAAATTTTGCAGTTTTCTTAGATTAGATTTTTTTCTCAATTTGATTTCTTAAAATTTCTCATAAATATTTTTTTCAAATGTAACCACTTAAAACTCTTTTTTTCTCTTTAAAGTTTTATTCTAATATATATATATATATATATATATATATATATATATATATATATATATATATATATATATATATATATATATATATATATATATATATATATATATATATTTACATTGCATTTTCAAATAGTTTTTTACAGATCAAGCTTGCTCTTTATGCACAAAGAGCGGTAAAAATGTATTTGCTAACATCCATGCAGACCAATAGAAATGCATCCTCACCTCTCACTACAGAGGAAAGCCCGCCCCCAAAAAGTGAAGAGAATATGATCAGTAAAACACAAAATGTAAAGAATACAATTAATAAAACTCAATATGAAAAATAGAAAAAAAAAAACATTTAAAATAAAAATATGAAAAAAATTAATTTATAAAACTCAATCTGAATAAGATCACTAAATAAATTAAATATGAAAATGTAAAATATGTAAAAAAAAAATAGAAAATTTGAAAAAATTAATGTGAAAAATCAGAAACAAGAAGATTAATATTACTCTAAAAACCTATTATTTATATAAAAGATTTTTCAGAGTTTCATTTCTTGATATTTTTTTGTTACATAAATATAACAAATCTTTTCCTTTCTTTAGCAACAATGGTGGTACAAAAATGACTCCATACTGATAGGATTGAGATGAACCCAGCAACAATGGAGGTTTTATCATTATCCTCCACTCTGTCTTGACTCACCACACCATTGTCACAGACACGGATAATCATCCAATTTCACATTTGTCGGTTTGCTGTAAAACGCTCTGATTGGAACAGATTGGCTCACACAGTAGCTTCACAATGCTTCTGTCTCTGCTCTGCTGTGTTGATTACACCCTGCCCGTCCTAATTAGCACTGCTCTAGATCGCTGTATCTCCCATTCTCACGAGGCTTGCTGATCATACTGAGGTTTTCTTTCCTTTTTGATTCACATCTTTGTTTCATATTCATAATTCAAAATGTCAGGGGGGAAAAAAGTCCATTGTTTGTGTGCAAACCACAGGAATGGGTTTAAATGATTAGGTGGAGATGATAAAAATGCTGATTTAAATTCTACATGTGATGCAGTTCTTAATCCAGCTCTGAACAGACACATGGATATGAAAATAGATTTTTTTTTAATTCTTCCTAAAAACATAAAGGAAAAAAAAAGTGTGCTCTCTTGTTCGATATAACTATACTCTTCAACCTGTGACGTTTATGTAAAGATCTGTCCTTTTTACTTTTCTTTTTGCAAAATCTTGTTAGGCTCCTAGAAAGAAAGCATTGTAATTATTTTTGTTACATAGAATAAAACATAAATGTCGAGAGTGACGTGTATTTCTTCTGCAAGGCTGACCCCAAAAAGCATGAGTCACCATCTCAGTGATGATGCCACACTGCTGCAGTGATGTCACCCGTAACGCTGTTGTCATGGTTACTGCGCTAAACCCACGTGGCAAGATGAACAATATGGAAACTGATTGTTGTGTGTCAGTTGCTGCACATATTTATGCAGCAGACAGAGCAGTGGGATGTAATGAGTGGGAGGATTGTTTACTCTTATTAACCAGACAGTGACGGAGAAGTAATGATGCTCTTAACAGCACTGAGGATCTACTTCATAAATCACTTTTGTTTAATCTCAAAGGTGCTTCCATTGAATGATTTTGATAGTTTTAAATAACACCATCCCACCTTGACTACAGCTGGTTTCTTCATGGGACTCTCAACCCACAGTTTTTTTTTTTGTCTCTTTCCATTGCACATTCCCTAGCTCTCCATCACAGATCAATACAATCTATTGTGAGCCTCGCTGCACCAGGCTTTTTCAGCTTAGTGGAAAACCCAAACGCCACTAAAGCACACAAGCAGAATGGAGCAAAAGGGTGCAGCCTGCACAGCGGCCACAGGGTGGCACTGCATGCTCACTCCCACCCAACTCCCTGCAGGTTGAGAAAAGACCTGTTAAGGTCAGAGTTCCCTCATGGCAGTCTGATGTTCATATAAGAAGGTAAGATAACAGAGAAAAACAAAAACTGAACAAAGAACAAAACTAATCAGCTGCTGTCTGTAAAACAGTCTCCACTGCTGCTTAATAGCCTTCATTCATATAAAACCATAATTCAGATTTCAAGACAGAAGCATCATCTCCAGGTACCAACAATCAGATTCATGCAGTAACATAAACGGAAAACTGATTCTACTGTTAAATGAAACATACTTAAAGATCTAATGTTACGTCTTTTTATGGAAGAGTAGAAAATAAAATGCCGTGCAAAATCATTTAGTGATGAACTTTATTTTTATTAAGCTTTTGTTTGAGAGACAAGCTTACTCTAGCCTAACAAAGCCTTGTTTTTGTTTTGAAAACATGCAAATTGAAACAGACTAAGGGGTCCACCCCTTTGGGATGGGGATGGTTTGGCTTCTTTTGTTAGCCTGCAATGCCCCATACTCGTCTAAGAGTCTTACAGGTTGGTCGTTAAAGGGGATTGTTGGCCTGGCTGAAAAGACAAGGTCCTCCACTCTTCTTTAAAGGGGCTCGGGCTGCGATGATAACAGGAATGGATTAACTCAATTGCTGCATTGCAGGTTTTTAAAAGCTGGAACCTGAGTCCACCCCCTCTGTTTAAGGTTGATTTTTCTTTCTTAACATAGATGTTTAAGGTATTTTACAAACAACTATGTGAAAAGTACAAAACACACCTGGAGCTGTGATTCTGCTGTAATGACACCTTCACCATTTTGGGGGTTTCTACCAGCCTGTTAGTCTTTGCAAAATAGCTCCAGCTCTCTCAGGCTGAATGCAGAGTTTCTGTAAAAACTTAATATTAAAGACAACTTTACACATCTCTATGCCAGTAGCTAATTTGGTTGCATGAATGCTTTTAAAACATTGTTATTACCATTGAGTATGCTACCTATGACAATTTGAAAAAAAATGTAAAAACTCAATATATACTAAAGAACCTGAAGATGATGAATAATGCGGCACTACAAATGAAAAGAAACTTGACTAAAAATATTCTTCAAGCTCATTTTCCAAAGCTTTTTCTCAAGTCCACAAATTGCATTATCTCTTTTCTGTCTTTCTTTACCAAGGTGGATCCTGTACCCACTCCTGCCTGAGGCTGCAGATGTCAGTAGTTCTTCTGTAAGACAATTTGAGAACCCCTAAACCAGCTTGGACACTCATTGTACCAAGCGTAATTCTTTTATTGCTGCTTTTTTACAATTCGAATCCTTCTCCATGTTTACCATCAACAGGTTGCATCGATGCCCTAAATAAGAGGTCTTCAACAGGTCGTCCGTAACCCCTAGGGGTCCACGGAGGTACCGCATTGGTTGGTCACGAAAGTTTTGGTTGATTAGACTTTTTTTTTTTTTATATTCCCCCCTGCAATTTGTTTCCACTAATTGAAATGTCTTTAAACACACATTGAAATGAGTTCAACACACTGTAGTAAACAGATAAACGGAGGCAGAAGATGTCTTTCAGTCATCAATGCCAGTGGCGGTTCTAGACAAAATGTACGAGGGGGCTAGGAGGGGGCCAGAGTGTTTTCATGGGGGAACAGAAATAAAAAACAGGTCAAGGGATTCAAATATATTAAGAGAGCTGCATGAAGTGAAATTTCTATTCAATTAGGTTTAATTAAAATTCTTTCTTATTAGGTCAATATAAATTAAAATTTTAGGAATTTTACATATTTTTGATATATAGATGTGTGTGAAGGACCACTGGCTCTGGTGGCAAGTTTTTTGTTTTATTTGGCAAAATTTTTATTTGATTTGTGTTTATCTGACTGTGTCAATTATTACTCCCCCAATACATGAAAAAAGTAAGAATGTATTATTATCTAGAGACTATTAATAACAGGAGGTGAAATGCAGCTCCAGACGAGTGGTGTGTGGTGACGTCATCAGTACGCTTCTGTTCTAATTGACCCATATTTATGCTGTGTGCTCCGGTTTCCCCGAGTCCACACTTGTGTTCTTCTCAAGAACATACTTGGCGAGAAGACAACTCCGTATTGGCGTTTTTGTGAATTGAGAAATGGCATTAGTAGCATAGCCCTCCATTCCGATTAGCATCTCCTATCAACAGCCACACATACGCTAGCTTATTCAGTCAACCCGGTCGTCTTCTTTTATATGGTTCATCCTCATCTTCACTGCCTCTTCTTAGTTCTTCCTTTTCAACAACTTCAACATATTCAGGTTAAAATTGAAAAGGTTTGACATGAGTTATTGCTGTTTTGCCTGGAGAGGGCTACGTTAGCATACCCTAGCATTTGTCATTTACCCAAATTCTTTGCAGCATAAACAACATGGTTATGTCCGTGTGACAATGTTTTTGTGCATTTATAAAAGCTAAACAATTTATAGCATTTTACATCAAAAATGTATATTTTTCGAAAAAGTCTATTGCCACAAATAATCCTGGATCCCTTTAAAAACATGTTGCCACGATGTATTAGTTACCTTCACAATAGCATGAATAGGTATTTTATATTAAAGGGCACCATTCACAGTCCAGTGGGACAAAATTACAACGGTCAAAAGTCCAACATAATTTCTGTACATATTAAGACTGGAACAAGCTACAACTGATCTTACCCTTTATATAAAACAGATAAGAGATTGAAGTCACCAATTTAAAAAAGCCTCACCAAATTACTGAGAAAATGCCAAGTCAATTTTGTATTAAACATGAGTGCAACCCATTGAGACAAACCCACACATCTGTCGCAGTATTCAGCATGCATGGGTAAAGACACTAATGGCTTTTAGTACAACCTTTTTTGATGAAGAGTACATCCATTATCAGCTACCTTTAGGCTAATTTATTCCCAATCGCTGATTTATCCCCTCCCTTACTCTCTCTTGTTCTCAGCAAAAGTCACCCTGCATTCACGTTTTTCTCAGTTTTAACCAAGTTATGGTTATTTTTAATGGTTTGGATGAACATTTATGAATGTCACATTCATTGTGGCCTTTAAGTTATTTATTTTATTTTAGATTTTTGATAGACATTGTGAAGCATTACAACACCTAATGAACAGTCAATGGCTTAATTTTGAGTCTGTGGATTTTTTTTAACCCAAAACCACACAGGGTGAAAGATACAGATAAACCACACCTCTCTTAAAGTCACCAAATGTCTTTTGGCTCGTTTTACCTCTTTCCACGGTGGAAAATTATAATTTTTTGAGGATAGACCATGGATTTTTGCAAAGTGGAAGTTTGAAAGATTCCAGAAACCTTGTCCATCCATTTTCCATCACACTTTTCCAAGCACGGTTATGACAGGTGTCCAGCTGTCTACGGGCAAGAGGAGGTTTACACCCTGGACAGGTTACCAGTCTATCGCAGGGCAACACAGAGACAAACAACACACACTCACACCTAAGGGGAATTTAGACAAGACTTAACAGTTATGTTTTTGGACTGTGGGAGGAAGCTGGAGTACCCAGAGAGTGACAGATGCTCAGTGAGAACATGCAAACCTCAATGCAGAAAGACCCAGGCTGGGAATTGAAACCAGAACATTCTCGCCACTCAGCAGACACAGACCTTTTCCATCTTTTTTAAATTCTTGTGGAAAAATCTATCTGTGTTCAAGTTTAAACCAGGTGTTGATTTTAATGGGGGTGGCAGAATTTGGACGTAGCTCTCGTTCCCCATTATTCCAACACCTTGAGCAGAGAGGTTTCACCATTAGAGGAGCAGAACGTTGACTCATCCAGATATCCGTGTTATAATACAGGCCTCAGCAGATGGCCGCTCACACTGAGCCTGATTCTGCCTTTCCTGTTAAAAGGAAGTGTTTCCTCTCCACTGTCACTACAAGCATGCTTAGTGTGAGGGATTGCCTTCAATTCAATGAGTTGTTGCAACTAACTGGTTTTCCTTAAATAGAAAACTATGAATCAATTTGACTGGATGATGTGGTGAACTGTAAAGTGCCTTGAGATGACGTGTTGTGAATTGGCGCTATAGAAATAAACAGTTCAATTGAAAAACAGACCCTGGGGATTTGTTGGCTGAGCCTAAAAATCTTGTTAATGCAAACTATGAACAAGCCGTTGGACCGCTATGAAGATGCTCCCAGTGGAATTTGGTGTCTGAGAGAAGCAGTGTGGCTTCCACTTCATGGGAACCTGAGCGGTCACAGCTAAATAATTGTAACTTGCAATTGAAAAGCCGCTTCTAATACACAGACCATTAAGTTTATGTGAACCTATTAATGTTAAAATTATACTGTTTATTACTTTAGATAAGTTAAATAGAGTCAATAGATTTAAACATTCCAATTTTAAAGGCAAAGTTAGTAACCCTACTTGGTGAGCTTATGTAAAATTGACAGAAACTGCTCACATTCATGCATATTTATATGATCAAGGTAAAAACCTTCCTAAAGCCATACAGTCTGAAATAAAGAGAGAGTTGGATATACACTGAAAAATAAAACCCACAAGGTGTTCAAATAGTGAAAGTAAACAATTTATATTCCTCTCGATCATCCTCATGGCTATTTTTATATTGCGCATGAACTTCCCATGAGTCTCTTTGCTATACTGCACCATCAACACCAGGACAGTGGAGGCGGGCTCAGACTGAATAAGGAAGCAGGACTCCAATTGGTCAGTGGCAGGGGGAGCAAATCAAACTAGGGAGCTGAGAGAGAGTGATTGAATGGGACAGAGAGATACAAGATGGGAAGGGGTTGAAGTGAATGGGTTGGGGGGGGGACTGAGAGGGGGAGAGGGAGAAAAGAGAGGCAGAGAGGTGGCAGCAGATGGACCGTTGCACAGCCTGAAACACTTTAACCGAGGACAGGCAGAATGTGCGACTGCAGACGTGCATGCAGTCAAACAGTGATACAGGAGGGACAGAGGGAGAGACAATAACTGTGAAGCAGAGGGAGTCTTTTATGTCCTCTGGATTGGATGCTGAGAGCAGTAATCCTCTTTGGGAGGGAAAAAAACTGCATACTGGGTACAGAGCACAAGGTAGAAGAGTGAACTCTTTCTGTGTGATTTGAGGGCAGGTGCAAGCCGTATCATATATACAAGCACTCTTGATCCTAACAAAGGTGAAAGACAGAAGAGGGACAGTTTGTTTATTTAGTTGCACCTTCTTCCTGTTTGTCTTCTTTTTTATTTCATCTGAGAGGAACACAGTGTCCTTTTCCAAAATAGAGTTTGAGCTGCAACTCTGGAAGCACAGGCACAGGGACTCTCTATGGTGAAGATGAGTCTGGACCCCATACAGGTGATGAGTGGACAGGTTAAAGAGCTCAAAGTTTCCCCTTCATCCAACGGAGACACCAGAGGATCCTGGGAGGAGAAAGAGGTGTTTGACCCAAACCAGCTGGACCGAACTGCCAAACCAAAACCGGTAAGTGTCACAAACTATCACCATAAATCATACTGTATTTTAGTCTGACATCTATATGTTTAGAAAGTCAAACATGCCTCTGTGCTCCTCATCTGGCCTGACTCCCTCTCTGAGACAGACGTACTTGTCTCCCTCGTCCATCTTAAAGCGTAGCTGTTAAATGTCTCATTCCAGGAATCCATGGAGGTCAGGAACACTGTGTATCACTGAATCCACCGACTTTAGTGATGGCCTCATACTGTGTTACAAACTTGCTCCCATTGGAATTTCAGACGGGCACAGCAAAAGATTTACATTAACACATGACCTGTCATTCCAGCCTTACTGACTGAACCGGGGTTTCTAAACCTTAATCAGATAAAGTGATTTAAACCACTTTATGGTTTCAATCAGATTTCTAGACAAGATCATTAACCTACAGAATGTAATTAGTTTACTCTGGAAAAAGTATAACCATACTCAAATTAAAAACATTATGTTCAGATATAACATCTAAAATATTTGACTTCACAGAATCTGAATTTGATCACTTGTTATGACCTGATTATTTTATATTGACCCAACTTTAAATACCCTGTTACAAATCATTTTCTGAAATGTTCAGTTGATGAACTAAACTAATATATTTTGTTCTGGATGTAGCCTGGTTGAACGAGCGAGGGCTTTTGGCTAGCTAACTTTAGCGATTCATTGTCATAACGTTATCAGTAAATGCGTAAAACTTCTCAGACATCAGCTAGCTAATATCAACTAGTTAACTAGCCAGCTATTACATTGATTATATGCAACCGCTTTGCTACTTACGTTAATTATGGATGAAATCCACCCAGGATGTAGAGACAACGAAAATGGCGCTCTCTCATGGTCTGGGACTTGGACTTGCTTTGATTGCGTGCAAAGTGCAATTCACATGTGACTCAAACACGATAAACTACCTGCAGGTCATGAATAAATATATACATATTGAGAGAAATCAAGAACTTTGTTATAAGTCCGTTGTACATGTATTTATTTCAAGTTGAATCAAACTTGTCGTTTCAAAATCCGAAAAGAATGGGTTACACAAATCTATACTTTTATCTAGTTTACAGTGACAGTCATTAGTTTGAATGAACAGCTACATATTACACTATTTTGACCCAAAATAGTAAAAACACATATATGGGGTGCCGTTTGTAAAGTTAAGCAGTCAAAAATTAGGAACAATAATTATGGTCATTAAGCTTGTTTTAAGAGAAAAATAAGGGATACATTTTTTCCAATTAATTTTTTCACTGTTATTTACTCATTTATAAAAATCTTACTTTGTTAAATAAATATTTAATTCGGAGCTAAATATTTAATTTGCAAAATAAGTATTTAGTTTGTTGAAAAAATATTTAGCTCCAAACTAAATACTGTGCGATTTTTTCAATCGTTGCACGCAGCTACCACAGGGTTTCGTCGTACAGTGTGAGTTCACAGCTAACGATGCATGTTCAGCACGACGCTTTGATGCGATCTACCTGCTCACACTGTACGTCTAAAAAACCTGTGGGACTCATCTATCCAGAAGCCAAACAAGCAGAACAGGAATATAAAGCTCACTAGAGTGAAACGCGCTGCCTTGGTAATTTTTGCAATTTTTAGCTGAAAGCCCTAGAACTGGGGTCACCAACCTTTTTAAGGCTGAGGGCCACGTCAAGGGTACTGAGTCATAAGAAGGGCTACCAACACTGACCCATGCACAGCAAGGGTGTTCACCTAAACTTCATTATATATTATAAACATTTTTATTTCCTTTAAGTTCTAATTGTATTTTAGACATTGTCATTTTTAAAGGATCTATAAATTATTAAAAAAGGAGAGAAACAAAATAGAAGTAAATTTCAAACTTAGCCCACTGATGAATTTCTTCGAAGTCTAAGGGGCACCCCATGTGGTCCATGAGGGGCCTCTTGGTGCCCGCGGGCACCACGTTGGTGACCCCTGCCCTAGAAGAAAAGACGAAGACGCCATGTCTACTACGGTCTGTCAGTTTTACAGAAAGAACTCCATTTCACTCGCACTCCTGTCATGCTTCTATGTTTACATCTGAGAGGAAGAAGAACAAGAGAACAAGAATCCTTGTTTTCGCACTGGGTGATTCCATCTAATTTTCACCCGACCTCACAATTCCTGATCGGGAGGTGGCCGTGACAGGCTGATCACCCCTGGTTACCAGTGCTGCCAACTTTAGGGTGACCATATTTTCATTTGGGAAAACCAGGACACCTTGGAGCGGGGGGGGGGGGGATATTGAAAGAACAAATGTCTCATCATCGGGATTTGCTCCGTGATCAGAGGAAATGTTACTTGGCGCAGAACAGTTGTGAAAGTTCAGTTTAATATAATAATATAACTCTGTGAATAGTTCCGCCTGAAATGAATGAAAATAGCTGTTTTAATGGTTATTGAGTCAGATATGTGGCGGTAATGTTTGGTTTATCTAAAGGTTTTTATCTGTTACTGTGTAAATGGGTTTGGCTGTAATTTAAGGACAGATTCTAATAGATCTGCAGAGTGGGGACTGTAAATCTGATAGGATTTTAATTTTTTTATTGTTGTTTTGCACAATATGCTTAACTAAGTATTTTTTGTTGTTGAATATTAGAGATTTTGCAGATATATTTTGTAGATACATTGTTTAGATTTACTTATATATTTCTAACCCTTTTATAGAATAGAAAATTCCTTTATTGTCCCACAATGGGCAAATTTACAGCAGCAAAAAGATTATTGAAAATGGTCACACAAATGAGGACCTTAGAGAAATGTATAAGAATAACATAATAGGGAAGAGTTAAAATATAAAAAATAAAATTCTGTAAAGTGTTTTAACAATATAAAACTGGAGAATAAATAACCAATATGCAGCTATGGACATTTTTACAATAATGGATATTTGAAAATAGCAGCAACATCAGAGATGTGCAGAATGACAGCAGCAGGTTATTTAACTGACTAAGGTTTCTATCATTACATTTGATTTGATTTGTTCCTGCTCACGGTGGTTGGAATCTTTATTCCACTCTGGATTCTTGTGAGTGTAGTCTTTGTTCACTTTAACTTTTTAGAAAATAAATAAATAAACAAACAGTTTTGAAAACCTCGGTATCCTTTGCTTTGTGTGTCAACGTTCACGGTTGCTAAGCAACAGAGCATACGGCGGTAAAACCCGCCGAAGGGAGGACCTGTTCGAATTTACAGACAGAACTCTTCCGGCCTCCTTATTTTCAAGGACTTCGAAGGATCCAGTCTAGGTAGACCGCGTCCTTGGAGGATGGAGCCCAGGATTTCGAACAGAGCCTCTGATTAAGAGCAGGGCTGCCCGCACTGAAGCGGCTCAGGGATTACCTCACACGGAGCGTCGTGCGCAGTGAAATCAGGACGTTTCCTCACTTTCTAAAAAAAACCCGGGACGCCCGGGACATATCCGTATTTCACGTCCTGTCCCGGGAAATACGGACGTTTGGTCACCCTTGTCAGTAAGGAAAGTAGCTATTGGCTTAGCTATAAGTTGCTAGAAGCCGCTAATTGACGTCATTGCCTAATTTTCATAATCTGCCACATGATGTGATGTGCATGTTATTGGCGCTGTGGGAGAAATAACGTCGTTAGAGAGAGACAAAGTGGGTAAAAACACTCAGAATATATAGAGCTACTTTTTCTGTCCATTAATATTTGTTTACTTATTTATTTAGTTACATTTTTTCTTTCAACTTTAATTTTTACTTTTTTTTCCCCCTTGTGGTCTACTAAGGAGCTTAAAAGCATGGTAAAACATGAAAAACTTGAACCATAAAATTGTTTACATTACATTAACAATCTAAATGGAAAAACACACATCGGCTGTATTTGTACACAAACACCTCACGACGGCCAACTGCATTTCAAACATGTTTGACGGTACGATTCCTGATCTGGAGGTGGTCATGAGAGGCTGATCGCCCCTCGTTACCTCTTGTACACTACATGATGCACGATCAGGCTGAAAGTCGGCCCATTCGAATAAATTCTTGCACGACTGTAAAATGGGCCTGAAAAGGGCAAAAAAAAAATCATTACCATACGCCCGGCTTAAATGGCAAACTTTATAGTAATCACCCAGTTTTCTCATGGGCAGTGATAAACGAGTGTTTTAACTTCGTCTAAATTCAGTTAGCTTTCAGGGAAGTTTTCTACAAGTTAGCCTGAGTCTGAAACAAACCTTTACAGTTAAGGTTTGAGATCTTTTTTCGGCTTTGAAAGACATCAGTTTAGTATAAACATGATGTACTGTAACACTTTGGAAGACCTGGGAAGTTAACATCTCATTTAATATCATATGATTCGTATAATATCAGTTAGTTTCCATTTGGGATTAATAAAGTGCCTTAAATTGAATTTCTCAGTGGCTTTGAAAAGGATCTATTGCAACTTCTTTTGTAGTTTTTTTTAAATATGAAGCAGATCATACAGAGAAGCAAAAAAGTGAGTGTAGATGACAAACTTCTAAATCTTATGATGCTAAAAGTAGCTAAACACTTTGTAATCTCTGCTCAGTGTCTAGTGGTGTATTTTTCATCTTCAGATTTGAAAAAAAATCTGATCTTTGGGCTTTAAATATCACCCAAACTATTATTGTATTACATCACTCTCAAATGCTCAGCAGCTCAGATATACTGTATTTTTGCCCTTTAATGGCGTTGTATGTGTTAGCATCAGACAGGGGAAATAGTCTAAGAAATTATCCACAAAGGAAGAAAAATATCACAGTTACACAGAGGTAAGATAGTTATTACTGGTTTATAAATAACAACATCTAACAGACATTCTTGTCAAAACACTTTAGGTTTTAACTGAATTGAAAAGTTTCCTTTCAGGTTCATTTATAGTTAGGTGTCTTTTATAGATACTTATAGACCACTATGAAAAATGTATGTCATCAAATAAGCTATTTCTGTAAATATGCTGGTATATTTAGAGATGATAACCAAACTATGTTATCACAGTTTTTCCAATAAACTCCTATGACTAAAGTTTAGTAATTTTAACAAACCACTGACTGAAAGCACCCAAAGCCTTAATTTGCTTTTGTTAATGAAAAATCTTCATTAGTAGTTTTCTAACTTTGGTTCATCCCAATTAATTCAGTTTCTTTATATAGCGCCAATTCACAACACATGTCTTCTCATGGCACTTTACATAGACAGTACTGTCAGACTCGTTAGGAAAACTAGTTGATTGCATTAAGTCGTTGATCTGCAAGACCTGCTCTTCCTGACTGAGATTGCGGGGACTACTTTTGCCTGCATTTTGTCGTTAAGTCTTCAACAATCCCTCACAACAAGCATGCATATAGCAACAGTGGAGAGAAAAACTCCCTTTTAACAGGAAGAAACCTCCATCAGAACCAGGCTCAGTGTGAAGCGGCCATCTGCTGAGGCCGACAGAAGCAGAGATACAAAAAGAATCAGATGTACAAAAGGTAACTGTTAACTAGCTCCACGGGTGGCCGGTCCAGGAAACACACAGCCAGACAGACAAGCTCCAAGCCAGTTCTGCTAGTCACAGTAAAAGAAACAGGATGACACTGGAAACGGTCCAATCTCCAACATCTATAAACAGAGATGTCGATGGCAGCAGCACAGCTGATATTTCAATCCAGGTTGGAGTCACAGCCAAACAGGAACACACCAGATGAAACTACTATCATGAGAAAAAAGCAGAGAGAATATAAAATTATGAGTGGAACTTAAAAAAAACTCTGCAGGATGGGAGAATAGACACATAATGAAGCAGAATGCAGTGTATTCTCATTATGAGTTCGCGTGAATCGTACAAAAAGTTATGCACCGTAATTCCGTACGTTTTGGACGTTTTTTTCGTCGTATGCGCATGCGCATCTTACGCACCATTCAGGAACATAGAATTTAAAATACAATTAGCCCTAACCCTGAACCTAACCCTAAGATATAAAACAGCAAGCAACGTAGTTAGAGACATGAAGAAGTGATTATTGCACTGTTTTTCCCAGTTTTACGTCCGTCCGCGGATCTGCTTTTTTTGTCTGTCTGCCTGCGCATGCGCACTGATGTGTTTTTTGAGGAAAAACGTCCAAAACGTACGAAATAGTGTGCATAACTTTTTGTATGATTTCGTACGAACTGATAATGAGAATATGTTGCAGAATGAGGAAAGTGGTCCCTATGTGATCCACCAGCCCAAACATATAGCAGCACAAATACAGAAAATAGCTCAGGATAGCCTTACTATTTTGCATGAGGGATAAGAAAGATAGAGCCACAGTAGGGCCAAGAAGAAACATCACTCTGTTTTTAACTGTATGTTTAATAAAAAAACTGAAAGTTTTAAGCCTAGCCTTAAAAGTAGTCAGGGCGTCTGCTTCATGGACTAAAACTGGTAGTTGGTTCCACAAGAGAGGAGCCTGATAACTAAAAGATCTGCCTTTCATTCTACTTTTGGAAATTCTAGGAACCACTAGTAAACCTGCAGATTGAGAGCGAAGTGCTCTGTTAGGAACATAAGGAACAATCAGATCTCTGATATAAGATGGAGCTTGGCTATTTAAGGCTTTATATGTGAGAAGGAGGATTTTAAATTCTATTCTGGATTTAACAGGAAGCCAATGAAGAGAAGCCAGGATAGGAGAGATATGATCTCTCTTTTTCATTTTCATCAGAACTCTGGCTGCAGCATTTTGGATCAGCTGAAGGCTCTTAACTACAGCTTGTGGACTTCCTGATAGTAAAGAATTACAATAGTCCAGCCTTGAAGTAACAAATGCATGGACTAGTTTCTCAGCATCACGCCTGGACGGGATATTTCTAATTTTTTGCAATATTTCAGAGATGAAAGAAAGAAATTCAAGAAAACTCTTTGATATGGGATTTAAATGACAGTTCCTGATCAAAAATATCACCTAGATTTGTTTACTTTATTATCTGAGATCAGTTTAATCCTATCCAAATGAAGTAACTGACTAATCAGCTTATTTTTCAAAGACTCTGGTCCAAAGACTATTAAATCTGTATTGTCTACATTGAAATGGGTTAGTTTGATCTGGATTAATACACAGGTATATCTGGGTATCATCAGCGTAAGAGTGGAAATTAATCCAATGCCATCTAATAATTCCCATTTGCGAGCACATACTGCATATAGTAAAGAGAATTGGTGGTCCTAGCACTGATCCCTGTGGTACTCCACAGGTAACCCTGGAGCATGAGGGAGTTTTATCATTAATGTGAAAAAAAACTGATTTCTGTCAGATAAATAAGATATAAACCAGCCTAGTTCTGTTCCTACAAAATGTTGAATGACTTTTCTAAATGGATAAAAACAAGCTCCACTGCAATACAACGATAGCTCAGAATAAATTGTGTAGAAAAAAGAAACTGAACATGCAGCAGATGTAGCTTGATTTAGCTTAAATAGGTCTTTTAGAGCAAAGTAAGATTATTTAAAGATCATTTTACGCTGCGTCAGAGATAAATAGTTGTTAGCTGTAAAGGAATCCTATAATTTTGTTGTTTTTTTTAAACAATTTTTTTATTTATTTAGTTACATTTCCAAACAAAGAGTAAGTATTAATGTATAAATTATTCATATATTTGTTAATGTAAGCATTAATTAAAGGAAAGTTGATTCATTGTATTTGTCCTCAAAAGCTAGCTGCTAGTTAGCAGGAGTTAGGTGTCTCTGCAAGAGTAACTGCAGCTTTTACTGAGCAGAATGTTTCAAACTGCTTTTGAATTCATAGATGACAATTGATGGGGCAACATGGCTGTTAACTGCAAAATATAATTGATCTACAAAAGCAATGAAAATACATCAGTAGCTTCAATGTAGATACAGGTCCACAACTTTTGTGCTGCTGGAGGCTGTTCTTAAGATTCCTGCTTTCAGTGGCAGATTAAATATTCAGTATCAGGGTCAGGGATATTACTTATTTAAAGGCTTAGATTGTTCTGCAGACATTATACAGGCACAACATAATAAAGTAAATATCTTCACACCATGGCGCTATAGGAAATATTAGGCAGATTTTGATGTGCTAGCAGCAGAATTAACTGGCAAGTGTAATATTTTGACGAAGTTTAACAAGATCCAAGATGTAATGACTAGAAAACTACAGTGTCAGGCCAGCAAACCATCAAACATAGTCGAAAAAAGTCTTAAGTGCTGAATCTAGCCAGCCAAGGCTAAATGATGAAGCCAGGGACTTACTTCAACTTATCCACTCATGAAAATCTGGAGCTGAATCCTCTGAAAAGGTTCTTTGCTCATTCTGATTGAAGTGCATCAAAGTTTGCTAGGTATGGGACTGAACAGCCGTAAAGCCATTCAGGATTTGCACAGTGAAGACGAACGACTTGATGCCTGGGAACACTCGTTCCAGCTTGCCCTATTAAAGGAAGGCAAGCTGTCAGTAAAATGTCCTGCTGTAACACATTGGTAATGCCCCCAAACCTTTGCCACCAAGCAAAAATATTTTGGGCGGATCCCAATGTGACTTTGAAGTGTTGACAATTAAATTATGTATATACAGATTTGCTCTGCTCAGTGGCGCAGTGGGTAGCACTGCTGCCTTGCAGAAGGAAGATTCTGGGTTTGATTCCCGGCCCAGGGTCTTTCTGCATGGAGTTTGCATATTCTCCCTGAGCATGCGTGGGTTCTCTCCGGGTACTCTGGCTTCCTCCCACAGTCCAAAAACATGATTGTTAGGTTAATTGGCTTCTCTAAATTGTCCTCAGGTGTGAGTGTGTGCGTGAATAGTTGTTTGTCTTGTGTGTCTCTGTGTTGCCCTGCGATGGACTGGCAACCTGTCCAGGGTGTACCCCGCCTCTCGCCCATTGACTGCTGGAGACTGCTGGCACCAGCACCCCTCACAACCCCAATCGGGACAAGCGTGTCAGATAATGGATGGATTTTTATTTCAAATATGCAGTAGCTAGGCATATTTGGCCCTAAAATATTGGTGTGACGGCTAGTAGTTTCCATACATCGATGGGTCACACTTTTTTCTGTTTCATCATTACACATGAAACAGAAGGTCGTAATGTTAGGCTTCCCCAATATGCAGCTATAATTTATGTGCACAGAAAATTATAATAATTGCATTTAGAAGTATAGCCAACATTTTGTTTACTCTCTTTACATATTATAATATAGATGGATTTCTAAGTTAGCTGTAACAGTGTTAGCTTAGGAGTTTTTTATTATTTCCTCTGTGCATTTTTATTTTTATTTTTTTTACTTTAAAATGTACCATGAGAGCTCTTATCAACGGAAGCAGGACCTCTGCTTTTTGTCTTGGAGGATTCAGTAATTTTCCTTCATGATAACAGCTTTAATTTTGGGAACAGAGTCATGTTACTGTGGGCTATGAATAAAACACATCCAAAGCAGATCACCGTGCCAGATGTCCCAGGTTAGATGCAATATTTATCAGTGGTACAACACTTGCTTACAGTAATAACACATCTGTAGGATTTCAATCATTCCATGCTTAACAAGGGTTGTTTTTAAAGAACAACATGGGTCGTATTTCAGAACAACATTGCTGCTAGAGGCAGTGCGTACAGTCACACTCCTGTGTTACCATGTCTGCCAAGACTTGGACAGACTGCATCATTACTGGCCTTTACCTTATCTATAAATAACCGCAGTCTGCACTCACCCAGCTACTTTCTGCTCACACCCCCACCTCTATTTTTCCATTTTATTCTCCTGGAAACCCCTTTTTCTCTGTCTGCAGAGCTTTGATTTGTAAAAAAAGAAGAAAAAAAAGAAAAAACACAAGTTATTGATTCATTATACATGGATGCCAGCAGCACTGTTCAGTTAAAGCTCTGAAAGGATTTATATGTAGAGCAGAGGCTTGGCTTCAACTTAAAAAAAAAACAACACATTGTTGTTTTTTTTGCCCAAAAATACGGCAAGCTTTGAAATTACATGGATTTCCACAGAAGGAGAATCTCCCGACTGACGTGTTCCCGCCAGATAGGAGACCTGCTGTGGGAGAGAGGGCAGGCAGTTAACACTTCCAGTATCAAATCACAGCAATGAGCTGGACGCTGGCCCTGTGGATCACCCCCCAGACTGTGTGACATGTTATTCATAGAGTAAACTGACTCTAATGGATAAAATGCACCAAAACCTTTCATAAAGCTGCAAATCTGTCATAGAGCACAGTGTCCCCCGCAAACATAGAGCTTTGACTTATATAGCTCCAACCTGTATAGTGTTACCTTTATGTTTCTCATTCTGAAATACTCTGAAAATCAAAGTTTTATATAAAAAAAATGCTCTGCACAAGAAAAAAAAAATCTCATTATAAAAACAATAATAACTTATTCATCTTCAGTCTGTTGAATAAAAACAAACTGTCATTCTGCTAAGGTGACAGGAAGACGGGCCCGGAAGGTGGAGGGAGGCGTGTTCTTTGTAAGTATGTCCCATCGTCACGTAAGGCTGAACGCTTCTGTTTTTTTCTCCATCTGAGTGACCATCGGTGCTGACTTTCTCACCCTACATGTTTAACCTTTCCTGCTGATGTTGCTCCTGCATGATCACAAACAAACCCACGCTACTAACCAGCCACCTGACCCCCGATCCATAAACATGTGTGTTGTGCTGATTCACCCTCCTCTGGATGGAACTGAGCTAATGACCCAACAGCTGCGACCCTTAATGTGTGTATCTACGCATCATTATGGGTGGACATGAGTCAAAATGACACCCAGGTAGCACAGCTACAGGAAAACAGCATATGCCTGTTAGAAAAAACCCTGAATGATAACGGTAAACAAAAGCTTTGCATGCATTTGTATCCAACTCTCTTTAAACTGATATCCATTAATAAAAACTGTGATTAGTTGCCTATAAATTTAAATTATGATAAAATGTAATTTATTTTCTGTTTTGCCAACGTGGCTCTGGAAAATTTATGTCCTGTAGTTAGATAATTGCCCACATGATTTGCTTTCACAAGTAGACCATTATGGTTGCTGCCATGATGATTGGGTTGGTAATTATGTATGAAACTTTATTAAAAATGGCTCAGGGTATACAATCGTATGCAAAGGAGGTGGGAAAGGAAATAGGATAAGATTTAAGAGGAGAGATAGAGAGAGAAAAGAGGTAGAGTAAAAGAGAGAGAGAAAGAAAAAAGAATAGAAACAAGACAAGAAAAAAAACAACCAAATACACAACAGAAAATAAACAGCAGGGTCTAGATGAAAATGAAAGAGAAAGAGCACAGAGGACAAAACAAAGGAAAATTACAATAGACTAGTCATAAGAAGAGCAAATATCCCACAGACATGCAGTCAGTACATGCATATATTAAGGAAAACCTGTGATGATGCATGTAGTGTTAGTGTGTATCTGTGGACACTTGGAACAAAACGCCTGTGATACATATGCATGTGTATCATGGATTTACAGGACTCCTTAATAAGGAGAATATGCTCAATACCAAAGTGTGAGCAACTTCAGATTATGTTGGGGGTCCAGAGCCCAAGGACGACTTAGAGGGGACTAGAGCTGCTGATATCTATAGCCACCCTCGATTCAGGGACACAGGAAGGGCAGATATAGGTACGGCCACACCCAACGAAGACACTATGGCACCACCTTAGGGGGTAGAGTCCAAGTACAGCCCAGGTATAGCTCCAGGCTCCACCCCAGACCCATCCTCCATGATCATTCACCTGATCCCACCACAACACACCCACCATGTCCCCAATCAAAGGTCCTTCCTGCTGGAGCCACAGTTGGCCAGTGTCCCTACTACCCTGCCTAAATCCCTAACCCACACACCCTTTGGAGGGACGATGCCAACTATAACCTCCCCAGGGCTTCCCAACAAACCCCACATCCATCCACAAACATCAGAGCAGGGAGCCAACCCCGGCCTTTCTGTGCCCCCACATTCATAAGGCCCTCTCTTACTCATGGTTGCCAGGCAGCCCACCACCCTAAGCCAAGAGAAGACCAAGCCTGGGCACCATAAGCAGATTGATGGCAGCCAATCCACCTGACTGCAGGCACAGGCCAGAGATAAAAATGTGCAAAAGTGTAAAACAAACAGAGCAGAACCCCAGGCCAGATACAGTAGTTCTGGGAGAGCTGAAAACCCCAGCCAAGCTGCAATTAACCCCAAGGGTGAAGATCAGTACTCCTCCCCACCGAGGTGTGGAAACACCCCATGCCAGCCCCTCTCCTGTTCATCCACCTCATTTTGAAGTAATCCTCGACTATTTGCGTACCCCAATAGAAAAGCAAATAAAGAATAATGAGGAAATGTCAGCCCAAATTATATGTGTCATACATCATTTGAAAGAAAATTGGGTGAGTAGAACACAGCCCAAGCAGCATCGATAAAAACATGACTCAAAATTGTTGTTTTTTTATTCTCAAAAATGACAGCAGTAATAAAGCCATGCTTGAGGATAGGCATGTATGATTGTATTACATTAGTTCTACATCATGTCAATCACAAATGCAAGCTGACCCCTAGAATAACACTGAAGCATTTTAATGGCCACAAAACATTTATGAAGCAAGTATTTTCCACTTTCTTTTTTAGAATCAGTGAATATAACAAAAGTTAACATTTATAAACCTACAATAACATAAAAATCTATAAAAAAAAAATAGTGAAACTTTTGCTTTTCAAGCTAAAATAATCTCCAGTGGCTTTTCTGAGCTGCATTTTGTTATTTTTTTCAGCCTTAGGCATTGTAATAAAACAAAATCCTAAAAACTTCAAAAAACAGGATTGTTGTTATTTTTCAGCTTTAAGCTGTGCGCATTGATCCACTGTCAGCTGTAAGTTTCACTCTTATTATTTTATGGACAAACAAAAGCTTAGCATGCATTTTTCCTCTTTCCACTTTAAACTGATATTCATTAATAAAACCTCTGATTAGCTGCCTTGAAGATTATGTTATGATTACATTTACAGGTGTGTGTAAATCATTGTTTGTATGTTCACAGCTATTCTGTATAGGGGCGGAGCTAGGGACCGTTGCCCTTAAACCCTGTGAAATCTGATCAGCCCCATCAAGGTGTACCCCTGATATTGGACATGTCTCAGCAGCAGGTCACTCCTGCAAAGCATGAGGTCACTGTAAAGTAGTGTGAGCTATCAAACTACTGGGGAGTGAAATGGAAAGAATTTGGAGAATATGACACATATGGTGATATATATGGATCATAAACGGGATCGTATTTGAACAACTAGTTATGTTTATATTTTTCTTAGACTGGTCCTAAACAGATGATGTCTGTGTGTGCTAACAGGTCAAGCCAGGTTTATGCTCAAAAACCAGGTCGTCTGCGTGTGTGTGACAGTTAACGCAGATATGCTACCCCCCGTTTCCACAGACACTCCACAAAATTGTTGGTGACTGCAGATAGCATAGCAGGAGGAGAGGAAGGAGGCCTCTTATTGGTCAATTCTACATCCACTCTACACTATGCGTATTTCCTGTTTGGTTTCTAATGTCATAAAATCTGGCCACAATGCCTGCAACACCTCTGACACTATCCCAGACACCGTACAGGACGCTAGTTTGCAAGTCTGTGCGACAGTCTGTTGATTTGCACCTGAAACCAACAGACCTGTAGATTTCTATTTATAGATTTATATCTTAATACATGATATCCTCGTTTGAAAACTTTAGTTTGCATTTACTGCTGTAATTTTTTTAACAAAATTTTCTTTATAATACATTTTTTTTTACCTAAAGTGTATTTAAAAATTTTTTTTTAGCTTGTGTGTATTTCCAACTCAAGTATTTTTTTTCAAATGAAAAATAAGGAGAAAGACCTTTCTTCTGATGTCCCAGTTTTTTTCACACACTGTAAGCCAAAGGCAAACTCATCCCAGCCAGCCAGTGTGCAGCTGCCCGCTGTGGGCACTAATGCCTGCTGCCCTGGCAGGAATGTCGCCCTCACCCTCCAAACCACAGAACATATACATCAGGTAATATGAGGAAAGCTGTCCAAGGGATTTAAATGTGGCTTTTATTGGGTTGGTTGCTGTTGTAGATGAGCTAGATTGAATAATTAGGCATGTAGCATTATGCCACCTACATCAGTCACACTTTTAATTTCTCATTTTCTTCATTTTTCTGACCCAAAAATATCCCCACCAAAGATTAAGCTGTAAGGAAACAATAGTTGTATCTATTTAGATGCATAGCTGGCTTTTAGAAAGAAGGCTGCTATAGACTGTGTGCACTTACAAGTCCATTCCATTAATTTGCCATATGAAACCCATGTACCATATGGGAAAGTAATATGTGGTGCACATGAGTATCACACAAAGAAGCACACATGTGAATTACATGTGAAACCAAACATGTATTCAAATGGGTACCATGTGTAAAAAAACATAAATACATGTGGATTTAGAGTTTCACGTGAAAAGCATGCATGATTTACCTTATATGAAAATGAGAAAATTGAAAAAGAAAAAAATCTTTTGAAAATATGTGAAATTTAAAAAAAAAATGCAATTAATGTAAAAGAAAATGTAAAAAAAAAGTAAAATACAATAAAATTAAATATGCCATTAAAAAAATAATAGATAAAAAAAGCATATTAGATATATATATATAAAAAAAAGAAAACAAATTGAGAAAATTACAAATGTAAAAGTTTTTTTTAAATGTATATATTAAGAAGTTTTTCAAAGTTTCATTTCTGGATTGCATTTCTTTTTAAATTTCCATTTACAAATTGGATTATTTGCTTGGAACAATAATAGAGCAAAATTCACTCCATAGATTAGAACATATGATGAAGACAGCACCTAGAACACCTACTTTTCTTACATTTAAAGATTAGAAATAAGGGAAGAGCTTTTAATGCAGGTTTTTACAAACATCTGATAAATCCTTTAAAACTAAAACTCCAAAACTAAGTTATCAGACTGAAAATTACTTCCAATACACCTTTTTTAGAGGTAAACTAGATTCTTTAATGTCCGTCCCAATATTTACTTAATCTTTATTTATATTTCTAATTAGTAAATAGAAGCTTATAAATATATTATTCTAAGAAAGAATACATCTACAGTCTATTCAGTCTGGTCAATAAATCATATTTCAACCTGGAGTGAATCACAGAGAAAAAAAGGAATTATAAAGATTTTATTGACATGAATGAAATAAGTTCTTTGACGCTCGGACCCCGGCAGAAGACATGATGCTGCAAGTTGACAAGAGCTTGGGGGAATAACTTAGGAAGAGGATTAAAGTCGTCTTCCCCCTGAGGGAAGGCGGAGGATGAGGGTGTCTAAGAGTTCAGCTGATAAAGAGTCTTCCAGGTTGAATTTTCAATTAAGCTTCGTCACTGAGAAAAGGATTAAACTTCTGCTCTGACTGTTGAGTCTGATTTGTTTTTGATGCAGAGCAGAGTGTAAAGAACCGTGTAATCCTCTGATGCTAAAGGAAGGAGCTAGTAATGTTTTTTGCATGAAGTTTTAGTTTGGAAGTTTTTAAAAATCAAGAGTGAAGATTTACAGAAACCCTCAGTCTGAGAACAGAGAACAGAAGCAAATAAAGAAGAAATGTTATTTATTACCTTTTACCCAGAACTCTTCCTGCATCATATTGAATAAGCTAAAACTTTTTTATCTAAATTTACCAGACTTTCTGATAGCCTTTAAGTAACACCTTTATGGTCCTTTTTTCCCCTGTCTTAGTAAGGCTTATCTAATTTGTAAAGCAAAAAGCCTTAGAAGGATGGTTAATATAAGATGTGATTTTTGTAGATTTAGCATATCTTTTAGTGTAATCATAATTCAGTAAAAAAATATTCTGTTCCAGTTATGAGTAAAGGTAAATATTACTGCCTGCAGTGGTTAAACAAAATGTACTGAGACCATAAAGACTTTCATCTGTGCTTTCAGTCTCTCATCTTTACAACATCCATAAAAATTAGGACACACGCCTCAGTAGATGGCCCTGCTTTGTTAGTTTGTCACCCAGAGCATGTAAGAGGAGTTTCCTTTTATATAACCAAATGTAATTCTGAGGTTCCTTCTAAATCCTCTATAATGCCTACAGCACAGAAACAAAGTGAGATGTTTCCTTCAAGTTTCTAGCTCTTCTTTCCCTACGATATTTTAGTTGCCATTAAAGATAAATTAATGTCATATTCTTTTAAAGGAAAAGTCAGATCATATTCAGAATACAAACTTCTCAAAGTACTTTAACTATAAAATTATTACATACTGTTCAATAAATGATAAGTGTTTTTAATTAAGAATAATTCCATGTGAATGTGCTTTACCGGAGACATCCATGTTTGTCAAAGAACACTACTGCCACCTACTGGTTTGTGACATCACGGTGTGGTATCGGCTGTTGATCAAGTCCCAGTGCTGTATCTGGTGTTTGTCACAATGCGCTATTATCCCTGATGGTGAGGACCAGTGCACTATGAGAAGCAGAGAGTAAGTCAGCAGTTTGAATACAAACCCTCCCTCTTCAAGTTGGCACTCCAACAACAAACCCGTGGAGAATCATGAATCGGAATGGTGAAATAACAAATAGTTTTTTTCACTTTAAATCGATGTATTGCATCATCCAACTGCCATGCACCTAGGCATTGTCAGTTCATAGTGCTCACAAATTTCAATGGTGAAGTCCTCTGGAAATCTTCAATAATTGTTGTTGATTGCAGATGTGTCTAGTAGTTCCCATTGATTTTGCTTTTAAAGCGGGGAGAATGGCGCTAGGCTTACCCCACCGTGACGTCACTGCTGGAAGATGTCAGGGATGAGGTGTTACTATATTTGTGCAAAAATGGCCGCTCCCAGACTCAGTGATCGCAACAATTTTGTTTTTATTCTTTTTTACAGATTAACGTTAAATTTGTTCGTAAATGTTTTAGTTATAAATAATGATCCATTGGTTTTTCCTTGCTGCCAGACTTTTCCTTTAATAAAGAACATCTATAATGTGACAGGTGCGTAAAAAAAAACTGTCAGCTTGCAAGAGAAAACATTTATTTGGAATGTCTCGATGCTAGACCTTTATCAGGCCTGATGAATTGAAAATAGAATCTAAACAAATGAAAATATTGTATTTCAAAAATAAATAATTGGGGAAAAAAGTATAGAAAACGAGCAAAATTACTTTGAAAACATTTTCTTTTGTTAAGAATTTTTTCAAAGTATCATTTCTGGATTTAAGTTTTTTTCAATCTCCATTTAAAAAACATGTTCTTTCCTTTAAAAATAATGGAAAAATAATAATTCAATACTAAAACCCTGTCCATTTGGTTTGCAAATATTGTAACTTTAAAAATATAAAAAAAATATATAACTGTACTTTTAAGCAATAACCTTAGTGTTTTTATAGTGTTTTTGTTTGCATTTATAATGCTTAGCAATGCTTATTATATCACACCCTATAAACAATGGGGCTGGCCTGATAGTGGATATGAAGAACTGCAAAACTGCATAAACAAGGCAAAAAGGATAAATATCATCTTTATATTGTAATTGCTGTTGTAAATAGAGTTAAAATTTTATTGATTTATTTTATCCACAATTCACATCATCTCATGGCACTTTAGATGGAAATCCGATCATACTGTACAGTCAGATTATTTGAAAGTTTTCTACCAAAGGGAACCCAGCTGATTGCATCAAGCCAATGGCTGTGCAGGATGAACAAGCATAGAGTGACAGTGAAGAGGAAAAAATCCTTTTTAATAGGAAGAATTTCTCCAAGAGAATCGGGCTCATTGTGAGGAGCCTTTTGTTGAAGCTGACTGGGGTTCAAGCAGTGTTGTTTTCATCAAGGCTTACGATGACAAAACCATTTCGTTGACGCTCCTTTTTTCATGATGATAATGAAAACTGATGAGCTAAACGTGGATCTTTGATGACTAAAACATGACTAGTCGTATGTTTGAGTTTTAGTCAATAAGATAAGACTACATAAGAAATAGCAGGTAGTTGGTCAGATGTTTAAACTGCATCATCGTGCTGTAATCAGCTAAGCAGTATCAGCCGTGCAGCAGTGTCTTCATTGATCCTGCCGCCCACCAGGTGCACAGTGCTACCCATGCAACAGGAGCACAGATGGATCGTGGTAGCAGCTGCGGCAGGGTCTGGGAAAATAACCCAATGGTCCTCTCCACTCTAACAAACTGCTCTGATCTTCCAGCTGTGCTTGTGCAGAAATGCGTCTTTGCGCACGGAGCTCAGAATCTGCGCTTCACGCTCTATTCTGATGGTTTGCTCTCAGCAGTATGGCTCTTCCTGCTCTCGCTACTTAATAAACTATGTGGCTGATCATCCTCTGCCAAGCGTAAAAAAAATCCCTTTACTATCACTATTTTATTTCTTCCAGCTCACAAGAGGTGATACTAAACATTCTTTAAGGAATCCCTAAATTATATCCAAATAAAATATTTAATTGCATTCTCTTTATTTTTGGCAAAGACCCAGATGAAAAGGTACATAGATCTTTAAATATTTCTCTATTATTGTTCTTGTTTCTATCTATTTAAATATGATATAAATGTTTCCTTGTATTGAGATTAAAGCATTTCCTATGTTTCCTTTGAATATTTTAGTTAACATATTCATTCAATTTAGGTCTGGATTGCCATGGCATTACAAGGCAGTTATGTAGCTTCTCTCTGTATTTTTTTTTTTTATATCAAAAGCCTGTGAATTTAATTCTACTTTGACCTCTAAGCAGTGGTAACTGAGTGTCCTGATCGGTTTAACAAATCTGACCCACATGCAGAGCAAACACTCAGAGAACACGAAGAAAAGTTCAACAGTTTTATTTGTTGTAGTATGAACTGGCGTTGAGTCTGGAACTCAGTGAACTGGTAAACCAGAACTGGAAGTCAGAGGGGAAGATCTCAGAGATCAGTTCAGGGACCGTGGGAATTTGTTAAATTTATGCAAGAGAGGGTCTCACGTTTGAGGGGGCTATTGTCAATCCTTGAATCTAGTCTGTGTGGGATTATCCAGAGAAGAGGAAACACGTTGGAGAGCGGACAGGTAGACAAACGTTGGACCCGGAGGAGTAATGGAGTGGACTGTCACTCGGATTTCCGATAGGAACTTGAACGGATCATGTGGAGGTTTTCCCCTGCTAAGTGTGAACTCTGTTTTTCCTCCTAGGATGAGAAGGTCCAGGTATCCAGTTATACAGGAAGGCTTCCTGCCAAAGAACAAAGACAAAAACAACATAAGTCTCAGAGAAACAAAGCTCAGGTTAGACTCTGCTAATCTCAGCTTGGCTAGAGTACCCAAAACTGGCAAACCCTCTGGCATCAAGGTAGTGACAGTCCACTGCTCAAATACTCCTCCAGATAATGATCCAATGAGCCGCAAGTGTGCAAGGAGGCCCAAAGAAGACAGGGCGCCTCCTGGTGGTGGAGAGAAGGAAACCGCACAAACTGGATTCCTAACACTGAGGGGAAAATTCTCAGAAATAAAGTCAAAACTGCCAAAGTAAAAAGAAGAATGTTTTTGTTCTTTGCTTTTTTGGAGTAATGAGGATTTTATTGATTTGTGTCTAATGCATAATTCATAGTAGATCAGGATATGTTGCTTTGGGATGGAAACCTTGTACGTCTAAACCCATTCCTTTGTTGTACATTTTGTTAGCTTGTCTGTCAGCTATTTTAAAAAAATATAATGTGTTGATCTGGATCTGCTATTTTCACAGCTTTTGCAAGACACTTTTTTAGTAAAGAAGTGGATTAATTAATAAAAAAGTTCATTTGAATTCTATAAATCAAAGTTTTCTGCCTAACAGCAATGATGAACTGCACAGCAGCATAATATACCCAGCTATTGTAATATCTAGGCTAGAGCTGTCAGTCTGGTAAAGAATCTAGTTGTTATTCGAAATTGTAAAGGTTCACTTTTTTTGGCAACATAAAACTGACTAAAACCTTTTTAAGTTTTAGTCGACTAAAATCGACTAAAACTACCACATATTGTAATGACTAAAATGTTACTAAGACTAATAATAGTTTTCGTCCTGACTAAGACTAAATCTAAGACGGCTGTCAAAAACAACAATGGGTTCAAGGAGTGCTCTGCTCAAACCACCAAACCATACGTCTTCATGCAGCAAGTTTTATATATAATCACATATATTTAACATTTGCAGTTTGTCCTGCATCTGCTGTGCTAAAGTTGTCTACTGCTTAACTGGGAAAGTTCTAAAGATTAAAACTAGATTGGTCTGCAAAGGGTTTACTTGTATTTTAAAAAAGTATACCTTTTTTTCTGCCATGTGTTATATGCAATGTTGGGTAGATATTACTTCCTGTTCTACCGCCATTTTGGTCCATTTTCCTTTTCCCTCCACTCTCATCCCAATCTTTGTCCTCCTTCAGCCGAAGCCAGAGAACGCCGTGACGGTAGCCGTTTCTTCCCGGGTCTTGTTTCGGACCGAGCGGGAGCAGAGGGTGTTTGAGCAGAAAGGAGTGGAAGAATATCTGAGATACCAAATCGAGCACGAGAACGAGCCCTTTGCTCCGGGGCCTGCTTTCCCCTTTGTCAAGGTCAAATCTGCAAAGTTGGACAGATCTGCATGGATTTAGGCATTTTTATGTGTGTTTGGATTCTCTCTCAAACTAACCATTTTTTCAAACTCCCATCAGGCTCTGGAGACAGTAAACGCTCGTCTGAGGGACCTCTACCCCCAGAGCGAAGAGCTGTTTGACATCGTATTGGTGACGTACAACCACGCCCATGTTGGGATCCGGCTCATCAACACCATCAATCACCACAGTAAGCTCTGCAAAGATGGAGATGGAGATCCATAACCATTTCTTGGTTTGACAAAACGCTTGAGTACAATGACAACAACCATCACAGCACCTTTTAATCTATTGTTTTCCACCTAACGTCTTCCTTGTTAATAGTGTGTAACAGAAACTGGTTTTCCTTAGATAGAAACTTTGAGTCATTTTGATTGTATGATCTGTTGAATTTTAAATTGCCTTGAGATGACATGTGTTGTGAATTGGCGCTAACATCTAACCTGACTCCGCCAGATGGATTTGGGAAAATACTGGTTAGCTGATTGGCCTATGTTGGTGATAGACGGGCCAAATAAACCAATCAGATCAACGAAGCATATTACGTAACAGAGCGACGACGAAGAGGAGCCAATTGATAGATCAAACTCCTGGCGAAACCATTCCGGAGAAGAGCAAAAACATCTTTTCCTCTGAGAAAAGCCTCCAGAGCAGTGTTTTGCTCCTCTTTCAGTGAAGAAATACTCTGTAATTCCAATAAAACTTGCTCGATAGCCACGCTAACGCTAGTTTCATCGGCTGAAGCCGCCATGTTATTTAGACTGAACTGTCGCGCTTCTCGTTGCGTCACACCTCAACCCGCCTCAAAGCCAACGCTGATTGGACGTTCGTTTGGTGAACTGCTCTAAATTTTCTTTAACAGAAAGTAGCCAGACTGATCTGCGAGTGAAACCTTGTAAGCTCGCAAGATCAGGATGGTCTCACGAGGCTAGCTAACATCCACCTCATTTTGGGAAATGATTGCCTATTTTGCATGCCAAATTGGAAAAGCAAATAACTTAGTAACTGTAAGCCCAAATTAAATATGTGATACATTATGTTAATGCTGACCCCTTCAGCTTTCTGAATATATACATAAAAATTGGGTGAGTAAAACACAGCCCAAGCTGCATTAGTTCAAACATGACTCAAAGTTTTTTTGTCATTGTCGAAAATAATACGTAGGTAGTTTTTGAACAGCAGTAATAAAGACATGCTTACTTGTTGTGGCTGCTTTATGTTTACATTTTGACATGCTGCTATATCTGTGTTAATTGTGCTTTGGTGCTTGCTATGTCAATAGAATGAACTTGTTGGTTGAATTGTGGAGAATCTAAGCTTTCCAACGATGTCTAACACACTGCAAAAATGTAAATCTAATTAAGTCATTTTTGTCTTAAAATAAGTGCATTTTCTTTTAAATTGAGGGGGTAATGGATACATTTTGCCAATGAAACGAGACAATTTAAACTTGAAATAACAAAAAAGAACTGCATTGTCTTATTTCAAGTGCATATGATCTAATTAACTTATTCTAAGAGTAAAAATACTAATTCCATTGGCAAATCACCCTATTTTTCCGCTTAAATTAAGAGTAAATTCACTCAATTTAATACATTTTCACTTATTTCCAGACCGTTTTTGCAGTGCATGTCTATATTGGTAAATATTTTACCAGTGTAATTTTCATGCATTCTGTGTTATTAGTTGTAAACACACTATAACGGGTCGCCAGCGACCCCGGTGGGTTTTGAGAAGATAAACTGAATTGAATTGAGTTGAAAATAAAAAATTAGCAGGAATATGAGGTGTCCACATTTTTAAATGTAAGTAGAAATTGTAAATACATCTAAGATAAGTAACTGTTCCTTGTTAACATTAAGGAGATAAAGATACACGTGACATTAGATCTTAATCTGTGAAAATAGGAGCTGCAGTTCAACTTTGCAATGATACAATTAAAAATCACAAACCTACAACTACAATTCACAAATACAAATTTATGAATATGAGTCGCTAATTTAGAAGACATTACAATTTCACAAGTACAAACAAAAAATTTACTACAAGATATGATTTGTACTTGAACATTTTTATTTAATACTCAACTTTGTGATTTCTACTCAGAAAATTAGCACCCATGAAAATGTAATTGGCAATTATAATGTTGAAACATTCTAACCTTGTAACTTTGTATTTTCACAGAAGATCGGATTACACATGTTGTATATTTGATGTGATAAGTCGACACAAATACAGATCCTATTTATTTATGCTTTTGACGTTCATTTACAAGCCATACATCTAAAAATATGTTTCTATTGTAAATGTGAATCCATTTATTGTCCCATAATGGGGGAATTTCACGTCTGCATTTTTTGGTAATATAACTATTGACAGTTATATTACCAAATGCAGGAACCTCCTTGCACATGGAGCCTGTTTTGCTTTTAAATATAAAATAATTTAGTCTAACTAATAAGTTATTAAAGCACAAGTTAAGGAATAAATTCCCAATTTTACAGTTTCCTCTGACGTGAGGATAAAAGATGAGCAAAAAAAAAGGCTGCTTTTGTCAGTAGGGACCATTGGTCCAAAGCCAGGTGAAGTTTACAGATGTATTTTGGAGAAATGGAGGAACTTGTGAACTCCGTAGAGCGTGTTACGCTGTGAGACACCAGGAAGATAACAGGAAATGCTGTCACATTGGGAGTTTGGAAAGGGCCACAAAGCAGGTTAGCACACAGGAGGCAATAGATCAGAAATAACAAACACATTATTTTTGCCAAGAAAGGCTGAAAAGTGGAGGGGCCGAAAGCCAACAAATACAAAAACGAGAGCAGGAAAATAAATCTTCAAAGCAATAAAGCCATCACCTGTAGGAGCAGGAAACTGACAGTATTAAACAGCAGTTCTGAGCATTTTTAATTAGCTTAAATGTGTGCTAATGGTGTGAAAAGTCACTGACTTTGCAGAAAAGTAAAAACTACACTTTAACAGCAAGAAATGTCCAGCAGAACCAGACTCAGTGTAAACAGCCATCTGCATCCACACACAAAGAGCACTGAGGCAGAAATACTTTCTATGTGCAAGAAAACTAAGACTGTTAGTGGTAATGCTTCTTGCATTAATGACACATTGGGTAAATCCCTCACACCCATGCAGTGTCACTCCCAACTCATCACATAAGTGATGCTTGATCAAGTTCCCCGTGCATCAGTATCTGACCTATTAACTGACACGGACGGTTCATGACATGTTATAGCACCAAGCACCATAGTGAGCGTTCTGACCAGCTGTATCACTGTGTGGTGTGGAGGCTGCAGCGCCTCAGACTGGAAGAATGTGAGGAGAGTGGTGAGAACAGCAGAGAAGATCATCGGGGGCTCCTCTTCAGAATCAGAATCAGAATCGGGTTCTTCCCTCCATTAAAGACATTTCATCCCAGCACTGCGTGTCCCAAGCCCGTAACATCATCAATGACCCCTCACACCCCCAACATGGACTGTTCTCCCTGCTGCCCTCTGGGAAGAGGCTCCACAGCATCCGATGCAGGAGCAGCAGATTGTGCAACAGCTTCTTCCCCACCGTTATCAGACAGTTGTTAAAAAAAACCTTAAATCATGTCTCAGACTCTGCATCACACTGATAATACCAAACAAAAAATACTGCATATTTGCAACATATCTCTTAATGCTCTGAACTTCCATATCAATGCATTTTTGCACGTCTTTTCTCCAACACTGTTTACATTTGATCACTGTTGCAATGGAAATGTTCAGAAAGCTGTACAAAACAAAACATTTTGTAAACACTCTGTGTACAGAATGACAATAAAAGTTGTCTAAGTCTACTGCAGGTCTATAGCAGGAATTTCCTAAAATATTTCCATGAGCTGCAAAGTAAAAATGTATCACTAAACCATCCCTTACCCTAACCCCTAAACTTACAGAAACACTAGTATACATGTTACCATAAACTCCTAAAGGCTGATTGATACTCAGAAAACAGGTCGTCTGCGTGTTGCAGTGAATGCAAATGAGCATCCACCCCTTCTGCAGACACTCTGCTGCACCTCTCCCAAATTCTAGGTGTTCTCTATGCATATTTCTCGTTTGCTGGCTTATTTTTTTTTGTATGAACGCCATTGTGGAAAACGACTCATGAAGGTGGACCAGCTAGAAGAGCGAGGTGCGCGAGAACGCCTTTTTTCACCCTTTTCCCACCTGGATCCCTGCTCTTTTTTGCCCTCATGTCCCTCCATTGTCGGACAAACTTGTCCCCACTTCCTCACCGCCTCGGCCGTATCTAGACCCACAGCTAGTTCCTGATTGTCCCTCCGGCGTGGAATAACATAGAGCAGACCACGCTTCAATATTGGTCATAAATCAAAAATATATGCGACAAGCAAACTGCGACAAACTGCTGCAGGAGTATAAGCAGCCCTTAAAGCTCAGAAATAAAATTTGTAGACTAAAATAAAAAAAGATCAAACTGTCACCAGTTACACGTGTGTTTCAATGATACAATGTCTGCAACCAGTCGTTAATTCCTTGTGTCACATAGCGATGCGAGGGGACTTTGACCACGCACCAATATGGCCACACTGTGCAACACCTAAAGGTAGTTTCAGATTAAGAAATAAGGTTAGAACAAGCATCTTTAATCCTTGACACACCATCCCGCATGTTTTTGATGTCTCTGTTTCACTATACCTAAATCTAGTGACTGCACGCTCTCCTCAGCAGCCATTAAGGGCTAAAGACGTCTGTTAATCCCTCATCTAGTTGAGTCCGGTGTGTAGAGGCAGGGGAGCGCCTAAAACATGCAGGACAGTGGGAGACCTCTGAGTTACGTTTAGACCTTAGGTCAACTGGACTTTACAATGGGGACAAGAAATTGTGCTACATTCTTGTTAATCATTAGCCTGACGTAGTCCGACTCAATTCTAGTCAGAATATGAGTCTGATACTGCTCCATAGAGCTGTGATTATGGGGCGTGTTTTGAAAGAACCAGGAAAAAAAATGCCTCTGCACTCAATTGGATAGACCTACAACCAATAAGAGCAACGGAGTGCGTGACGTATGTTAAGCGACGCATAGTTGTTGTCAACAAAAATCAAAGCGTGCAGTTTCACGCCTAGAATAAGAAGATGAGCCTTGATCGCGTTTCTCTGTTCCTCTTTTAAAATTAATTTGCTGTCGATATCTTCTAGAACAGACCTAATAGCAGAATCTACTCACCCCAACTCTCCTGCGGCAGCCATTGTTGTTGTCGCCCAAGCGCGCTTTGGTCACATGGTTGATTACGTTACTGTTGATCATCTGTCCATCATCGTATAAAGCCCGCCCTGACAATTTGATTGGATCGCCAGAGAGTGGGCGATCATACTCGCGCTACTATGGAGCAATGCCAGACCGAACTTCCCGACCTCAAACCTTGTGGGCTGGACTAAGTTCGGAATGGCACCCAGGCTAGTTAATCATCCCTCAATCAATCCACATTTGTCTGGATTCTTGTTCCTTATCTCTTGGTCCCTATCTGATGACAAGGCAAGGGTCAGAATAAAGAAGGGTAATCTGGAGCTTTACTTTTGGCTCAGCTCTGTTTTTGGCCGTTACAGAATATAACAAAGGCCACACTATGACAGACCAGGCACATCTGATATTTTCTCCTGGTATATATGAGCTGTGCATATTGAGATGATTAAGGATTCTGGGCTAAAGCTGATGCAAGTGGAGTGTATGAACAGCTGAGTGACTGGATCCTTCCCAGGGAAAATCTCAGACCCTCTGGTGACATTCTCCACACAGACCGCTTCCTGTTCATCTCCTCTAATGTTTTCAGATCCACAGACCTTCAGTCTGGGCTGACTTTAGGATTATCTCCCTTGGGATGAACAGATAATCCAAGAGCCCCCCCTCCCCCCCTTAAAAAAATAACAGAAACAAGCAAACTCACCAAAAAGCAAAGCAAAAACTTTCAGCTGCATTTTTGTTTGAAGTCGTTGGTGGCTCTGTTTGTGTAAGACCGCATGCATCCAAACAGTCTCCTGACCTTTGACCTTCCCTCTGATTTATAGGAAAGAAATAGAGCCACTAATTACAGAACACAACAGAAGCCATATTTGCTCTATAAATCCTTTAGTAAATGTAATAAGTGTCTGTACTGACAGCATTTAGTGTGTGAAGGAGTTCCTAAATGTAAAATAAAATGCTTTGGGGTCTTTGGACTTGATAAAACGTTATATAAGTAATAAGGCCATTTAGAATTAACTATCATCAGGAATGTCTGCAGGCTCTGCAGGCTTTCTTTCCCTAATTAAATATGAAACAATATAGAAGCTATCTCCAGAAAAATAAAACAGTTCCTGTGTAAATAGTTCCTGTGAGAGATGAACATAAAAATCTAAAAGTTGGTCTTTATTTAGGCATCAGCGTGTCTCTTCTGTCCCGCTGATTTCCTGCTTTGATATGACAACGTTTCAGATCCTCAGAGGCAGAAGATAAATCCAAGATAAAACATATCAAAACATCCAAAAAAAGGAAACAAACTATAAGTGAATAGGTCCTACCAGCGACCTCTTTAATTTACTTTTATCTTTGTTTTATCCTTTTTAGTCTTGTATATTTATTTAATATTATGATTATTATGACCCACTTCTAAACAAAGCGTTATATTTTCTCCACAGCAGCAGATGTTCCTTTAGGCATTATCTCCTAAATAATCTGAGGTACCAGTTATCTGAATCATATATGGGTCTCTCTTTCTTTTTAATCTTCTGTTTTGTTTAGCCCCATTTAATCAGAGATGGGAAGTAACGAAGTACAAATATTTCAATACTGTACTCAAGTGGATTTTTACTTTACTTTACTACTTATTTTTATGGTGACTTTTTACTTCTACTCCTTACATTTTTACACAAATATCTGTACTTTCTACTCCTTACATTTTAAAAAATTGGCTCGTTACTTTAGTTTTGAATCATTTCAATGGAGTTACCGTTATTATTTTTCACGTCATCAATACCAAATTCAATCTAATTGGATGGGAATCTACGTTGCATTTGACGCACCACTACAAGATGAATCGACAGATTCGGCGGTATTCATTGGCGGCAAATCATTGCAGCTTGGTGGCGGTGGCGTTAGCATAGTAGACGACGAGATGATTGAAAATGAACACAACGGAGATCTAGTCCTATTTGGCAGACATCCATTTAAAATGTAGGCAACGGCATGAAAAAAGTGGTTTCTACTTTTACTTTTATACTTTAAGTAAATTTACAAGCCTGTACTTTGTTACTTTTACTTGAGTAAAGAAGTTTAATCAGTACTTCCACTTTTACCAGAGTATTTTTTAACACAAGTATATGTACTTTTACTCAAGTACGGAAAGTGAGTACTTTTGCCATCTCTGCATTTAATGTATGGAGGCACCAAAACCTGCTTTTAAGAAAACATCACAGCAGGATTAAGGTCTTATTTACTATTAGATTCAATTAAAATTAAATATATTTATTGTTGGCAGATTTTATAGAGTCTGCATCGTTTTCTTTTTAAAAACTGCTTTATTGAGGCCCGGCCTACATTTAAATTTCATGGAAATGTCATGGTAATTCATGTAATTATATTTTATGCAAACCGTTGTGGTAAAAAAAGCAAAAACAGCATACGCCTTTAGGTGTTTTAAATTGAGATTAAAACACATTTCTTTATAGAGGCCTTTAATTGAGCTACACTGCTAAAACGATCTAGAAATAAGCTAAAATTTCTTAAAATAAGTCTATTTCCCCTTAAATTAGGTAGTAGTAGTAGGTAAATAACATGATTTGCCAAACAAGATAGCATTTTTAGTCTTAATATAAGATAATTAGATATAATGCACTTGAAAAAAACTTGAAAAAAATGCACTTGAAATACAATACAATACAATGCAATTGTTTTTTTCTTATTTTAAATGTAAATTGTCTTGGCAAAGTATTTCACTTACTTCCACTTAATTCAATAAAAAAATGACTTATTTAGATTTAAATTTTTTGCAGGTTATTAAACATTATTAGTTAAGCCTTCAGTCCAACTTTCCTTTGTTTTTGTCAATTATTTTATCTTTTTTTTCATAATATTTTATTAATTCCCTTTAAAAATGTGTTTATGCCACTAGAATGTGCTTTTCCTTTTATCATGTATAGCACCTTGACTTTTCTTGCAATTGAAATGTTTTCTATGAAAAAACAGTAGAAACTTTTTCTATAAATAAACTGTAGGTAATTATTCTGAGGTCCAAAATGGTCCCCTGGTCCACTTTTGGATACACCTGATTTAGATCAAAGCATACTGTATCTAAATCTGCAATGGAGGTTATATTTTGTTGGTTTGTGTTTTCAAAATAACTAAAAATGTTATGGACCGATTTAGCTGAAATTTTCAGAGATGGTGCATTTTGTGATCAAATGGTCACATTTTAGTGATGATCCAGATCCCCTTATGGATCCAGGAAATATTTGAAAGACTCTGTGAATACAGACGCCTACTTAATAGGGAAGTCACAGTATGTAGTGCTTTTGTACATGTTGGCAATGTCCAGTTAAAGTCCAAACATAAATCGTATTCAGGATCTTTACTGATGCCCTGCATCTTCAGCTCAGTGGGGATAAATGCACCATGATTCTTAAAGTACTCAGTGAAACCTCCAAACTGGGTTTCAGGTTAATTCTTTAACCTTCAGCTCTTTATTCAGTAATTTCCTTCAACAATATTCTCAAACATTAATCCTGACCTTTGCAGCTCTGCTCTCATAAATATCATCCCGTTCCACCTGGGAAAGCAGATCTGATCCGTAATCAAGGATCTAATTACCTTCTATCAGTGTTCTGTCCTCCTCCACATACCTTATGTGCTCTGCTCTTTCAATCTAAGTTAAGAGCTCCTGCAGCAACAAAAAGTGTAAAAAGAAACTTTCCCTCTCGTCTTAATCCCCTCTTTGGATCATCTGTTGCAAGTTTATGCTTTAAACTTCTAGGACTCCTTAAATATTTGGGGAAAATCTCAAGCGCCTATTATTACTGAGTCGTAGCCTGCATTTAATGCTAGTAATCTATAACTGCACTTTTAAAGCAGTGCTAAGGAATTTTTAGTTTTGATTGATTTTGGTTCTGTCCAGATGACAGAAGCTGTATTGTTTGCCTGAGGGAAGAAAACATTTGTCTTTAGGATCAACGTAGGGAAAGCCATAGCGCCGTAAAATCCTTATCTTCTGCCTGCACTTTGATTAAACAACCTATCTGTTTCCGGGGGCTGTATGAAAGATTAATAGTGATGAGGTAGTTAATCTAATGGTGAAACAATGTCACGATAATCAAAATAAGAATCATTTAATTTTGGTGTTGTCCTGCTGTATTCCTGCACCCCCCCACCCCCCCCCCCCCCCCCCCCCCACACACACACACACAAGCAATGATGTGCTGACAAGTTTAGAGCCTTGAAACAGATAAATATTATAATCAAAGCAGGAAGTATCCCTGCAAAATGTGCAAAATTGGTCTCTAAGGGAAACTTAGATTTTGTCTGAACATCTGCCCTTTAGATCATTACCATTTGGATCATTTTAGATCAGTGCCCGAATGTCTAGTGGACGAAAAAGTAGTGGACTTGAAATTTCCCATAATACACCCTGAAAAGTAGTGATTATCAATGGACACTAGATGAGCAGATATAACCCAGAATGCTTTGCTTCAACTCTCCTCGCAAAGCATCATGGGATTTGTTATGCTGGCGACTGTCACTACCCGATCCGTCCCCGAAGCACGATCCGTTTTGCGCCTGCGCCATCGGCTCATTTGCGCATCCAGATAGACACCTGGGTCACCCTCGATTTTATTTTGTTAAAAAGACCCAAATGACGTAAGCAAACTAAAATATAATGTGTTAAAGGTTAATAATCTATTTCCTGAGAAATTAAATGGCTGAAAATCCTTTCTGTTTTATCACTCGTCTCTGCCTGATCTGGGCTCCTACGTTACTTCCAGGAGCTAACTTTTTCATCTTTGGATTTAAACATAAATCTAGTCTTTTTGAGCTTAATGTTTTCCTTTCCTGTTAACATGATGGTATAGTGCATAATCTAAAAAAAGAAACAACTACAATGCAGATAAACATGGTTTAATCATATATTGCCGGTCTGCTCTGAGCATGTCTGATGATGACGTTGGAGAAGAAGTTTAAAGAAGAAAACGTAAAAAGCATCAAAATTGTCTCACAAAAGTCATAAAACATTTTTTAAAGATGTTTATTAGCATTCTCTAGTTAGTTAAGGATATAAATAAGTAATTTTAGTACATTAATTTCATTATTTATGGACAACCAGATGTATATCTGTCTTGCATGAGCAGGACGGATCAAATAACAAAGATGGGCCGCAAACCGTGTGCGGGGAGGCGGAGTCACATGACTAACGGGGTGCAAAAAGTAGAGATCATCTGTCCAAATGGCCAGTTAACTGAGCTCACTATAAAGTCCACTACATAGTCCCCGCTCTATATAGTGATTGTGTAACGAACAGAAAAGGGGGAAGTGACGTGTGTTTTAAAGCATGCTGGTGAAGATTCTCTTTCATCCAGGTCTTAGTCATCCCAGAAAAGTTAAAAAAGAAAATCCACTGGACTTTGTTGTAAAGCATATTTGTATATTTGTAGTTGTTTTGTGCAGCAGGTTTACTGCCACCCTCCTCAAAGTCGCTTGGTGCTGTTGAAAGCGGTACAGACCCCTGAGGTCTATGACAGAGGGGTCATTCAACTATAAGTCGACATATAATCTACAACTTAAATATTTTATGAAGGCTGAAAAGTTGCTTAGTGTTTATTTAATGTAACTTGGTCTGTTAGCTGCTGATTTAAGGAATGTTGACATTTAGCACCATAATGGATTGAAATGAAAGACACTGTTGCCCTCTGTTGGTTTTGTTCCTAGACTTATTCATCGAGCGGTTTTGTATGACCGGAGGAAGCAGTCCGATTGGTTACCTGAAGGCCTGGCAGACCAACCTCTACCTGTCTGCAGACGCTGAGAAGGTCAGGGAGGCGCTGGCTGAAGGTGAGCAGCTGCTGATATGTTATAAGGACCTGTTTGGTCTACCATGTTTATAAGAAAAATGTGGAACATTAACAAGAATAAAAGAAGCTAAAGAAGGATAATTCAAATTTATTGCTTTTTTCTAATGACATTATGGGAAATCTTTGTATGGGGTGATTTTTTTAAACTTTACTGTTGCAAGAAAAGAACATGTTTTATAAAAAGAAATTATAAAAAGATGCTGTAGCAGCTCCCCAGCACTTGAATTAATTTGCGCGGTCTCGACGGGTGATTTCCAAGGTTTGTTTATTTTTCTTTGATGTGGACCATCAGTCATCTCAATCATCTTGCATTACCTCAGTCACCGTAATCACCGTGAAAACTAAACAGATATACAAATATTAGAATATAAACATTAACTTACAACACACGCTTTCACCAGGGAACGCTAAGTGTTGGTAGTGCCAAGCACATCTGACAGTTTGTTGAAGTCATTCATTGATACAATGATTTGCATGCTTTTATAAGGCCTGCCCTCATTTATCTACGGCAGCCTGTGAGGTACATAACAAAAAAAACAAACAACAAAAACAGCAAAACTTTACAAAGTGCAAATACAATTAAACAAACCACCAGTGCTAATCAAAACAGACAAATATTAAACAATCTGCAACATCCTTTAAATAATTTGCAATATATAGTCTACAAAAGTGAATAATTTAGGCAACTTAATTTAAATGGTTTACTATCCATTACAGATGCAATGTAGAAATTATCCTTTAAAAAACTTCCTAATTTAAAAAAGGTTTTGATGGGACCTTTGCTGTTTTCTCTCCTTTGATTTTTCTGAATTATTTCTTTTAGATTTTTTTTCACAAATTTTATACATTTAGTTGTTTTTTTTACTTCTCTTTCAGATTTAGTTTAACAAAAACAATTAATTCCACATTCTGTTTTACAGAATGATCACCTTCAATTCAAAGCCCAATAAAATGTTGTTGCTAACATCCAGCAAAGCAATAGAAATGCATCTTTGCTCCTCACTCTAGAAGAAAAACCGTCCCAAGGAGTAAGAAATAAAATAAAAGAATAAGAAATAAAATAAAACAGTTATTAGAAAATATGAAACCTGAAAAAAAATTAAACAAAATCTCAGAAAGCAGCAAAGGTATTCTTAAAACCTTTTTTATCATTACATTTTTTTCAAAGTTTCATTTATAGATTGCATTTATTTCTCTTGAATATTTTAATTTAACAAAAGGGTTTTGCTTTTGTTGTTTTTTCTTCTTTTGTTGTTTTTTTGTTTCTCTTTACAAAACATGTTCTTTGCTTGCAACAATAATGGAACAGAATTCCCTCCGTAGTGTTGCAGGGGGACTCTGTGGGACGCACTGCTAAAACCAACATAGGTTAACACTACTAAACCTAAATATAATCCAGAAGCCAAAAAGAGAACGTCTCCTCATGGGGACCAGTCCATGCTCCCTAAAAGTGTCTATAAGTCCCCAAAATGCAGCATATTCCAGGGAAGTTGTCCCCTCAGGGTTAGAAAAACATGGCCACACATAAAGACACAACATAGAGCCAAGCGGAGAAGGTGTGTTTGAAATTCTCCTAGAAAGCTTTTGCTTAGCTTTAAAACCTTTTTTTTAATATGGCTGCAAAACTGAAGTTTTAAAGGACTCTTTTTAAATCCATCCGTGTTAATTTAATCCATTGTGAATAGTTCTTTTCCCACAGAAAATACATTAATATGAAACAGAAGTGAAAGTGCTTTTTTACTGTTTTGGGTTCACAGCATGTGTCCACTTCCATGTACTGAAGTAAACACTGAACTATGCAGAAACACCGCCCACATGCTCCAGACCCCAGCATCAAGCCTTCGAGAACTTTTTGATGCATATTCATTATAAATTTTTATCTGTTCTGGTTAAAATAAAAATAAAAACATTGTTCATATCCTGTGAACAGCCTCATGGTTAAACCCTCCATGGCAGATTTAGGTTAAAGCAGTCATTCACATTTTCCAAACTTTTCTCCTCATTGGACGGGATGTTGATTATTCAGAATAGCCCTGCCAAAGTTCCCACTTGAATAGAATACGTAATCTTTTGGGGGAGCAAATTGTAAAATTAAAGGTGGAAAAAAAACAAACAAATAAACCTGTTTAGGATCACAGATTACATTTTTCTACCTTGAACTAAAATGAAAGCCTATAATGTGTCACTTGTCTTTCCGTATGTGTTCAGGGATCGCTGCTGCAACGATGTTCGTTACGGATAAGATCACAGAGGTGTCCGAGTCTCAGCTGAGAGTGGCATTTGATGGGGATGCCGTCCTGTTCTCTGACGAGTCTGAGCGCATTTTCAAAACCCACGGGCTGGACAAGTTCTTTGAACATGAGAGGGAAAACGAGGACATACTCCTGGATCACGTTTGTATAATTTTGTCTACATTCTCCTTCTGTGATACATCAAATGAGCCTTTAGAGCCTATAAAAGAGAAACCACTGATATCTCAACATTTGGCCAATTATCTGAAAATATAATATATCTATACTGTGGCTGAGAGGTGCAAACATGCAATAAACACATAAATGCGCAGGGAATACACAAATCATTGCAAATAGAGAAAAAGGGCAAACATGAATGTCAGCCTACAGTAGCCAAAAAAATAAAAAACACACAAAACACAATTAAAAATGGAAAAAAATGAAAAAACGGATTACTCGCCTTCCTCCGCCTATGACACAGCCAATCAGCTTTTAACCACAGCTCCACGAAAGCCAATCGGATTCTAAAGTTCATCTTAAAAGGCCTGCGATTAGACTCGTCTGCTACCTAGATGGCAGGCGGCGGATGCGCTGTGTGACTTCATTCAGATGACCCCGTTTCAACCCGCCTCCAGCCCCTCCTCCACCATAGTAGCTAAAGCTTCATCAGAGTGTCATTCCTCCTGGACTCTTACTGTCTCATCTTAAACGGTCCGGCAGAAGACCGCCATGTTGAGCCTGGTTCTACCAGAGGTTTCTTTCCAACGGGGAGTTTTTCCTCTCCACTGTCGCTTCATGCTTGCTCATCATTGACAGGTTCTCTCAACCTGTGTTATCCAACTGGACTTCCATCCTCCAGGTCCCTGAGTGAAGCTCTAGTATCAGCTCACTCAGTCCACCGGATCTCCCCATAAAGCTCAGCAGACCGTCTCGCTAACCAGCAGTCTACAGACTGACCAACTTCATCTATCTCCACTCCACCACCAGTTTCAGACCTGGGGGGGAAACAGCTCTGTTCTTTGCTCCTGTTCCTGCATATCTATCAAAATTAAGCGCTTTGTTTCCCGCCGAGGTCTGAGCGCCAAAGACTAAGTAATTATATCAATAAATTTCTTCTAATTGTCTTTTCTCTCCATGTGTTTTTAGGGGATTAAAATGTCTTCGTAAATGATGCCACCACACAAAACATATGCAAAGGAATAAATCTGCAAGTACCAAAAACTTCTGCAGGCCAAGTGAAAACACTAACAAAATACTCAAAAGATTAGAGGCCAGATCTTCAGAGGGATTGTGTATCTTTGTACAGCAGAAAGTAACTTTAAAGAAGATGCTAAGTGATTTGCATTCACAACATGCAAAACGACTTTCCAAATCTAAAACCCAAATGCAACTCTTTTTTTTTTTCATTTCTGAAAGTCAGGTGCAAAATCATTTGCAATTAGCTCATCTTATCAGGCAGAATCAAAACGTCTTAAAGTTTGTGGATCAATCTTTGTAAATCACATGCAACAGGCACATATGTTGCTTGCACAACATAATCTTTGCACATGCAAATTATACCCAGCATTTTTCCTTTGCGTGTGCTTCGAGTTTTCGTGAATATACCTCTTATATTACATACATACATATATTTGCAGGGCGTTTGCACCTCTCAGCCATGTACAGGATAATTGCCGAGATGAGGGCAACTATCCAGCCAATCAGAATCGAGTATACACCTAGAGCATAGTATAAAGTCCCTTAAAGACAATTTGATGGAAACCTTAATCTTTAAATGCATTATTTAAAGTGAGCAATATACTTAATGCTTTTAGGGAAAACTAAGTTTAATTGACATGTGGTAATTCAATTGATTAGCTATTAGCAAGTGTCTTTGAGCTGCATGTTAGAACAAAAGATCCTCAATGAATTATTTTCATGCGATAAAGTTGTCATTTCTTCTCCCGCTCTTCAGGGCCCCCTGAAGGGCTTCCTGGAGGCTCTAGGGAAGCTCCAGAAGAAATTTTATGCCAAAGGCCAACGCCTGGACTGCCCCATCCGCACATACTTGGTCACGGCTCGCAGCGCGGCGAGCTCAGGGATCCGAGCGCTGAAGACGCTCAGGGCCTGGGGGCTAGAGATTGATGAGGCGCTGTTCCTCGCCGGCGCCCCCAAGGGCCCCATGCTGGAGAAGATCAGGCCACACATCTACTTCGACGATCAGATGTTTCACGTGGAGGGAGCGGCAGAGATGGGCACGGTGGCTGCACACGTTCCGTATGGGATCGCACAAAAATACAGCAGGCAGCAGAATTCGAGCACAGGAAAGTAAAGAATAAAAAAAGAGAAAAACTAAGAACTTTAGATGACAGCAGAAAACAAGGGAGAAACATCTTCGAGTGGAAGAGAAGCTTAACTTATACTGTTAAATGTTCCTACTTTATATGGGCTGAGGTCAAGGAGAGGTCTGGAACCTGAGGTGACCTGAAAGCCAACATGACTGTCCCCTATAAAGATGAAAGCCTATGCTGTCTGCTAGAGGGTTTTAGGAAAGCCTGCCTCTTATAGGACAGCAAGGGTTAATTCACCATTACTCTTTAAAACGAAAGCTTAACTGACTCCAATACACTGAATGTAGAAGAACTATAAGCACAAACCAGACGTATTATATACAGGGTAAACCTATGATAGAGATTTACTGTAGTGAAAGAGATTTAGTAGTTCTGGAAAGTATTTTTTAACTAGGATTTCACAGAAATGTAAAGAAAAGCTGTAAATTGAATGTAGCTTATTTTGTGTGATTTTCCAAAAGCCATAAAATGCAGATGCTGCTTTAAGGGTAGCAGGGATTGTATGGAGTTCATTTTGATTCATTATTGTTGCAAGCAAAGGGAATGTTTTGCAAATGGAAATTTGAAAACAAATATTTTATCTTCTGAAATAAAAAAAGAGTCCAAAAAGGATTTGAGAGTAACTTTACTCTTTTACTTGTTTAAAATTTATTTGAAATGTTTTATTCTATTTAAAATTGTATTCAAATGTATTTTTTTAAACCTAAATTTTATATGTTTAATTTCTGAACTAAAAAATAAAAATTAAGGGGGAAAAAAAGTTGAAAATATAGAATCTGTTAAAAAATATATTCAAAATAAAAAAAAAATACATTTGAAGAATACATTTAAAAATAATTTTATTTGATTATAAAAAAGAAAACAACTCTTGAAAAACAGCAAAGTTACTCGCAGAGCAAGTTTTTTTAATTATTCCTGGAGTACATTTTATTTCAATTTACAAAATATTTTGGGGTTTTTGCTCTCATATTTCCCTTAAAAGATGCTGTTTGCTCGCAACAACATAAAACATAAAAAATAAACTTTTATAGCTTCCCAAAAGCTTAAAAGAAGGAGGCAACAGTAAAAGAAGGGGTTCAGTTTGACAGATCATGTGTAAACTTTCGACTTTGTGTCAAGGAAAAATAACAGCAACCTTTCCTTATGCACCACATGTCGGTGGCAGCATCATGCATGTGGATGCTAAATCAGTCACGTTAGACGACATGTTTGAAGCCATAGAAGACCTTAGGCCGAGAGCGGATTGACCCTTCAAAAGGAAAACAGCTCCAAAGATACAGAAAAGCCCCAAATTAGATACAAATATTGGTGTGTTTAAACAGGCTGGTAAAGATAAAAAAAATGTAGAATCTTGAAGGCTTGTTTATAAAAGCTCTCCTAATGTGCCAAGCTTTTGATTGGGCAGAAACATCAGTCTCTCGATGTGCAAAACTGGAGGAAAGAGAACTGAAGAGAGGAAATACCTACAAACCTACAAGTATGCTGCAAAATTTATATCAGAATAAGTCCAAATTTCCTGAATCAGGCGTATTTACTCTGAATTTCAGTAGGTAAATAAGATGATCTACCAATGGAATGAGTACTTAGCACTTAATTAGATCATATGCACTTAAAATAGGAAAATGCAATTATTTTTTCTTATTGTAAATGTATATAGTGTTGTTTCACTGGCAAAGTGTCTCTTACCTCCTCAATTCAAGACAAAATGCACTTATTTTAAGAAAAAAATGACTTATTTAGATAAAAAAATTTCCCAGTGTATTTACTTAGTAATGCTGAGTACACAACTGTGCCACAATGTTCATATTTTTATTTTTAACTTACCTTAGAAACGTTTCCCTCTTTAGCTTTTTGTGGCTGTAACGTAAAGTGAAGTCTAGCAGCTCTGATTAACAGCTGGAAAGCACTGTAACATGATGTACTGCACTGAAATGTACTTCCAATGGTTTCCTGGTACTATGCAAAAAATATTGATGTAGCTTTAGCCGTACCTGCACTCTATTAATATTATTATGAATGTCCTGATAGATAATTGTATTTGAAATGTTCCTGTATGAGTGCCTTCAGTATTAATGTTTGCACAAGATTTTACACCAAGATTAAAATTTTTTATGTATTATTTCTAAAAAGGTAAACAGACTAGAATTGCTTTTTTTTTCTTGTTTTTGTTTTCTAAACCAAGCAGAGGCTGAGGTAGATCTGCAGAAAACATTATTGACAACTGCATTATCATGGGATGATGTCAGCAATGTTTTTATATAGAGTGAATTTTGATCCATTATTGTTGCAAGAAGAGGTTTTGGGAGTAACCTTGCTTTTCTCTTAGATTATTTAAAATTCATTTTATTACAGTTTTATTATTGATTTTTTCCCCCCATTATTTCACACATTTTATATTTTTATGCTTTAAGTTTTTCAAGCTTTACTTTTAAAATTTTAATTTAGATATGTAATTTTCTTTTTTTTTTTTTTTTATCCTGTAGTTTCAGATTAACAAACTGCCTTCTTTTCAAATTTCTTTTATGGATCCCATTTTTTGGGCTAGGCCTTCTTCCTGTATGTTGCAGGAAAAAGGTCCTGGGTTTAAATTCCAGGGTCTTTCTGCATGGAGTTAGAATGCAATTTGTAAATCAAAAATGGAAAAACAGAAATTACTAATCTGTAAGAAAACTAATCATAGAAAATTTTGATAGAATAAAAATAAAAAAAAGAAATCTAAAGTATTATTAAAAACACAATCTGAAAAAAGTGTGAAGCTATTCTCAAAACATTTTTTGATTAAATCATTTTTATTTTATTTTTTCCCCAAGCAGTTCTACTCGCTTAGAACAAAAAGATACCAAATAGTTTGTTTCATTTGCACTCAATCGGGCTCATAGATTTCAAAATGTAAAAATGTAGTTAATATATTGAAGGTTGAAGATGAGTAAATGATAACAGGTGAAAAAGGGTGTTTGTACCGCTATATTTAGATAAAGATTTTGCTTTTGCTGTCAGCAGTAAAAGAAAAAGGAAGTTTTATCTAATTATTTTTATGAATAGTGTTTAAATGCACTTTATATATTCAATGATACAAGCAACATATTAAAAAGGTTAAAATAACGAAATTTTAAAGATGAAATATCAGTAATAAAAGCTGGAAGAGCTGACTGTGGCAGCTCAACCAGCAGTCATCAGACAGACAGCCTGGAAAGTAGCCACTGACTGGTTAAGCCATATTCAAACAGCTGGATTTAACTATACAGCCTCGTTAACCAAAAATAACGCAAACCAACATAGGCTCAGAATAATTTGATTGAACAGAACGATGCTTTTTACAGAGATTTTAAAATGAATGCTGAATATAGACAGATAAACTATTTACCAGTTTGTATTAGGTTCATTAAAGGTAAAGTGGAGGATGTTTTTTTTCCGGATGGATCATCAAAATAAGTGGTCCTCCTAATTGTCAATCATTCTGGTGATATGTTTACATCAGACTGTCCTACTGCTCATCCCTGTTTTCACTTACCGGTGGATAGTCTGATGTAGAGGACAAATCTTCTTTTGGAAAGTAAGCTGGTATGTACAACGGAGTATTAGGGCCAGGCTAGAGATTTATTTATTTTGAGAATAAAGTCATTAAATTATGAAAATAAAGTGGTATCGTTACGAGAATAAAGTCGTAACATTACGAGAATAATGTCATCATACAACAACCCTTTTCAAAAAGAAAGCTTCAAGCTCCGACCAGAAGATGACAGCCAACCAGTCCACTTTTACATTCTGCCCAATTTGACGCTGGTTTTAAAAAAATTTCTTATTTGTCAAGCCAGAGCCAAAGTATAACTTGATGACACATGATGCTCCACATTCCTCATTTTAGGGAAGAAAGTGCTTCTTGCAGGAGTTGTCATAAATACAACTTTAGGACTTTATTCGCAAAATATTAAAACTTTATTCTCGTAATTTTATGCCTATGCTCGTTGTGATTTTTTTCTCGTAATGTTACGACTTTATTCTCATAATTTTGACTTTATTCTCGTAATGTTACGACTTTATTCTCACAATTTTATGAATATTCTCATTGTGGCTTTTTTTTCTCGTAATATTATGACATTATTCTCATAATTGTACGATTTTATTCTCATAATTTTACGACTTTATTGTAGTAATTTTATTACTTTATTCTCGTAATGTTACGACTTTATTCTCGAAATAGAAAAAAAAAAATCTCTTGCCTGACCCTTATACTCTGCCGTATGTATGAGCGATGTAAACAGCAGTGGAGAAGGCGGGTCTTTTCAAAAGTTTGCAAAAATCCTCCACTATACCTTTAAATCACATGCCTGTTTGGCAATTACAGGTGCTGGTCATAAAATTAGAATATCATGAAAAAGTAGATTGATTTCAGTAATTCCATTTAAAAAGTGAAACTTGTATATTATATTCATACATTACATACAAACTCATATATTTCAGATGTTTATTTTGTTTAATTTTGATGATTACAAATGACAACAAATGAAAATCTCAAATTCATCATATCAGAAAATTAGAATATTACTGAAGACCAATAAAAACAAAGGATTTATAGAAATGTTGGCCAACTGAAAAGTATGAACATGAAAAGTATGAGCATGTACAGCACTCAGTATTTAGTTGGGCCTCCTTTGGCCTGTATTACTGCAGCAATGCGGCGTGGCATGGAGTCGATCAGTCTGTGGCACTGCTCAGGTGTTATGATAGCCCAGGTTGCTCTAATAGTGGCTTTTAGCTCTTCTGAATTGTTGGGTCTGGTGTATTGCATCTTCTTCTTCACAATACCCCATAGATTTTCTATGGGGTTAAGGTCAGGAGAGTTTGCTGGCCAATTAAGAACAGGGATACCATGGTCCTTCAACCAGGTACTGGTAGCTTTGGCACTGTGTGCAGGTGCCAAGTCCTGTTGGAAAATGAAATCTGCATCTCCAAAAAGTTGGTCAGCTGCAGGAAGCATGAAGTGCTCTAAAACTTCCTGGTATGTGGCTGCGTTGACCCTGGACCTCAGAAAACACAATGGACCAACACCAGCAGATGACATGGCACCCCAAACCATCACTGACTGTGGAAACTTTACACTGGACTTCAAGCAACGTGGATGAAGTGCCTCTCTTCTTTTCCTCCAGACTCTGGGACCTTGATTTCCAAAGGAAATGCAAAATTTACTTTCATCAGAGAACATGACTTTGGACCACTCACCAGCAGTCCAGTCCTGTTTCTCTTTAGCCCAGGCAAGACGCTTCTGACGCTGTCTGTGGTTCAAGAGTGGCTTGACACAAGGAATGCGACAGCAGAAACCCATGTCTTTCATACGTCTGTGTGTGGTGGTTCTTGAAGCACTCACTCCAGCTGCAGTCCACTCTTTGTGAATCTCCCCCACATTTTTGAATGGGTTTTGTTTCACAATCCTCTCCAGGGTGCGGTTATCTCTCTTGCTTGTACACTTTTTTCGACCACATCTTTTCCTTCCCTTCGCCTCTCTATTAATGTGCTTGGACACTGAGCTCTGTGAACAGCCAGCCTCTTTAGCGATGACCTTTTGTGTCTTGCCCTCCTTGTGCAAGGTGTCGATGGTCGTCTTTTGGACAACTGTCAAGTCAGCAGTCTTCCCCATGATTGTGTAGCCTATAGAACTAGACTGAAACACCATTTAAAGGCTTTTGCAGGTGGTTTGAGTTAATTAGCTGATTAGAGTGTGGCACCAGGGGCCATCAATTTTGAACCTTTTCACAATATTCTAATTTTCTGATATGATGAATTTGAGATTTTCATTTGTTGTCATTTGTAATCATCAAAATTAAACAAAATAAACATCTGAAATATATGAGTTTGTATGTAATGTATGAATATAATATACAAGTTTCACTTTTTAAATGGAATTACTGAAATCAATCTACTTTTTCATGATATTCTAATTTTATGACCAGCACCTGTATGTTCCCTCCCAGTACACTGCATATTTTGGTAATCAATAAGATGCCATGTTCCACCTCATATTTAAAGAAAAATGTGCTACAAAGTTTCACTTTGCCGTTTCACTCATCTATACACAGAATTGGAATTGCACTTGTAAGAATCAGCTTTGCACGTGATAGAAAACTCTCATCCTTTTTTTTAGGATGAGATATTTTCACTACAGTAACTCTGGGCTAAAAAATCTTTTTCTCAAACGTGTGCATACAATCTGATGATAACAATCAAATTAAAAGCAACACAACTAGAATTTCTCAGTACTTTCCAGCGACCTTTAACTGGAACAGTTAAATAAGGTATAGTGGTATTTTAAAATCTAAGTTCTGACTTCCACAGTAAAAAGTTCATTTTATCCTTGAACATAAGTCACTGTCAAAGCCCAAATGAAAAAAACTAAAATTCTTGCAGCGTTGTATGAAGAAGCACTAAAATTTTTTTTTTTTTTATGTGCAAAAGATCTTAATGTGCTTTGTTGAATTTCAATAAATAATGAATATATTTTCTTGCCATGCAAAAGTAATGCTTCATCTTTCAACATTAGCATTTACACGGTCAGATGGGAAACTAGCTTGTTTACCCCTGGAGCGTTTGTTGGGGTCTAGTTCTCAAAACCTGCAATCCTGCTACTTTTACAAACCTTCTTCCAACACTCTGATTCAAAGGGCTAAATTCCCAGTCAGTGTTTGATCAGCCCTGCAGAAGCTTGGTATTGAGCCACTTATTTGATTCGGTTCTTTTGGAGAATTGATGTATGATAGTAGCTTCCTGCCACTAAACAACCTCAGGCTCGTATTCCTTTACACTATTAAATGACTGCCTGCTACACATTAGACAAAACCTCTACATTATTCAACTATTTTCCTGTAGAAAATAGAAAACATTTGAATAATCTTGACTGACAGTCAATAGAAACCCTGTATTCTGATATAATATCAGAAAATGAGAAAAAAAAAGTTCTTATTCTTTGTATTCACAAACGTGTTTTCAACTGTATGCACCTCCCACTTTTTCTTCAATTAAATTCATATTCATCTGTAAAAGTACTTGTATATGAAACTTTATTGAAAATGATTTAGGGAGTAAAGTTATATACAATGGACACATAGATGGACAGGGAGGTGAGAAGGAAAGAGTGGATAACTAAGGAGAGAGGAAGAGATAAAGGCCGTAAAGAGAAATAAAAAAAACAGCAAAAATAGACAACAGAGAAGATATACAGTAACCCCTAGAAGTCTGCTTCCAATCCTGTATGAGATGAGAGGGAAAGAAAACAGAGAACATAATAAAAGCAAAAGAGATATGCATGTGTGTCAAAGGCAAAACCTGTGGTGATTACATATTATTCAGGGTGGTATAAATCTGAAGCTGCAGCTTAATGTTTAGTATTATTGTTTATCCATGAGCACATGGAACCAAACGAATGGACATGCTCTTGTTTAAAGGATTTAAAGTTAAAGTTTCTTCAGAAGCGAAAAAATTCATAGCAGGTGTGGGTGGACCCAGAATCGCCCTACAGGTCCCAGGAGGTGACACAAGCTCCAGATGTCCAAAGGGACCCCACTGGGTCACTGGGACACAAGGAGGGCGGACATAAAGATGGCTGCATCCGCCAGACAAGGGCAGACGAGAGCACCCAGAGGGGCCAAACCCAAACTCTGGAGGGCATAGTGCAGAGATCCAATGGGGCCACTGTAGCAAGCCCATGGGCACTGCCAGCAGCTAGTCATGCCCAAGGTGGAGCAGGATGAGAGTCCAGGGGTCCAAGGTGCACTACACCTCCCTGGTTATTAAGTGGTCGCCTGTGTCTTTTACTAATGTTTTTCCCTTTTATTTACCTTTTGTGTGATCCTTGTTATTAAACTGTTATTAGACTGTTAATAAGCTGCTATTAGATGGTTAATAAGTTTTAGCCAAAATATTAAGTAACTGTAGCTAAACTGTTAAGTTAAAATAAATTTTAAATAACCTTCTGTTGGGTCACTAAAAACAATCAATGAAGAGACTGAAGAAAAACAAAATGCAATCGTAAAAGGGGTTTGAAAATGCAAAAAAGAAAAAGAATATAGAAATTAAAAATTAATTATCTTCTTAGATGTGTGATAAGTAGAGGTATTCATAGATAGATTGGAATATTATTTAGAGACAGGGTTTAAAAAGTAATTTTCAAATTGCAGTATTTAATACTGGAATAAAAGATCTTTATTAATTCAATTTAAAATGTAAAATTGGATCTCTAAATAAACGATTTAAATATTTAATTTTAAAGGGTTGTTTTTCTCATTAAGTGACTCTCCTGGTCCTCCATATCTCATAGATTTCATTACTTATTAAAGAAATACAAAGAGGAAACTAGTATGGTGGATTAATTACCTTGCTTACTTCAGAGCCTCACTTAGAGGTGATGTTTCAGACTCCCTTTTATTAATCTTTGGAAATTGAGAAAATTATGCAAAGTAATTTCCCTCAAAAATGCTGAGATCCTCATCCATGCATTTGCTTCCTCGTGCAAAGATTAGTGTGATGCTCTTTTCTCTGGATTACATGGGGAAGTTTCAGATGTTTGCAGATAGTATTAAATACGGCTGCTAGTGTTTTATTAAAAATTGGGAAATTTGAACAAAACACCTCACGCATAAAAAAAATGCAACAATCAATTTAAATAAAGCCTTTAAGCAAACAGAGGTCAATTTTCATTGACTTGTTTATCATTTTAAACTCAGAATATTTAAGTGGAGTCAATGCATAAAAGCTGAGTAATTAAAGATGGTGGAGTCTTTTGCAGATGAATGTGCCCACATTGGCTGACTTTTTGACAACGGTTATAGCCATTGAACACCTTGAGCAACATTGCTGTTACAATTAATGGTGTTTAATAAATGTTACACATTCAAAATGAACTTTGGGAGGTGAAATATTTCACCGTTTTACCCAGACATAATGGGTTCTAAAACTTATGAAATTGCTCACAACTAAATAGCTCAAACATATACAGTATAATCAATGTAAAAAAAATAGATATGAAGATGATTTGGGCATCTAAATAGGTATCATCCTGAAAAGTGATGGTTTACTTTATTGCTGCATTACAAAACATTCACCAAACTGAGTTAAATTAACTTAATAAAAATAGGTTTATACAATAAAGTCTTCCATACACTGAACAACGCTATTTCAGGTGAACAAAATATAAAACTTGTCTAGACAGACAGACAGGCAGATAGATTCTTTTAGATATTCGTTTTAAATTATGTGTTTTTTGCATGAACTGTAGCCAGATGTCAATCAACTGATGCCTTCATCTGCAGAAATGTGATATATCTTCTTTTAAGTAGAATTTATCCCTTCCTTGGTTTTCTTGTCATACTGAAGTTGACTTCAAGATCCTGCTGCTCACCTAAGGCTTTCAATAGTCTGGCACCCTCTTACCTGTCTGACCATCTGCAGCTACAAGTCCCACGTCCATCATTTGCCTTTAAAAATACCCTAAAGCAGGAAGAAAACTGGTGCTGTGGATGTTTTCAAAGCCCAGTTAAAGACCCACATGTTTACTCTGTCCTATTTGTCCTAAACCGTATCTTTTAGTTTATCTCTACTGTTTTACATAGTCTTTTATCTTCTGCACTTTTTATGACTGTGCTTTATAAATAATTTATAGTATTATTATACTATTTAAAAATGAGGAACAAGTCGGATGATGTGGTGCAAAGGAGTTGAGATGGGTTTGTAATTCTTCAGTTCACCATAGGGTGGCAGCATTGAAATGGCAAAGAAATAAATGCTACAGCTACTAAAACTCACACTGGATGATTAAAAATGATAGCAGAAAAAAAAAACCCAAAAATTTTAGATTCAACATAAGGATTAGAACCTTAAAAAAAGAGGGAATGTTTTGTATGTCTATTTGTTTACAAGCAAAATAATATCCATTTCTAATCTATTTCTTATCAAATCTACCCTTCCCTAGATTGTTGCCTGTTCAAACAGACATTTATATGATAAATACCTAATATTTAAACCCATCATCCACCTGAATCCGTTTTACCAACTGTGCCTCAGCAACGGTCACCAGGGTCTAATGGACTGACACTGATGTGAATGTTTTCATGGACTGAAATAGCAGCTTCATGACGTCGCCACTAACCTACCACAGAGAAAACAGCGGCAGACAGATAAGATATGGCCTGCTGGCAAACTCTGCACAGCTCTGAGTGCCACACATGTTCATCCTGCAAGAGGCATGTATAAACGACACTGACTATGTATGCCTGGAGACAGAACTTGTAACCTAACATCCATACCCCCCAGTTTGTTCATAATTGCTGAACCTATGTGAAGATGGAGAGGAATACACTCAGGGTATATTTCAATCCAAGCTGCTCAGTGATGCTGAAACTAAAGAGCTTCCAGTCATGATTGGAAGGATGCTGAAGTGTGTGCAACAGTGTGTTAGAGGGAGAAATTATCAGGATAAAGAAGGCTGTTGTCTTTTTTCCATGATGCCCCACTGAGTGCACTGGGTGGCCAGATGTCGACCATAATGGACACAGAAATAAGCAGTCTTACAGCCAGATGTTACCTATAGCAGGGAGGATGAGTTTGTTCAGGGCGGGGGTTAAAAGCCAGCCTTTATCAGGGCTGAATAGCAACGAAAGAAAGAATATTTCAGAGACAAACAAGATTGGAGTGAAGAGGGACAGAGGGATAGAGAAGGATTGTTTTCCTTCTGTTCCCTACCAAACCAAAGTGCCACCCATGGAGGGACATAATGAGTGACTCACAGTGGCCTAGTTGAGGATGGTCAGACTCACAAGGACGGAGCAGTGGGAGACCAGTTCATGACAGACAGCATTTTATATGGTCCAGGATACATTTTAGTCTCTAAAGTCGATTTATACTGCAGCGCCTGAAGTTATTCATGTATCCATAACACTGCTGCTCAAGGTGTTTAATATTAGCAGCATTATCTATGTAAAGGCTTGCAATGTCAGTTTAGTAAAGATCCGGAGCCAGAGTAACAATGTATGGAGCCCCAAACTGAATCGAAGTGGGGGGCCACTTCCTGTGAAGCCCCTCGGCCACCACAGCAGCACTAAAGGCTGATTTATACTCATAAACCAGGTCGTCTGCGTGTGAGTCGCATTGAACGCAGAGACGTCCCCGCCCCTTCCGCAGACACTCTGGTGCACATCTCTAAAATTGTAGGTTACCACAGACAGTGGCATAGACAGGAGGCCTCTGATTGGTCAAATCTACATCCGCTCTACACTATGTGTATTTCCTGTTTGGTTCCTTACCGGCTTGTTTTGTTTGTATGATCGCCATTGTGGAAAATGACTCGTGAAGATGGACCAGCTAGAAGATCGAGGTGCGCGAGAATGCTGGGAGCCTTTTTCCTTTTCTTCGCCCTCATGTCCCTCCATTGTCACCCCACTTCCTCCTCGTCTTGGCCATATCTAGACCCACAGCTGGTTTGCAGATCACACTTAAATATTGGGCATAAATCAAAAATATCTGGGACAAGCTCACTGCGACACACTGCTGCGGGTGTAAGGTGATACATTTGTTATTGGGATTGGGGGTGGGGTGTGAGCGTCAGATGTCTTAGTTTAAACTTAACAAGAAACATGCGTATGAAGAGATGTAAAGGCTTGAAATGTACACAGCATCACTTCCTCTGCCTTCCAAACAGTTTGTTACAGCTCTGATGGCACTACCGAACTTTGATGTTAGCACCAATAGGTGTTTCTAGCAGGTTCAGGCTGAAGATATGTGGCTATTTAGAAAAAAATCCTCCTGTTGAACCCAGCTGCTAAATTAAGATTGAGACATTTTAGCTTAAATCTAAATATGTCCAACTCAACCAACTGGCTAGCTCAAGAGGTAAGTCACCCGTCCTCCACACAGGGGGCTTGGGCTTTTGTCCCAGCTGAGGGGAAGGAGCTGCTAGTGTGGGTCCTTAATCAAGACCCTTCACGCTAACGAGGGCATTGTGCTTGGAATTAGTGTTGCACTGATGCCATTTTTTGGCCGATACCATACCGATACTATCTGTTTGAAATTGATGTGTGTGTATATATGAAGAACTGCATACTACTTGGATATAAACTCATTGCCATCATGGCTTTCTCAAGCTGCTGCCTACCTTTGAGAAGCAGGAAAAGACTAATACAAAGTGAATCCAGTACAACTTTTTATTGCCTACCTGATATGGGTGACAATAGTTGAATAAACTTTTGGCACTCAAAATGGTATCGGTGCCCTATTTGTTGGTACTAACCAATACCTATACCACCATTTTAGTGCTGGATCGGGGCCCCGCCCGATACTGGTATTGGTATCGGTGCAACACTACATGGTATCCTGAGGTTCTGACTTTAACTTCCACGGACTGCCACTCTGGCTCCCTGAGCAATATCCTTTGTTTTGTCTATGTGGCTGGTCTAAATGACACTAAAAATGCTCCAAGTAATAAAAATCAAGAGAGTTTTACAGTATGCTGGTCGCCTCTAGAGCAGTCACGTGAAAAAACCCAGCTGTGATGTCAGTGTAGTCCAACGTCCTCGGGCGGGTGTATAGAACTGCTAATTCACACATTGTTAAGCACTCTGAAAGGATCATTAAAATGTCACTATGGCTTAGTGTAGTGCTGCCAATCGTAGGAATGGCTTTGGATCAGGAAAAAGAATGTTTAATTATCCGAAAGGTCCGGTTTTGCTTCAAATTTTAATGGATCAAACCGGACAATCTGTTACTCTTAGACTCTGGTTTAAACTAATTAAAGCTCAGCACAATCTGGAAAAGGTTCTGAAAGATAATGAGCTCTCACCGGCTCTGCATAAGAGGAAAGAACATTTAGCAGCAGCGATTAAACAAGCGAGCATTAATAAAACCACTAAGACTCTGATTGCTTTGTATTTGTCCTCGTTAAAGGATAAAAACTAAATCACAAAGGTAAATAAATATTGACTCGCTATCTAAAATGACTACTTTCTGACTAAACTGACATAACGGCATCACAGCGCCTCTGTGGGTCACGTGACTGAATGAGGAATTTATACGGTCAAATTTTTTCACATGTGATGTATTTAATTTTATACATACTATCAAATAACAAACTATAATTATGTGTTTTCTATTTGAACCCCACACTGCTTCCTGGGCACTGCACAATGGCAACCCACTGCTCCCCAAGGGGATGGGTTAAATGCAGAGGGTTCATTTGGTTACTCTGTACTTGTGACAGTGTAATGACAATAAAAGCTGTAAAAAACAAACAAACCAACAACAAAAAAAAACGACTAGCCCCAAGTGCCTTTAAATGGCCACATCCATCCATCCATCCATCCATCCATCCATCCATCCATCCATCCATCCATCCATCCATCCATCCATCCATCCATCCATCCATCCATCCATCCATCCATCCATCCATCCATCCATTTTCTAAAAGAAAGTACAAAAGAGGATTAGGGCCACTAAAAAAACAAGTTTACTGATTTTTTTTATTTCATTTCATTTATTATGGGAAGAAAAGTCAGAATTCTGACTTTTTCCCATATTAAACTGAAATAATATTTAAAAATCTGTTAACTTTTTTTATTTTTCAGTGGCCCTAATCCTCTTCCATAAGAAAGTGATTATAAACTTTATATACACGTTTAAAACTACAAATAAATGGTATGAAATAATAAACTACAAATAAATGGTATGACATAGTTAAAAATATTTAATAATATTTCTACCTGAACCAGGCTACATAAATCAATCTTATTATGTTATCAGATTCCACTTAAAAACAGTTAGCAGAAGCACACAGAGGATATGACGTGATGGCGGGTACCCGAATATTTTACTAAAGTAAAAGCACTAATTTAACATGTTTTACTCAAGCATAAGTAAAAAGTAGAAAAGTAGAAAAGTTTGTGGTTCTTCAGATTGTAAAATAAAATATACAAACAAATAAAATGGTGCAGAAGAAACACTTCCACATAATCTTTTATATAACCATATAAATCAAATATTTGCAATAGGTGATTTTTAAGTAGCTGTAGATTAATAAACATCTAAAGTTACAATATCTACCGCTCGCTGTATTTTCATTTCTTGTTAAAGTTACCTGTTGTGGTCGAAGTAACCAGAGAAATTACTGAAAGTAAAGTAGCAATACTCAATCACCAAACAATGCTTGTGTAAAAAACAGTAATAAAACATTAACAATGAAAGACTAAAGGTGTAAAATTCTAATAAATGCAACTTTTGGAGGCCCTACAGGACCTCTGCTGTTTAATGAACTTGTATAATTGCATTACTGAATTATTTAACTTTTTTTGTCTCAATACACCAATTTCCATCATGGTTTTCACCCTAAAGCTGATTTTCTCCTAATCTTTTTCTTTCTAGTTTTCTATGTTCTTTTAGAATAGTCTCGCTTTTCAAACCTCATTCCACATCTTGTGGCCTTTCAGCTGTTCTTTGTTAGTCATTGTCTCCATGTGCAAGTATGACTACTGGCTAGTTGTTCGCTTACCTTGCCAGATGATTGTCTCAATGAAGCTTGCTTTTGCTGCCAGCTAACTGGACTCATATGGCGTATTTCTAGGACTGCCTGCCAATTCCTGTCTGTAGTCCACTGAGATTGTTTTGTAACTCTTTTTTCAGTTAAAGTAATATTTCTTCTCCCTCCTGACTGTCCATCATGGGCGCCTGCATTCGGGTCCCCTCCTACACACTGCAAGAGAAATAATAATAACAAGCTGTTTTCATGAAGCCATGATGCACAGTGCTAACCACACTGTGAATTGTTAAAATATTTGTCAAGTTTCCACAGCAAAGTAAAATATATTATATTTGGATTTTTAACATTAAAGCCAACTCATCCAAATTCAGAAGTAAGCTAATTAGCAAATAGATCCCACTGGTGTGTTATTACATTTTAAAATAAAAATAGCGGTGTTCTTTGAAGGCCTCAGAGGACCGTTAGAGAACATTAAGGAATGAAGAGCTTCATAAGGAATAAAAAACACAGCAGACAAGTTGGGGATAAAGGATCAAAGACGTCTGAAGCGGAATAAGATTATTAAACAAAAGCCCCATTTCTGATCATACAACATATCAGTTTTGCTCTGTTTTCCAAAAAATAGAAAGAGTGTGGAACATCTTCAGTCCTTTTAAGTCATGGATGACCTCTTTCAAACTGATGGCAGGAAAAGGGGAGCAGTGTTAAGCAACTGAATGCTGTTGAAGCTGAATGCTAGTTTTATGTTATCAAATGATTCTCAGACTTTCATGTGTTGCTTTACAAATACATGCTCAACTGGCTGTGTGTTAAGACAACAAATTACAGGTAACTCTACATACATATGGAAAAAATTCACCCCTACTGCCATTTAAGAAATAAGAAAGTATTATAACCCTTTAGAGGGCACTCAGTGAAATCCTTTGAAAATCCACATTTCAAGTCAATAGTGTTATTGGAATCCAGGACAATACCTTATTACCTTTGTAACATTTTGATGGCAAAAATGAATGACAGTGTAATAACAAGAAACACTAACTTGCCCGAATATATTAAGAAAATATATAAGAAATTCATGAAAAACACAAATAAACACTTTTTTTTTTTTTGGTACTACATAATCTTAGAGGGGCCAGATCATTATTTGTAGTTATTTGTTTTAGCTATTCTTGTTTGTTTTTCATGTTTGTTTGTTTGTTGAGTCCATGATTCATGTCCCTGCTCTCAGGGCCATTGTGTGGAGAGGGTGTCTTTGTTTGTCTCCTGTCTCCTGATCGTGTCCTGGCACTTCTCCGCAGAGCCCTCAGAGTTTTGTCTTGGCGTGCTGGGAAAGCTCGGGCTCTGACTCTTGTCCGTGGAGCCCTCTGTTTTCGCTCAGAGTGTGAGAAATGACAGTTTTACTCCTGTGATCCTGGTTCCTAGGAGGAGCCAGTTTAAAGTTCTGCAGTTCTCCTGGTACTATGTCTTGTCTCTGTTCCTCTCAACCACTGAGCCCACCTGTCCCCATCTAAGTGTGTCTGCCTGAGCTCGCTGCTAGACTCATGAAATTCTGAACCTGCCAGAACACTCTGTGGATTCCTGAAACCCTGGATCTGTCCGTTACTGTTTGGATCGGAACCCATGACTGGGCTATGGACCCCTGGATCTCAGAACGGTCCTGTTTCCCTAAACTGTTTCCCTGACCTGGATCGGTCTCCTGCCTGCTTCCTGGGACTGCTGCATCGGAGACACTCTGGAGGGCTAAGTGCCACATCTCATTGTCAGTCAATCGGCTGATACTGCCTCACCTGAGAGCATGGACTGAACCGTTGAACCGGACTGCCATTGATGAGTGATGCTCCGCCCTCCCAACCCTGCAGGTCTGCTGATCCACAGCAGCACACGTTCCATTGCTGTTCTGCCATTAAACATTTTGAAACTTCCCACTGTCTGACTCACCTGAATACTGGGTCCATCTGCCCCTTTTTATGACACAAACTGGTAGTTGGTTCCACTGGAAAGGAGCCTGATAACTAAATCTGCCTCCCATTCTACTTTTAGATGTTCTAGAAACCACAAGTAAACCTGCCGATTCTGAGTGAAGTGCTCTTCATAAGACACGATCAGATCCCTGCTATAAGACAGAGCTTGGTTATTTAGGGATTTTATCTGTGAGAAGAAGGATTTTAAATTCTATTCACGATCTAACAGGAAGCCAATGAAGAGAAGATAAGATCAAATAAATATTTTTTCTCTTTTTAATTATTAATTATTTATTATTAATTAATAAATAAGTTTATCTCAAAGGGTTAGTACCTAGTCATTAGAGCTAGGAGCTAGCTGACACAACTTGTTTTAAAGAACACTTGGTCATATTCTTGCAATTTAATTTATTGAGCATATTTGGCAACACATAAACACCACGGTCATGTCATGTTTAAAACATTTTTGAAATAAAGTTTGTCTTAACTTTACAGCAGAAGCTTAAAACATGTGGTGTTGTGTGGCCTACCATGCGGTCAGTTCTTGCTTGCTCTACTGTAGCGTAAACACATGAAATGATTAGAAATTACCAAAAAACTCTTTAACAAACTTTGCTATACTTGTAACTTCTTTTGTTAATGAATTTGGAAATCCTTGGCACCTCCAAAATGTAGGGAAGCTGACCCTGGCCATGTAGCCAGATGGTGCTTTGTGGTGCAAATCAGTCTTGTTACTCCTATAAACACAGAGAGAAATGCTGCAGACAGTCTGTTTGGTCACAACATTGTTCTACAAATAGCCAGAGGGCCTATTTCGCTGAAGCGTGCAATGCCTTAAAGCAGACATACAATGTATGAGTTTCTGAGCTCTTTTTGGGCCGATTCTGCAGTCATGCAAGAATGTTTTGGATGTACAGTAGTATACAGGGGGGTAGCGATAGGCCATTAGCCTCTCACAACCACCTCCCGATCAGGAACTGTAAGGTTGGGAGAAAATCAAACACCTGAAATTCAATCAACCCTCATGAGGTGCTAGTGAACAAATCCTGCTGTTAAAGCAGAGCTACGAGGTGATTTACCAGAAACCCGGGCACAGTGCATGTGCAAACAAGGGAGATCTTCTTTTTCTTCCAGATTAATGAGTCCAACCAGTGCCATACCTCAATGCTGATATGATGTTTTCGTCTTTATTTGCTTATATTTGTCTTGTATTTTATAGTTATTGTTTAATGCATGTAAAGCACTTTGAATTGTTATTGAAGTGAATTGCGCTATACAATGCAATTCAATTCAGTTTATTTATATTGCACCAATTCACAACACATCTCAAGGCACTTTACAGTACAAATATACTTGTACTAAATATAGAAATAAACTTCCCTTGCCTTGCCTATCTGAGTTCTACAAGTAAAAAAAAAAAAAATGCTTAGAATTCTTTGGTTTGTTGAATCAAGGAAGAAAAAACCCCCTGCTGCAAGGAATCAGAGATGCAAACTTTTACAAACCAACCCCTCATGTTTCTTTGCAGAATCCTTTGACATTTTATTTTTTATAATAATTCCAGAACGTTGAATTTTTAATTTTATTTTATTCAACATAGTTGCTTAGAGATTGTCTATCACTCTGTTGCATTTATCTGTGCCCACCTCCATACAATTTTGTCTTTATTAACATTCTTCTACAATTTAGTTTTGACCAAAATGTTTGTTCAAACATGTTTAGATGCACATAGAATGTCACCAGCTGAAAGCTTTGCACATGCTGTCTGCTGAATGCAAATCTAAATTACTTTGTGTTTTCTTTAAACATTTGCTACAAACTGATTAGAAATCATGCATAGATCGATCCATCCATTATCTCCAGCTGTCTACGAGCGAGAGTAGGGATCCGCCCTGGACAGGTCGCCAGTCTATCGCAGGGCAACATAGAGACAAACAACCATTCATGCAAACACTCACATCTAAGGAGAATTTAGAGAAGCCAATTAACCTAACAGGCATGTTATTGGACTGTGGGAGGAAGCTGGAGTACCCGGAGAGAACCCAAGCATGCTCAGTGAGAAAATGTCTCTCCATGCAGAGAGAGACCTCGGAATCAAACCTGGAACCTTCTTGCTACAAGTCAACAGTGCTACCCACTGCTGCACTAAGCAGCCCAAAATCATCCAGGCTATCTGCAAGTGGGTCTAGAGGAAATGATCAGCATGCGACATCCACCAAATTTCAAACTTCATGTACAAGTGCACTTTACTTAAAGCTACAGTGTGTAATTTTCACCGACATCTAACGTCCAGACTGCAGACCGCAGCAACATGAACGTCTCCCCCCCACCGCTTCTCCCCCCCCAACAATACGGCGAGCGTTACGGGACAAAATGTCTTCCACGACGTCCGCATCACCTACCTTCTCAAGTGATGAGGTTTGTTTACATAGATAATTTTACAGATAGTATTTCATTAGTCTGTGTAGGGTATAGATTTCATGTAGACTTAAGATAATAAATATACCCGTTATTTTTTCTACATCGTTGTGACGTTTTTGGTGAGCTGCTTTGCATGGTGATATAAACAGATGCAGTAATTGTAGTCATTAGTTTAACAGCAAGATTGTGTTCGCTGGAAGAATATATATTCCCCGTTTACAGAGTCCAAGTCTTGTTTTTGGCACGGGGGTTACAAGGCGAGGAAGAGGGAGAGGAAGAGGGCAGAGAGGCCAGGGTGGGCGTGCAGCCAGGGCCAGGCGAGGGAGAGGAGCCAGCGGGGTGACTAGAGCAGAGGAAGAAAGGCTTGAAGATCTCCAAAGGAGCCGGAGAGAAGTAACCGAGGTATATATCCAGAAAATTATTTTACAGAAAATTACTGAATCATTACCTGTGAAACGTCAGGGACGTTGCTGAATAAGTATACTGGACAGTAACAGCATCATCACGCAGCATGTTATTGTAATTAGCGATCTCGCAATCGCTAGTTTGTTGGCTCTGCGCTGCCGTAGCGCAAAGATGTCTGCCTCCATGGCTGCGAGACCCGCTCCTATGTAATTATAAATAACGAATTCTAAGGCAACGCAAATATTAAGGTTAAGAGGCTGAGCTCGTAGATGATGATAAATAACATAGTTATGTATAATATATTACATTTCTGACTGTATATCCCTGTAATTATTACACACTGTAGCTTTAAGAATCTCAAATTGCTGCATCAAAAGTAAGAATGTGTCAATTGCAAAACATTATTCAAAAAAATTGTAGAAATGCCTATGAATTATAAACAATATGCAATATTAATCATAAAATCTAAAAAAGCTGACTTTGCCTCATTCTCAAACTCAAAAACAATGGTTGTTTTTCCTGTTTGTCTTTGTGTTGCCCTGTGATGGACTGGCAACCTGTCCCGGATATCCCCCGCCTCTTGCCCATAGACAGCTGCAGATAGGCAGCAGCTCCCCTCGTGACCCTACTTGGGATAAGAGGGATGGAAAATGGATGGATGGATGGATGGATGGATGGATGGATGGATGGACTTTTATCAGTTTTAACAACAACCTTGAGAAGTTTTAAATTTAATCACTACTTAAAGCTACAGTGTGTAATAATTACAGGCATATAAATTCAGAAATTTAATATATTATACATAACTATGTTATTTATCATCACCTATGAGCTCAGCCTTTTAACCATAACATTTGCGTTGCCTTAGAATTCGTTATTTATAATTACATAGGAGCGGGTCTCGCAGCCATGGGGGCTGACATCTTTGCGCTACGGCAAGCGCAGAGGCAACAAACTAGCGATTGCGAGATCTCCCATGACGCTCGAAAATAACTACGGCAAGTTGAGAGAGATGAACTGAGACGGTACTGAACAGTAGATGGCAGTATTATGCCTGAGAAGCGTTTAGTCTGCCTGAAACCAAAGAAGAAGAAGAAGCAGGTATACTGCGCCTCAGTAACAAGAAAGGTAAACAAGGCGGCAGGCGTGAGTGACTTTGCAAACTGTTTGGCACTGTGTGGCCAAACATCAGACGAATGGAGGATCATGCCTACTCTGTATCACAACGAAAAGCGGCGGACACCGAACCCCCGTCATCTAAGAAGCGGAAACACGACGAGAATAAACGCAAGAGTGACAAGAAACGACAAAAAACACGGATCAACATTGGCACGGCATTTACACGATGGAAGTCACTGATGGAGGAAAAAGGTTTTCAAAGTTTTCTCTTGGACAGGTAATTAATCCTATACACACAATTGTCTAATATCACTGCAGTTTTTGGAATACAGGATGCTCAGACCTGTCTAAAACAATAACATGCTGCGTGATGATGCTGTTACTCTCCAGTATACTTATTCAGCAACGTCCCTGACGTTTCACAGGTAATGATTCAGTAATTTTCTGTAAAATAATTTTCTGGATATATACCTCGGTTACTTCTCTCCGGCTCCTTTGGAGATCTTCAAGCCTTTCCTCCTCTGCTCTCACCCCGCTGGCTCCCCTCTCTCGCCTGGCCCCAGCTGCACGCTCACCCCGGCCTCTCTGCCCTCTTCCTTTCCCTCTTCCTCGCCTTGTAACCCCCGTGCCACAAACAAGACTTGGACTCTGTAAACGGGGAATATATATTCTTCCAGCGAACACAATCTCGCTGTTAAACTAATGACTACAATTACTTCGTCTGTTTATATCACCATGCAAAGCAGCTCACCAAAACGTCACAACGATGTAGAAAAAATAACGGGTATATTTATTATCTAAAGTCTACATGAAATCTATACCCTACACAGACTAATGAAATACTCTCTGTAAAATTATCTATGTAAACAAACCTCATCACTTGAGAAGGTAGGTGATGCGGACGTCGTGGAAGACATTTTGTCCCGTAATGCTCGCCGTACTGTTGGGGGGGAGAAGCGGTGGGGGGGAGATGTTCATGTTGCTGCGGTCTGCAGTCTGACCGCTAGATGTCGCTGAAAATTACACACTGTAGCTTTAATGAGTTTCTGGGGGAAGATTGACAGGTATATTCTGCCTCAGAATCTTATGTATGGCTAAACTGTATAATATCACACAGTTATGTGTTAGCTGGAACTTTTAGTATGGTCAATTTAGAGGAAACCCCTGCAGGTCAGTGCCTTTATTGTATTCAGCCTAAGTGTGTGGCAGTGATTACTGAAGTGTTTAGCCACCCGTATAGAGAGATCAAACAGAAACGTGGATTCCTTTTTTGCCAGAAGAGCTATTCGATACTAATGGCTCAGAGCACAGAACCCTTTAATAATGATGCCTGGTCCACTCTTATTTGATTTCTCTAAAGCCAAGGCTAAAGAGGACACTCTGTGAAATTGCTGACTTTGTTTGCTTTCTTAATTGGAAATGTATCCCTCTTTAAAGTTTACTTGTCTGCTTGTTTTGCTTTCATATCAAATTGGTGTGGGTAGAAGCTGAACTCCAACCTTTAATTCTAGTAGAGAACATTCCACGGTATTGTTTTGCTCCTTGCTTTTGCTTTATTGGCTAGCGCCTTGCTGAAACAAAGACACAACAACAATCGCCTGGCAGTAATTAACAGCCAATTAACTGCTAAATGCTCAGCTATGTTTTCACTTTCTGCACTGGCTGATCTCTGTTGTCTGTGCGGTTAGAAGGCAGGCAAGTAGAACGAAGAAAACAGATGTCGTCTGAAAGGGAAAACAATGCAATTAAAGCAGTGAACCTTAAAAAGCTGTAGAACATTTAACAAAATGCTAACACTCCCCCTTAATAAATTCAACCTTTTATGTCATCAGACTAATGTGTTTTTATAGACTTCTTCACCACTATATAACAACAACCAAAGGACAAAAAAGTTTTCACTGGGAAGAAAAAATCTATACTCTAAGTTTATTGACTTAAAGAAGGTAGTTTCTCTAAAGTCCAGCAATAATCTGTTGTGTAGTATGTCATCATCATGCACTTGGAGGCATTTTTGAACAGTTTGCAAAGTATTTTGAAAGCAAATCGGAGCGTGAGAGTGTGCAACACAAATGATAATAGAATCGGATCAAATTATGGACACCCTCCTCTAAATGCAGAGGCAGTAAACAACCTCTTTGACTATAATGAGAGCTAAATTACTGGAAAGTTGCTGGTGAAGATTCTCAGTCATCCAGGTCATAGTCATTGCAATAAAAGAAAGTTTAAAAAATCCACTGGACTTTGTTTCCAAGTGTGAAGACATTTTGCTTCCCATCCATCTCAATTCAAATAGTCAGGAATAGCATTGAGATCCAGGTTTTATACAGTAGCCCAACAAAGCCTTGTTTTTGTTTAGAAAACATGCAAACTGAAACAGGCGAAGGGGTCCACCCATTTGGAATGGGGGTCGTTTGGGTTCTTTTTTTAGCCTATAATGCCCCATACCTGTCTAAGTGTCTGAAAGGGAGGTCATTAAAGGGAATTGTTGGCCTGGCTGAATAGGCGAGGTCCTCAATGTATAGGAGAGCGGAGGACCTCGCCTATTCAGCCAGGCCAACAATCTGCTCTGATTATGGGTTGAGATTTGATATAATGCTAGGAAAACAACTATACTGATGTGTTGGACTAAAGCAGACAAACAACTTTGTTTCCCTGTTTTTTTTTCTGTCAGGGCAAAAGTTAAAGGTTTGTTCCAAAACTAAATATCTGGGTCACTAGATCACAAACCAGCTCTCTGATGATGATGATGATGACATTTAGCGTCAGTGTTGCATGTTATACGCCCACGCAAACATTTTGGGGAGGAAATTTCAAGTGTGCAATGATGAGGTAAAAATAAGCCTGTTCGAGACGTTATTTCGATACTAAAAGGTGGGAGGAGATCAAGTAATTCTTTTGTGTTAGAGTCTCTTTTGGGTGAATGGGTTGGAAACCATTGAGCCCGTCAGCTTATTTGTAATTATTTAAAACCATGAAAACCTCAGAATACATTAATACATCCATCTTCTGTCGCCTATACGAGTTCTGGACAATGGGGTGGCAGCCAAAGTATGGAGGCCCAAACTTCTCCCTCTCCAGCCCCATAAGCCAGCTCCTCTGGGGGAATTCAAAGGTGTTTCAGTGTTCAACAACCAGGGTGAAACCACCCAAATCTTCCTTAATGAGAGGTTCGGCTATCTGATGGACTCTCTTCTCCATAACCACTGAACAGACCTTACCTTACCAGGGACCCTTAAGAGCGTGATCCATCTGTTGACATAAAGTCTATATTGTTCTGTATGTAAAGAATACAACACAAGTTTCAATTGCTAAATTTATTTACTAAAATGAGTCAACTTTTTCATGATAATATCTAAAATCTCAGATCTGTATATAATCTGTGACGCATCCCTGCTCGAATAACTTGGTACACGTAAATAAAGGAAAATAATGCTACGCTAACTTTGTCTGGTCAGAAATCAATCAAACATGAAGTTTACAGTAAACAAAGCCTTTGTCATAATAATAGAGCAGAGGTCACAGATTAGCGGACCCAGGTCCGGATCCAGACCCACCTGCTGGCTAATCCAGGCCCAATCTGATTGAAAACATCTCTGCAGGGATAGGAGAATACAGGTCAGTGACTGGATGTGAATACGACTTGGAGCAATGTCACATTCACAGTTCACTCCGTCTCTCGGAAGTTTGACTACAGTTGCGCCGGGCGATGCCCCCAGAGTTCCTAGAGAACGAGCAGCAGACGCAGAGCAGCAACAGAGTCCAAAAAGGAAATCCAAGGCCGAAGTCAGGAGACAGTTCCAGGTTCAGAAGCCGGTAGAATCCAGGATCAGATGCGACAAACAGAGCAGACAGGGGCAAGGCAAAACTTGAGATCCACAGGGCAGAAAACTGGTCAAAATCAGGAAAAGAGACAGACTAAAGAAAGCTCGGAAACATCTAACCAAAAAACTCAAATAACCTGGCGCTGATGGGAGGCAAACACACAACTTAAATAGTAGAGGAATCAGGTGGAAATGATCGCCGATAATCAGCCGCAGAACCAATTAGACAGGGAGCAAGGAGCAAAGGAAAAAACCAAACCATCAGTGCCAAGATCATAACAGTAGCAGAGCAGCCTGGACATAAAGCCATAAAAAAAAAGGTCAGTTCAGGTCAGAGCGTGTGAATGGAGTTGAGTGCCGTGCAATTCCCCCTCCCCGCTCAGGAGGATGTTTGCTCAAAGTTGCGCCAGGAGGCTCGGCTCAAAATCTGCTCCGCGCTCAACTTAAATTTCCTGCCACTATGGCGAAATCACTCTGCACTCACTCTAATTTTCAGGAGAAGAGGTTTTTTTACATTTTTCATTCATGTAATTATGCCAGGGCCCTGGGACACACAGCGTTTGATTTGATGATGTCACCGATACATGTGTATTGTCCTAGTTAACTGGCTGTAAAGTTGGCATTGTTTCCCAGCTGTGAACGTAACACCTCGCTCCATTCATGTTGCCCTGCATTTCCTAATCCAACATTTAAATTGACGTTATGAACGCATAGAAGTGAACTGGAGCGGAGCGAAATCCTCGCTCTGGCCTTTGAATTGAAAACCGCTCTGCGCTTCACCATATTTCTTCCGCTCCGCTCCACTGCTAGCTCCACTCTCTAATTCAGGTGTTTTACAAAAAAAGTGAGTCAGGAAATTGTGTATATACCAAACAGAAAGATTGTTGTTCACTACTTCAAAAGCTATTTAGATTTTAAAATGGAAAAACTTTTGTTTTATTTAAAAATTTAATGTATAACATGGATAAATAAGCACCTGCACTTTATTTCAGTGTTAAATGCTGTTTAAAGTAACAGATTAAAATTAAGAATGTCTCCGGACCTTTACTGGTTGTTAATTTTCTTTATTCGGACCTCAATGATTTTTAATTGGTTACCCCCGTAATAGAGTAATACGTAACAGTTGTTTAGTTTTTTCAGTATACACTGTTTTAATAATTAATCAAACAAGCACCAAATCAACAAGGATGTGACACAGTCATGCAGACCATCTCCATCTAAGCATTCAAACAGTCTGTTGAAACCCCTCTGACCTCAATAAGCCAGGGGGGTTAGTGTGTTTGTGTGCTCTGGCAGCTCAGCCCAATGCACCTGCTCGTTTGAGGCACGTGTCTGCATGCCTGTGACAGACCATCAGTCATAATTGGATCCCAACTCTGCTGTGGATGAGCGCCTTCATTTCCGGGTGACCCTCTGGGAAGGTGCATGGCAGTGATGGAGCGGGAGTCGCTCCCAGATATGGTGTGTGTGTATGATGAGAAATTAAAGAATGCTTATTGAAGTGGTCATTGTTGGAGTGACAGCTGGTTGGAACATCTGCTAAACTGACATAAAAAGTTCAATTCCAGATTAAACATTTTTAATGTTATGTGGCTTACTTTCATTACATTGTTGCTCTGAAAAAATGACTTAAACCATTTTTATTTATTTATAGGTAATTGTGATATAAAAAAAATCTACAATTTAATAAATAATTTCAAAACATTTTCTGGCTAATTGTATCTAAAAATATATATAAAATTAATGAACACAAAAAATAAAAAGATTACAAAAACCTTCTGCCTCCTTTGAGACTTTAAAGGGTTCCACACACTGCATGAAAAGTGGGATTTTCGTCAATATACGGCACTGTAGATTGTCGTGGAACTTCAGGTTAGCGGCAGTTTACGGCAATTTGCAGGCCTTGCCGTAAACTCCCGTAAATTGTCAGAAATTGACGTGGAATTTCTTAGGCAGTGTTCCCCCCATGCCTCCCCCCCATGGAATTCTAGGGGAGGCTTTAACATGTAAATGAACATGCTGTGAGCTATACAAATGCAAACCAGGGTTGCAGGGGGGGTAAAACCCCCCCTGCAACCCTGGGTAAGAAAATCTCTGATACAAAGAGATCAGGTATAGCCTCTTACATTTTAGCTTGAATTGATTTATTTAATTAAAGTATAGAGACCAAAACAGATCTTTAGCTGACAGAGCAATACATTTAGAGCAGTAATTATTTTTTTTAAAATTTGCATTTAAGATAAAAAATAAAATGTTGTCTGTCAATATGCTCAATTCACAATTACTTAAGTGGAAAAGTTTCAAGAAATGATTCTGAGATGATTCACTTTATAACATGGCGCATTATCCTGTTGGAAGTAGCCATCAGAAGATTGGTACACTGTGGTCATAAGGTCATAGGTCAGCATGCTAAATTGGTTTTAAGTGGCCCAAAGTGTGGCAATAAATATCCTCCAAATAGATGGTAGAAATAGATCAGGCCCAGTATAGCCTAATTATAGACTCTTACATTTTAGCTTGAATTGATTTATTTAATTAAAGTACGCTAGATTACTGTGTATGCAAATGTTATGTAAAAGAAAATACACAAAATAATTTACTTCAAAAATTAGTTTTAATCAGAATCAGTTGGCTGTAATGGTTAATTTTTTTTTTTAGATTTCCACTTTTTTTTTTTTTGTTATTGAATATATAAGAAAACAATAACAATCTCAAACAACAAGTCAATAACAAATATTTCAATACAAGAAGAAATATCACAACTCCTGCTTTTGAAAAACAAAATTAAATGCACAGGCTGGAACAAAGTATAAAATAAAATAAATAAAAATAAATAAAATAATAATAGGGTTTAAAGTAAATTAATCAGTGGGGACTACCAACTGAAATTCTTCAATTAACTCAAACAATTTAATTGCATTTAAATTCTGCATCTTTCTCAGACATCTTTTGAAAAGGGAAAGTTCATTTTTGAGAGCAGAGATTGAGAGGGAGCATTTTGCATAGCGACATTTATGGATATAATACTTTGTTACAATTATTAGAATATTGATTAAAAATTCCAAATTTTTTTTCTTTAATGGATAAACCGAATTGAATGTTTTGCCAGGAAATAAAATCTAAATTTATTGTTTTAGAAGACAGAAAGGTTCGAAGTTGATCCCATAAGTTTAATACTTCTTTACATTCATAAAAAAGATGTTTAGTTGTTTCCAATTGAGTTGTACAAAAGCCACAATTCTCAACATTAAACTTAAATCTCTCTCTTAAAAACTCATTTGAAGGATATATGTTATTTATTATTTTAAATTGTAATTCTTTATATTTAGGAGGAATTGGGAATTTCAAATAATTTGTCCTAATTTTGACTATCATAGATTTCTTAAAATTTTGTTAGAGAGCTGTGCTTTTTGTTCTTCCTGGGTACATATTATTTATAGAATATTGATTCAAAAACTTGTTGTTGCATTTATTATCTCTAATGTCCACTTGCTCAAATTCAATCTTATGGAGACAAACAATTGCAATTGCAAACAATTTATAGGTGCATTACCGCCACCTTCCAGAATGGAGCGACGCGAGCTCTTCTCGCGAGTCCTTCCGTATAACAATGACGTCGTATGTGATTGGAGGAGCCTGATGAGCCTTCGGCCCCATCGTCCAATCACGTGTGAGCTTTTGTGCACTACGACTTCTCGCGAGACCAGCATATTAGCAGACATGTTTGTGTTACTACACTTAGAAGAACTTCATCTCCATTTACCGTGTTTGTATTTTGTTGTTACGTGAACTCGCCTCCAACTGCTCTTAGTCCACAACTTTCGGCCAGCCCGCAGACTGACGAGAAGAAACTGCTGATTGCTATCAGCGGACTGTCTCGTCAGCTTGCCCAACATACTGCCGACATGAATGAACGCCTCACTCAGCTGGAGAATTCGATGCGCTCCAGGTTGTAGTCCATAGAGGACAAGATGGCGGCTCTGCAGTCGAGCAACTTTGCAGGATATACGAACTCGAGGAAGAGAAGACGGGTGAACAACGCCACGCTAGCGGTAAATATATGTTCGATTACTGGTAGCTATGCTAAAAGCAGCCTAGCTTAGCTAGGCAAGCTAAAGACAACCTAGCCTAGCTAGGTAAGCTAAAAGCAGCCTAGCCTAAAGCTTTATTAAAGTGTATTTTTTGTGATTCACAGGAAGCAATATGCCGTCTTAACAACTCGGAAACTAACTAACGCTATGAACCGGAGCAGGGGTAAGGTTTAAAGAATATGCGGTAAAAGGACATGGATACGGATGGATACCGACCATAGCTGTACTTTTTTTTTTTTTTTCACAGACTACAGTCGCCTCACAATGAGGCGGTGACCTCCTATTTGCTCGGATTTGCACGATGTTGATAAAGACGACATTGTGTGTAAGTGACTTGTTTTAATGTTTTCTCCTTCCTTGTTACTGTGATTTGCGTTTGATTTTTTTTTTTTTATTCATACCACTCTCATTTAATTGTTTTCCAGCTGCCTGTAAGACGTATTATGAGACGGTATGCAGGAGCTTCAGATACACGCTGCTAGCCAGCACGCTGCGTGCGGAGGCCGCCAGGCTATCTGCTCGGAGTCGGGCCAGAAGAAAGAGAGTAAGACTTTATTTGGTGACTATTTTTCAGGTGCATTGATAGATGTGTTGTGTCCATATGCAGTGCGCTGATTCATTGTTTTTTTTTCAGCTGCTGAAGGCGAGGCAGAGTGTGCTATCAGATGAGGAAGTGGAACTCTGTAAGTCCGCCACCGTCGACCTCATGTCCGACGAAGAAGATGGCGTCGTCGGCGGTGTCTCTGGATGGATTGTACGGTCGCCGCCATTTCGTAGGCCGGATCTCACTGAACTCTGTGTTAAGCTGCAGTCCCGGTTAGAAGCGATGCCGAAGTACAGGGCCACGCACAGTAGGCGTCTGCACATCGGACCTGCCTCGGAGGGAATGCTGCCTGTTACCTCCAACCCCGAGGAAGCAAACGGACCGTTCACGGAGTTGTAATTTTTAGATACGCATGTGTTTGGATACGCGTTGTATATAGTTGGGTGTGTTTTAATAAAGCTCTTTCTTTGCATAAACAGCTTCCTGGCAAATCTTCATTTCCTGTATAAATTCATTCATGTCCTTGATGGTAGCATAATAATTGTGTAGTAGTGTAGGATAACATAAATACACAGCATATGAATGAATAAATATATGAATGAATAAATATATATATATATATATATATATATATATATATATATATATATATATATATATATATATATGAATGAATAAATATATATATGAATAAATATATATGTAAATATATATATATATATGCCAACCAATCACGAGCGACTTTACTTGTTTAAAAGGAAGCGGTTCCGTCCAATACTCAGTAAGAAAATTAAAGCCTGGCGTGGCCACGTGTGGTTTTGCTGCCAATCACGAGCGATTTCACTTGTTTGAGAATAGTGGTTTCAGCCAATACTGAGAAGGTTATTCAAGCCAGACCTGGCCAGCCGCGCGGGTTTGCTGCATTCATATGCTAATTAGGGCCATTAGTACAGCTGATCGCTCTCCACACAGAGTCCGTTTCCGACAATTTGTGGCACGACAAACGCGGACAAGCACGGGTTGCAAATTGTCGGAAACTGACGAAAATCAGGCAGATCTGCGGGAGTTTACGGGGGTTTACGGGGACGAAAATCTCACTTTTCATGCAGTGACAATTAGTTGTGCCTAATAATAATTGACTTTTTATATCTCCACTTTCGTCTCATGAACCCCAGTCGGCCTCAGCAGATGGCCGCTCACACTGAGCCTGGTTCTGCTGGAGGTTTCTTCCTGTTTAAAGGGAGTTTTTCCTCTCCACTGTCGCTACAAGCATGCTTAGTGTGAGGGATTGCCTTCGAGTCAATGAGTCGATGCAACCAAATGGTTTTCCTTAGATAGAAAACTTTTCATCGATTTGACTGTATGATCTGGTGAACTGTAAAGTGCCTTGAGATGACATGCTTTGTTAATTGGCACTATATAAATAAACTGAATTGAATTAATAATAGACTTTATTTGAGAAACAATTATTCTTGATGTCCAACAGTTCAGTAAAAATACTGTTAGCTTTTATTAAATGTAAATAAAATATTGTAACCTCCGTTGAGATCCCAGTGAAGAGACACACGGAGTCAGATAGCCAGAACATTAACAACTTTAATGCGGAACACACAGGTCTTCTCATTCGGACAGATAGCCTTTTCACTCACGGTTTGGCTCTCTTTTCTGCCGCTAAGCCTCATGGGAAACACATCACACATAACAGCACCGTTTAACCGCTACATTGCCCTCCCTCAGACGGTTAGCTGTCCCAGCAACCAGGAATGCCTACGTGAAAAGAACCACAACATTGAACAATAACAGAACTCTTAGTCCATTACAGATTAACTACAAAGTCTCTAAATCGTGCAGGAAGGCACTGTTGTCTGGGGTGAGCACGCCGGAACTCACCCTGAACAACTTGAGGCGTAGGAGAAACCACTGGCGGAGGATACGTCTCCAGCTCACCAACCGCAGGCTTGCCTGGCTGGTATGGGGCCAAGCGGTCCCGGTGAAGAACCACCAGCCGGCCCCTCTTGCAAAGCCGCACCCGGTACACCACATCAGAAAGTCTGTGAATCACCACAGATGGTCCAGCCCACTGACTGGTGAGCTTTGGGGACAGTCCTTTTTTCCGTTCAGGGCAAAACACCCAAACCTTGTCCCCAGGCTCAAAGTTCTTCCCCTGGCAGCGCGAATCATAGGATCACTTCTGCTTGAGTCCGGCTGCGGTTAGGCACTCCCGAGCCAGTTCATGAGCAACCTGTAGACGCTGCTTTAAATCACAGATGTAGCTCGGTCCTGGCCCAACGGTTTGCTCCGCTCCGGGGGGTGGCCCAAACACTAAGTCCACTGGGGTGCGTAGTTCATGGCCAAACATCAGCTAGGCAGGGGTGCAGTGAGTGGACTCCTGGACCGCTGTCCGGTAGGCCCACAAGATGACAGGCAGGTGTAGATCCCAGTCATGTTGCCGTTTATCCACCAGAATAGCCAGCTGGGTGGACAAGGTCCGGTTGAACCGCTCAACCAGCCCATCGCTTTGAGGGTGAAGTGGCGTGGTTCGTGTCTTCTTGATGCCAAGCCTCCGGCAGACCTCCCCAAACACCTCTGCCTCAAAGTTCCGGCCCTGATCACTGTGCAGCTCCTCAGGGGCACCGAACCGACAGAACATCTCGCTCACCAGTCTTTCAGCCGTGGTGGCAGCGCTCTGGTCAGGGATGGCATACGCCTCCGGCCACTTAGTGAAATAGTCCATGGCAACTAGGATGTAGCGGTTCCCTCTTTCTGTCACAGGAAATGGGCCCAGTACATCCACACCCACTCGTTCCATTGGAGCACCCACCTGGTACTGCTGCAAGGGGGCATGTGAGCGCTGGGTTGGCCCTTTCTTTGCTGTACAAGCATCACAACAATGGACATGGAGCTCCACATCTTGGCGGCAGCCGGGCCAATGGAATCTCGACCGGAGGCGTTGCAGCGTCTTAGCGACTCCAAAGTGGCCTGCCCCCACGGAACCATGGACCATCTGGAGCACCTTGGCCCACAACTGTTTGGGCACCAGCAACTGAAGAACGTCACGCTGTGCTGCTGGGGCTTGCCACTGTTGATAAAGGAGCCCACTGTGGCAGCAAATGGTGGACCACTGGGAGTACAGTGCCTTAGTCTCTGGATCTAGAGCTGCTATCACCTCCCAGGTGGGCCGCTGGCCAGTCTCCACCCACTGCCTGACCCGAGCGAGAACAGGGTCCCGATCTTGTTCCTCCCGCAGTTGTTCAGCCCCCATAACTTCCACACCATCCATAGACCCTTCGGTCACCCTAAGACACCTAGGATGTTGTGGGTTGTTGCTGACGACTTGTAGAGCCACGGTCTGGGGGTCCATTGACCCACCTCCTTCCACCCGTTGACATTGCTTACAGTCAGTTCCTATTGCACACGGCCGGCGTGACAGGTCATCAGCATTGCCATGAAGCCGACCAGCCCGGTGAAGAATTTGGAAGTTGTAATCCTGCAGTGCCTCTAACCACCGTGCTAGTTGCCCCTTTGGCTCTTTGAAATTCAGCAACCAGGTCAGGGATGCATGGTCAGTGCGAAGAAGAAACTTCCTCCCATAGAGGTAGTAGCGGAAGTGTCGAACCCCCTGGACAACAGCCAGCAGCTCCCGTCGGGTGATACAGTAGTTCCTTTCTGCCCGGCTGAGGGTGCGGCTGTAATAAGCAACAACCCGTTCTTCTGTGTCTCCCCCTTGTGAGAGCACTCCCCCAATGCCTCTATCACTGGCATCAGTATCCAGAATGAAGGGTTGGTTTGGGACAGGATACTGCAGTACTGGGGCCCCCACCAGTGCCATCCTGAGTGCAGAGAAGGCAGTAGCACAGTCTTCATCCCAGTGGAATGTTTATCCTTTTTGGGTCGGCCGATGCAGGGGACTGGCGAGAGTGGCAAAGTCCTTCACAAATGTCCGGTCGGTGGCTAGCCCCAAAAAGCTACGCAGCTCCTTAGTGTCACGAGGCTCTGGCCAGAATGCTGCACTGATGACGTGGCCCAGAAAGGTGGTCTCTCTCCGGAGCAGGTGACACTTCCGTGGGTGAAGTCGCAGGTTCGCCTGGCGAATGGCATCAAACACTTCCTGGAGGTTGGCCAGCGCAGTCTCAAAACTGTCGGCATGCACCAGAAGGTCATCCAGGTAGACCACACAGCGGCTTCGTGGAATACGAGCCAACACCTTTTCCATGAGGCGTTCAAAGGTAGCTGGAGCATTGCAGAGACCGAAAGGCATCACCTTAAATTGCCACAGTCCCTGCCCAATGGTGAATGCTGTCTTTGGGCGAGCTTCTGTAGACAGTTCCACTTGCCAATAGCCGCTGCGAAGGTCTAGGGAACTGAACCAACTGGACCCAGCAATGTAGTCCAGCGTATCGTCAATGTGTGGGAGGGGGTAGGAGTCCTTGCGGGTGTTTTCATTCAGTCGTCGGTAGTCAACACAGAACCGCCAGTCTTTGTCTTTCTTTCCCACCAGCACTACCGGTGCGGCCCAGGGGCTATTGGAGGGCTCTATGACATCAGCCTTTAGCATCTCTTCGATCTTCTTCTCTGCCACGGCCCGCCTTGAAAAAGGCAGGCGGTGGGGCCGCAGACGGATGGGTCTCGTTTCTCCAGTGTCGATGTCGTGCTGTACCAGATTAGTACGAGTACACTCCTCATCCTTGGCAGCAAAAATGTCAATGTAGGCCTCCAGCAGGCCCTGTAACCGTTCACTCTGCTCCTGACCCAGTCCTCCACAGCTCTGCAGGCACAGCTTCCGTACAGCCTGCCTTGTCTCCTCTGATGGCAGTTCTGCATGGGCCTCCTCCGTCCCCACCAAGTGATCCAGTGGTCTTTGTGGGGCCCTGCTGTGGTCTTCTGACATTGTTGGTGCATTAACCTGTCGCACCCTCTCTTGACGTTGGAAGTGAAGTTGAACAGCTTTGTGGCCCACTCGGAGCGTGGCTGAAGTAACATCTATGATGCCCCCCCACGCCGCCAGCAAGTCCAATCCAATAATACAGGGGTCCTGGATTTTCGCCAGCCAAAACATGTGTTGACTTTTCTGACTCTCCACCTCCACATTAAGGACCCGCCAGCCTTTCATCCTTGAGCGCTCCCCAGTGGCCGTGGTGATGTATTTCTTGGTTAGGGAACATCCTCTAGGACTTGGTGCCTCAGTCCCAGGCAGTATGCCCGGTCGAACCAAGGAGGCCGTGGAGCCAGTGTCTATCAGAGCACAGAGAGCAACACCATTGAGCCTAATGTTCACATATAGTCCATGTGGGCTGCCTCCTTGGGCCTGGGATCCCTGGGGCGCATTGCCCTTGGGCGGGGTCCCCGGTGGGGGTTCGGGGGTTCGGGTTCTGTGGGGAGTGCTGCTTGGGTTCTGGGCCGGTGTACGCCTGGCTGTCTGTCCCTGCTGCCACGGCCTCTGGTGTGCCGGGGTGCCTCGGGGCCTGCTGGGCTGGGGGGGGCATGGACATTAACACCTATGGCAAGTGCTTACCCCCTCACGGGTTTGCACTCTGTAAGTGGGGGAAGGGGAGGGAGGGGGAGTAGGTATGATCTCGGCCTGGATGTCTTCTGTCGCTTGTGTGGTGAGTAGCTTGATTGTTATTGTAGGGGAGGGATTACATCTCCGGAGGGGGGGTGGGGGGTGGTGATAGAGGGAAGAAGATCTTTGAAGGGCTTTGGGTCTGGCTCCCTGTCTTGGTCCTGGTCCGTGCTGCCCCCTGGTGGGGCTTCGTCCGGGGTGGGGGCTCTGCGTGTTGCGCGTTGGCTGGCCGGCTGGGATTGTCCCTTCCCTTATTCATTTATTTATTTATTATTATTATTTTTTTTCTTATCTTCCTTTTATATTTTTTTATTTATTTATTTATTTATTTATTTATTTATTTATTTATTTATTTATTTATTTATTTTTTTATTATTATTATTTTTTATTTAATTTATTTATTTATTTATTTTTTTTAATTTTATTTATTTATCTACTTATTTATTTATTTATTTTTTTTATTATTATTATTTTTTTGGATGGACAGGACGGGGGGGGGGGGTGGTGGAGTCGGCTCCGTGCCCGGCTGGCTGGTGGGTCCTGCTGCCGGTCCCGTGCCCCCGGGCTATGGTGGTGAAACTGGTGGGGCCCCCTTCTCTGGGGGGGCTCTCGGGGAACGGGGGTGCCTATTGGAGTCAGCGGGGGAGCTGGCTCCCTGGGAGTGCAGCAGGCACCCCAGTCCTTTGCTCCCCATCCCCGAAATCCTCCCTCTGCCTGCTCCATCACTCGGCCACACATGTAGGTTTTTGGGGAGGGGGTCGTTACTGGAGGGCCACACCTTCTGATGACGTCCCCCACCCCAATTTTATTTTGCATTTTAGACACTTCCATCTACATCATTTTCACAACACACATCTATGTAGGGCATTTTCGGGGGGTGGGGGTCAGGGCCACCGGGGGGGGGCTTATTTTATGGGCCTCACCACGGTCGGCCTCCTCCATCCCCTCTCGCATCTAGACATTGAGGGTTGAGGGTTGTCGAAGGGGGAGGGTGTGCTGGCACCGTCTATCTCCTGGAGGGGGGGTGGAGTGTGCCGGACACCCCCTCTTGGTACTCCCAGTTTTAATTGCATCTGAGAGCAACACGCAACAACACCACATTCGAGCGGGGCGCAGTGAGGATCGGGGTCTTCTCACACCCCTGTTCTCCGGCTGCCGCCTGGAGTCTGGGGCCTGGAGGAAGAGCGGGCCACCTGGTCCGTGGTTTTGGCTGGGGCTGGCTGCGGGGCCTAGGTGGCCTGCTGGTGGCGGGGCTGTCACCTCTGCTCTCCCCAAAGAAGGTTGGATGGAGGGGCATGAAGTGCTTGTTGAAGGTTTTTTTTTTTTTTTTTTTTTTTTTTTTTTTTTTCTTTCGGGGGGGGGGCGGTTCTGGTTGGGTGGCCGGCGCGGATGGTGGGCCCCGGTCCCGGGGGGGCCTCTTTGCGGGGGGTGTTCCGGTCCGTGTGCGGGGTGGGGGGCCGGGCTTTGAAGCAGGAAAGAGATGGGTTTGGTGTGTGCGTGTCGCCGCTCCCCTCCCCTCACATCCGTATATTAGGTTCACTTATGGGGTCCATCCGATAGTCCCCGGGACCGACCACGTGTCACCGGTTTTTGGTCCTGTATTATTGGAATGTGATGTTATGTGTGAATGTGGTGTCTGCGTTGTTATTCTTTAATTATTATTATTATATTTTATTCAATTTTTTTTTTTTTTTTTTTTTTTCTTTATTTTTAATCTGTAGGGAGTGTAGGGCGGTGAGTGTAGGAGTGGGTCGTACTGAGGGGAGGAGATGAGGGAAGGTCATGGGGCATCTTGGACGAGGGAGTATAGGGGAGATGATGTGTTTTTTGATTAGAGGTAGATAGTGGGGTGGATTAGGGTAGAGGGTGAGTAGTGGTGGGGTAGATATAGGGGTTTGGATTATGAGTTATGGTTTGTTTTCCCCTGGTTGGGGGTCTGGGGGGACTGATGCGGTCGTGCTGTGGGGGGGCACTCTCGGTGAGCGGTCGCCACGAGGAGGAGCGCGTGCGGAGTCTACAAGGGTCTGCGCACGGGCTAACAATCTGGTCTGCGTGGGTTGAGGGGCCCAGAGTCGCGGGGGTGTGGTGGGGGGGGTGTGTTGGGGGGTTGGTTGGGGGGTGGTGGTGGTGGGGGTGGTGGTGGGGTGTTGGGTTGGGGGGGGGGTTGGGGGGTGGGTGGGGTGTGTTGTTGGGGTGTGGGGGGGGGGTGTGTGTGGTGGGGGGGGGTGGGGGGGGGGGTGGGGGTGGTTGGGGTGGTGGGTGTGGGGGGGGATATAGATTGGGTGTAAGTGTTTGGGGGGGGAGGGAGGGGGGGGTTGGGAGGGGGGGGTGATGTTTGGGGGGGGGGGGGGGGGGGGGGGGGGGGGGGGGGGTGGGGGTGTTGTTGGGGAGTGGTGGGGGGGTGGGGGGGGGGGGGGGGGGGGGGGGGTGGGGGGGGTGGGGTGTTTGGTTGGTGGGTGGGGGGGGGGGGGTGTGGGTCTGTGTGAGAGGGAAGTGTGTGTTGTAACTCTTATGGAGGGAGCATGGTTGGAGTATGTGTGTGCTAGAGTAGAGAGTCACTGATTATGCAGAGGCTTGTCGTGTGACACACAAAATGGACATAACGGGTAATCTATGACGGAGTGTGATGGGGCAGTGGGGTGTGTGTTTAGTTACGGAAGGGGGGGTGGGGTGGGTAGGTGATGGGAGAGATTGGGCGTAGGGGGCGGGAGTATGCACTCATAGGCGGCAACAGTGATTGATAGGGCGCGGGGGAAAGTGTGGTGCAGAGGTGGTGTGGATGACAATGGAGGTAGTGGGTACAATACATATATGTGCACGCGTGCAGCACACACTAGAGTATAGATCTACAGGGGGAGTTGTGTACACAGACGGAGACAGTGTTAGTGTGGCTGGTGGAGAGGGGAGGAGTGGAGGTGGAGAGATAGGATGGAGTTGGCGCAGGGGACATGAAGAGTTAGAAGCAGGTGATGACTGTCTGAAAACAGGGTTGTCCAACAGTGATAGAGCGATGACTGAAGGTACATGGTGATAACATTGGAAGATTGGAGACACATATTGGTGTAGGTGGGAGTGCTGAATATTGGGATGGATTCGCGAGTGGGCTTGTGTAGAGAGATGGTGGTCTATTGGTGTGTGGGAGATCTAGAGGTTCGGTGCTAGACTTGTCACATGATCTAATGAGATAGAATGGAAGTGGGTGTGGTGTCTAGATGAGTGGTATATATCTGGTTGTTTGGTCTTTGGTCGGTAACGATGGGTGGGAGAGGTGTGATCTGGTGTGTGTGGTGGGAGGGGGTCGTGACAAGGACGTCTGGCACACAGACGGGAGGTACAGTATAGATCGGCGTGGGATTGGAGAGGAGAGGAGGGAAGGATGAGAGTAAGACAAGAGTAGGAGATGTGGGGGGAAAAGGGGATAACGGATGGAGGTGGGTGGGGTGCGGGGGCGAGAGGGGAGGGAGGGAGGGGGGTGGTAGAGGTGGAGAGGGATGAAGGAGGGGAAGAGGGAGAAAAAGAGGGGGGGGGGGAAGAGAGAAGAGGGGTGGGGGGAAGGAGGAGAGGAGGAGAGGGAGGGGTGGAGGGGGGGGAAATAAAGGGTGGATGGGAGGGGAGGAGAGGGAAAAAAAAGTGAGAGGAGGGGGAGGAGAGGTGGGAGGGGGGGGAGGTGTAAGGAGAGGGGGGAAGGGAAGTAGAAGAGGGAAGAGGAGGAAGGGGAGAGGAGGGGGGTGGAGAGGTAAGTGGGATGGGAGAGGGGGATGAGGAAGGGGGAGGAGAGGGGGAAAGAAAGAGGATGGGGATAAAAGAGAGTATGGGGTGGAGAAGAGGAGGGAGGAGAATAGAGGGGTGAGCCGGCGCTTGTCGGATATCGGGCGGGTTTATGTGCGAGGGTGTGTTTCGTTGCGCGAGGTTGGCAGCGGTCGGTGGTGGGGACTGCGCTTTTTGGCGGGGGGCGTTTTGGGGGGGGTCACACATATCTACAGCTCGTGCCGTTCGCGGCGGATGCGCATGGGCCCCGGCCGGGGGCGGGGCCGTTCTAAGTGTTTTTCCTTGGTGGTGCGGTCGCGGTGGGTGTGCGCCGTCCCGGGCTTGGTGCTGGGGGGCGGGGCGTGTTTCGTGGCTCTGTGGGGGCCTTGGGGCGTTTCGGTGGCGCCGTGGGGCTGGTGTTCGCGCCCGTCCCTACGTCGGGGTGGGCCAGGCAGCCCGCGGGGCCCGCGGACTCGATCCCCGCGGCTCACCCGGTGGCGCCGGCATGGCAGTGTCTGGGGGCCTTCTCGTCTGTCTCTCCTCCGCTTGGTGGGACAACACACCACACACACACAACACAGCACTCCCGCCATTGTGCCAACACACAGCTTCTGGTCCCCTTGAGTGCGTGCGCGAGTGGGGCTATTTGGTCTCCCCGCGCTGGACCAGTGCTCTGGGGGGTGTGCACTCTCCGGCTCTCCACAACCACTATTGACATTTTTTTTACTATGGTTAAAACTTTAATGCACAAGTTTCACCTCACAAACAACTACAGGTGCTAACACATCAGTACTTAGAGATACACTTCCAAACAGAAACCCACATTCATATCTTCAGGTTAACACAGAGTACATGTCAGACTTAATAAAATTCTATTAGTGATAGTTTACAGGTGTTTTGCTTTATGTATATCTCGTCACCATGTTTTTTGGTTTGCTGTTCTTTTTTTTTTTTTTTTTTTTTTTCTCAATCTCATTACAGGTTGAAGGCAGACTGAAAATGTTTTTGACACATTTGTCCTCTCTATATCTCTATCTATCGATCTCTTCTTTCTTTCATCTTTTGTCCTGTTTTTTTCTTTTTCTTTTTCCTTCTTCTTCTTCTGTTTTTCTGCTCTACTTACATTGCAGTGTCCATATGAACTGTAAAACTCCCTGCATAATTATAATAAAGCAATTTATATACATGAAACAAGTGGAGCGGTATGGCAATTGCGATACCGCTACACTTGTGAAAGTAAAATCTGTTGGGCTCCTTTTGGCATCAAGACAATTATTCTTATTGCCACCTTGCCAGACAGGACACTGTAAAAAAAAAAAAAAAAAAAAAAAAAAAAAAAAAAAAAAAAAGAAAAAGAAAAAGGCAGGCGGTGGGGCCGCAGACGGATGGGTCTCGTTTCTCCAGTGTCGATGTCGTGCTGTACCAGATTAGTACGAGTACACTCCTCATCCTTGGCAGCAAAAATGTCAATGTAGGCCTCCAGCAGGCCCTGTAACCGTTCACTCTGCTCCTGACCCAGTCCTCCACAGCTCTGCAGGCACAGCTCCCGTACAGCCTGCCTTGTCTCCTCTGATGGCAGTTCTGCATGGGCCTCCTCCGTCCCCACCAAGTGATCCAGTGGTCTTTGTGGGGCCCTGCTGTGGTCTTCTGACATTGTTGGTGCATTAACCTGTCGCACCCTCTCTTGACGTTGGAAGTGAAGTTGAACAGCTTTGTGGCCCACTCGGAGCGTGGCTGAAGTAACATCTATGATGCCCCCCCACGCCGCCAGCAAGTCCAATCCAATAATACAGGGGTCCTGGATTTTCGCCAGCCAAAACATGTGTTGACTTTTCTGACTCTCCACCTCCACATTAAGGACCCGCCAGCCTTTCATCCTTGAGCGCTCCCCAGTGGCCGTGGTGATGTATTTCTTGGTTAGGGAACATCCTCTAGGACTTGGTGCCTCAGTCCCAGGCAGTATGCCCGGTCGAACCAAGGAGGCCGTGGAGCCAGTGTCTATCAGAGCACAGAGAGCAACACCATTGAGCCTAATGTTCACATATAGTCCATGTGGGCTGCCTAGTCGTCCCAATCGCATTGCATTTTCAGTAGTAGGGGTGTATTCTGGTGGTGGCAGGCCCCCTCTGGTACCACCCCCAATCAGTTTAAAGGAGGCTGTAGCAGTGGCGGCCGGCCCATAGGGGGCACTGGGGCACCGCCCTCCCTGATAAGAAGAGAGAAACGTAAAATATAGTTTTAGAAATTAACTCATAAATGTCAGTTTTACTCTCTAGAGTGTTTACATATAAGCAAAACAAATTATATAAACTACATTTCCCTATCTACTGTCATTAATTTGTGGATTTCCACAGACAGACTCCTACCGTCTCTGTTCTGGGGGCGCTGATCAGACTGACCCACATTTGCAGAGAATCTGTCAATCATGTACTATTGCTAGGTGAATTTAATGGCTAATCAGCGTCTCAGAACTTTATGGTCTTGGGGCGCTGGAAATACTGCGCTTTTACAGGCTTCTGAACCCAAGCGCAGGTGCAGACGATTAAAGGGAAGATGGCGAATGTAACGAACGAGATGCAGCTTCCACCAAATTCGGTGAGATCCTTATTTATCTACCCGTTTGCCAGAAGAACATCCCTGTTGTAGGATATGAAAATTTCATGTCATGGTTATTCTGACTGTGACGAATCCACATCCTCTACTTTGCGCGCCACACACACATTCCTGTTATACTGTGTTTGTGAGGACCAATCCGCTCGCGCTGAGCCCAGTAGCTCCATTAATTTAAAACAGACAAGCTGTCCTGGTTACCTGCTGGCATATTGAGGGTGCACACTTAATATTTCAGTGGGGTTAGCCGTGTGTGTGTGGGGGGGTGTACGTGTTTATGCTATGGGGACTTGTCATCTTCAGTCTGGCTGCGTCTTTGCTGGGTTCAAACCCAGTTTGGTGTAATTGAATAAGTCAATGAATCTGTGTAAAATAATTAAGTTGTAAAAATTATTTGTTTTTGTACATCAATTGTTTGTGGAGGTAATATATGGACAAAACTGATTTATGAGAAGAAATCAGAAATAAGAGAGCCTGAGGTGAGGGGCTTAAACTATTTAATGAGGGCTGTGGGAAGAAAAGCGGCAATTTTTGTTTTCTGTTTCTTTGTTACATTGCTAGTAACTGTAGGGAGGCTGAGGCCCAGAGTATCTTGTACATGTTTAGTTTCTTTTGCACCCTGTTTTGAGTTTTTGAGCACAATAAATCACCAACACCGGTAACCCGACTGAGCCTGGATTCTTGGAGGCCAAAGAACCCTGTCACAGTGACCCAAATCATCACTGTTACTGTTATTATATAGTAAATTAAATCATTACTGTTAAATTGTATGTATTGTCCAATTGTTTATTTGAATTCTTATTCCGGATTAGTTGGAGACATACACTAGGCTATATCAGCCCCACCAAAAATATTTTTCACCAGCCGCCACTGGGCTGTAGGTCTCTTTTACGTGGAGCTGGACAATCACGAGCCAGATGCCCCAGCTCTCCACAACGGTAGCACTCTGCTCCTCTCTGTCGCCGCCCCCCGGTTGGTGCTCGCGGTTGGACAGCCGTTGCTTGTCTCAGGTTATCCTCGTCATCACTCTCAGTACAAGCTTGTGTTGCATACAGCCTCACCCCTGGAGCGATATTCTTGACGCTTAGAATAGGCTCTACCCTCTCTGCCTCCTCCAGCACCGCTGCCCAGCTGTTATGAGAGTGGACACAGATATGTTCACGAAGTCTGGCTGGGCGAAGTCCCCTAATGAAGGCCTGGAGGGCAGGTTTCTCCTGTATCGCTTTCTCCAGATCAGGGTAACCTTGTCGAGTTTGTAGCAGAATGTCAGCTGCATAAGAGCCTAGGGACTCACCATCCAGGCGCCGGCGATTAATCAGCTGTTCCCTTGCATGCTCAGCATAAATCCTCCTGCCAAAGCGCCTCCGAAGAGCTTCCTGGATCAACGGCCAAGTGTGGCGTTCTTCTGGTCGTAGGTCAGACAGCACTTGTAGGGCACCCCCCTCTAAGCTCAAGGCGACTTGAAGTGCCGTTTCCTCTGGGGACCAGCTACCCAGTTCAGCAGCCATCTCAACCTGGACAAGGTAACCATCCAGGGCTGTTTCCCCATTATAACGAGGGAGCTTGGGTAGAGTTGGGGGGTTAAGCCGTTGGGAAACCTCCTCCCCAGCAATCCTCTCCGACTGTTGTCTTCTGATGGTAGGCGGGGAAGCAGGGATGCGGGCACTTACCAGCCTTGACAAAGGCCGCCCGCGGACAGCGCTCGCACCGTCTGGTCGGCTGCTAGCACTCCCTCCGTCTGGTCGGCTGCTGCTGGTTCGAGTGTTCCCCGCGCTTTGTTCCTCCGTGCTTCGTTCCACCTGCCTTGACAAAGGCAGTTTGCTTTTTCTTTTCCATCTCTCCGAGCTAGGCTGCCCCTCTGTGAAAGTGAGTACTTCTTCCAGTTCGGCTAGCAGCCGTTCAATGTTCTGTAGGGATGTCATTTTCGGCTATCCCACTTCTGACACCAATGTAACCTCTGTTGAGATCCCAATGAAGAGACACACGGAGTCAGATAGCCAGAGCATTAACAACTTTAATGCGGAACACACAGGTCTTCTCATTCGGACAGATAGCCTTTTCACTCACGGTTTGGCTCTCTTTTCTGCCGCTAAGCCTCATGGGAAACACATCACACATAACAGCACCGTTTAACCGCTACAATATTTTACGTGTATGTCACCATCTGCAAGAAATTCTGGATAAATGACAAATGCTGGTTCCTGTAGCTCTGTCAAGGCGAAACAGGCAATAACTAATATCAAACAAACTTTTCTTTCCCAACCGGATGCTGAGAAGTTGACCCATGCTTTTATCTCCTCCAGGTTGTATTACCACAATGCCCTCCTTGTCAGGATCACTGGCAGGAGCCTAAAAAAGCTCCAGCATATTCAAAAACTGCACTGCCCGGGTGCCGAAGAGGAGGCGCGATACCATCATATCATTCCAGTCCTGAAATCACTCCCCTGGCTGCCTATTCAACACAGAATCCATTACAAAATATTTCTCCTCACCCATCAGTGCATACATGAAACTGCCCCTGCCTACCAGTGTGATCTCCATAACCCAGGACCAAACTCTCCACTATGGGAGACAGGACCCTCCAGGCAGTCACCCCACGTCTGTGGATCCAGAGGGCCCCACAATCTGTGGAGATGTTCAAAAAGCACCGGAAGACATTCTTATTTTAAACAGCCTTTTAATACTTATGGTTTTCAATTTTGTTTTATGGAGTTTTATTGTGTTTTTGTTTTTATTACACTTTCTAAACTATTTTTAACCCCTATTGTAGCACTTGCTTTCACTTGATTTCATTTGAAAATTTAAAGTAAAGTAAAATTTATTGTTATTGTTAAACCCTTTCAGTTTGAACTGCAGCGCATTGAAATTTATGACAATGTAGAAACCAGAAGAGTTCATGATGATGAGGAGGACCAAACAGAAGAAGAGGAGAGAGATGAAAAAAGAATCTGATGTTTTCACGGCTGCTGCTAGGAAATGCTAACCTAGATGGTAAATCTTTTGATATAGGCTTTAAGAGATCACAGTTGCAGTAGTTTTGTGTCTGACAGACGGATCTGGGTCAAAACTGACCGTCATCAGAAGGATTAATCAGTTTCAACAACCAGAGTGAAAAACTAATGTTTCTCAGTGAGTGTGATAACTATCCTATGCAGTTATATGTCTGTCAATCCTTTTTTTTTTAATCCATGAGACCACTACGCATTTTTCTCACACGATTTTTGGATATTTCAGCCAGGCTTAAAATGTTTCCTTTGAAAGCAAAATATTCTGGCCGCCCTGCTTATTATCCCTCTATCAGTCTGTGTTGGAAATTCCTGCTCCATCACCATCACTGCTGAGCTCTTTGCAGCCTTTCTGGTCAGATTCACTCTTCTATTTTAATCAGTCTTTGTGAAACATCTACTTTTTTCATGTCTTAATTTTCATGATATTTTCCTGTTCCTGATAGTCATTTAGTATCTATGAAATAATGTATATTTTTAGTAACCTTTCTCCTATAATATATTATAGGCTTATATATTTAAATGTAAAAAAATATATATATATATATATGTATGTATATATTATAAATATCTCTGCATACTTTTTTCAAACACTAAATTTACAGTTAAACAAATATGGTAAGAATCCAACTCAGCTAACAGACAAAACAAGAATCAACTTTACTGTAAGGACTGAATTTTATAAATGGACATTTTAAAATACATCTTGAAATTAAATGTGAAAAAAAGATATTATATAACTTTTTTCACATATTTGTTTAGCAGATTGAGATTTATGAATTGCATTCTTTTCAAAGCACATTTTAGAGATTAATTATCTAGTTCTGAGGGCGGGCTATCCTGAGGAGTAAGGAGTGAAGGTGCATATCTATTGGTCTGCTTGGACTTTACAAACAACCTTGTTTTTGTGGTTGTGAACATCAACAGGGAGCATTTTTACTGGGCTTGATGTGACAAGAATGTGAATGATTTAGCATTACACATATGTTTTTGGTTTTTTTGTAATAAATATAAGATGTCAGAGCATCTAACCTCTTAAATTAAAAACGGGACCAGAGCAGGTCCCGTTTCATTCCCAGGACAGATCTGAGCTGTTTCGTTTTGAGAAAACTCCCAAAATATTTATTCCAGCTATTCTGTCGCTGATCAGACTCTAATGTAGCCTCTTTAAGCAAACTTTTTATTTGTCACTCTGCTGGAGTTTTAGGTGGAGTTTGAGGTCCACTTGTAGCTTTTCTGATCCATCTTCCAAAATAATCAGTTTTTTTTTTCCTCACTAATGCTTCAGTGGAAACAGAGAATCAACAAGGTAGCCAGGTAAATGAGTTAGAAGCACAACACACAAGCACACGCCCAGAATATATACGGCCGAAATCGATTAATGGAGCCTTTACTGTAGAGGCCACAGGGATAAACAGAGGAAAACTAATTTTACACTTCAGACAGTTGGTTTGTTCACACTGAACTTTGCCTCGCCAGTGAAAGCAAAAAGCACTGGCCAGACAACAACCTAGTCGTTGGTGTCTGGCCTCTATCAGGCAGACACCTTATATATATATATATATATATATATTATATATATATATAATATATATATATATATATATATATAATATATATATATATATATATATATATATATATATATATATATATAACACAGATGACTCCGGCACAGGTGCCCGGGGTTCGATTCCCGGCATGGACATCCAGGTGGACCCTGGATGTCCATGGACATCCAGGTGCTTAGTGGCCTACCTCAGGCATGAGTGAAACCGCAAATACAAGAGCCATACCGGCTCGGACATCGCCCGGGTTAACAAGGTCCGCGTCAGTTGCTAGGGAACCAGGGCAACTTGATGACAATTGGCTACTGGAACAAGACATAGATGGACTAGAGCAGAAAAACTTGGTACTGATGAAATGCTACTATACAAGCGTCCCGTGAGAGAGGTTACATGCAGAGACTATGGGAATTATGGCAGCTCCAACAACCATTGTCATCATTGACAAAGAAACAACTACTAACTCAGTGTTCTAACATCCGCAAACGGCAGCTCCTAATCACAGCTAGAAATTGACGGGGTACAACTGACATGCTGCGGCAAGGGGGAGTCAGGACAACAGGTCAGTAGGGAAATATCATCATCCCTAACACACAGAGATTGGGTCCCCAGCCCCAACAACAACAAGCCCCACTAAACGTAAGGGCAGCTGACCTGCGACAGCAGATCATGACGAAACTGGATCCCCTAGTACGACGACCAAGACTGCCAAGGCTAAGTGACAGAGTACCCTCTGAAAGTCTTCTAGAAGATGTAAATGCAGCACATACAATACTATCCCACTAAAGATATAACTGAGACCAATGAGCTGACCTACGCCACAGTTTACAGTGATCCTAGAGATGCTTGGCTATAAGATAAACACCACAAGGCCACAAAGCAGAGCCCCATGGAGAAGAAGGCTGGAAGCCAAGATCAAGGCAACACGAAGAGAGGTTAGTCAGCTCTCAGAACTGCAGAAAGGTGTAGGGAAGAGGTTACCTAAGTTACAACAAGCTGTCGATTCTGAGGCTCTGGAAACTGCCAAACAAAGACTCGCCGCCTGGCCACCCACCTAAAGAGATACAAGGGAGAAGCAGAAGCCAGGAGAATAAACCAGGTGTTCTCCACCAACCCATCCAAAGGGGTACTCACAGTGGCAGGGTAATTCAAGATCAAATCCACCCAGGGCTGAGACTGAACAGTACGGGAGAAACATATGGGAGAAGGAGGCACCCCACAACACCAATGCTCAGTGCTAGAAGATCTAAGAACAGATCACAGCAATCTCCATAACAAGAACCAGTAACCGTTACAATGGCAGATGTCCAAGAAAGAGTGGCGGGTATGAAGAGTGGACAGCACCAGGCCCTGACATGATCCACACCTACTGGCTGAAAAAACTAACCGCACTTCATGCACGCCTCGCAGCACAAATGAACCAACTGCTGATGGATGGGACCCACCCAGAATGGTTTAACCCAAGGACGGACAATCCTGATCATGAAGGACCCGCAGAAGGGAACAACCCCATCCAACTACCGGCCAATAACTTGCCTATGTACAACATGGAAGCCCCTGTCAGGCATCATAGCGGCTAAATGAATAGGCACATGGTCAATACATGCACCCTTCCCAGAAGGGAATAGGCAGCAACACCAGAGGAGCCAAAACAACCAGCTACTAGTGGATAGAGCAGTCACCCCGAGACTGTAAGACCAGGCAGAAAATCTGTGCACTGCCTGGATTGACTATAAGAAAGCCTATGACTCAATGCCACATACATGGATACTTGAATGCCTGGAAATTTACAAGATCAACAGGACTCTAATAGCCTTCATCAAGAACTCAATGAAGCTGTGGAAAACAAGTCTGGAAGCCAATGCAAAGCCAATAGCACAAGTCACCATCAAGTGCGGCATATACCAGGGTGATGCACTATCCCCGCTGCTGTTCTGCATAGGCCTGAACCCCCTCAGCCAGATCATCACAAAGACTGGCTACGGATACCAATTCCGAAGCGGAACAATCATCAGTCACCTCCTCTACATGGATGACATCAAGCTGTATGCCAGGAGTGAGCGAGACATCGACTCACTGATCCACACTACCAGGATCTACAGCAATGACATTGGGATGTCATTCGGACTGGACAAGTGCGGTCGCATGGTCTCAAAGAGAGGGAAGATGATCAGAACCGAGGGGTTGAATACCAGAAGGCCACATAACAGAGGCCACAGGCTAACGGAAACCACGAGGAGATGGCAAGAAAGACTGCCACAGCTAAATACCTACAAAGAGTAAGGCAGGTCCTGAAAAGTCAGCTGAATGGGAAAAACAAGATCCAAGCCATCAACACATATTTCCCTACCAGTCATCAGATACCCGCTGGTATAATAAACTGGCCAAAGGAGGAGATGGAGGCTACTGACATCAAGACGAGAAAGTTCCTCACAATGCATGGAGGGTTCCACCCAAATCCAGCACTCTGAGACTGTACACCAAGCTTAGCGAGGGAGGCGAGGGCTAGTGAGTGTCAAGACCACTGTCCAGGATGAAACAACTAAGATCCAGGAGTACATCAGAAAGATGGCCCCCAAAGACAAATGGCTCGGTGAGTACCTCAGGCAGGAGAAAACCGAAAGTGAGGACAAGAAAGAGGAAGGGGAACCATCATGGAGGGACAAGCCGCTGCACGGCGTATACCATAGACAAAAAGAAGAAGTGGCTGATATCAAAAAATCCTACCAGTGGCTGGAAAAGGCTGGACTGAAGGACAGCACAGAGGCACTAATCATGGCAGCACAAGAACAGGCACTCAGTACAAGATCAATAGAAGCCAGGGTCTACCACACCCGGCAGGACCCCCGATGCAGACTGTGCAAAGATGCCTCTGAAACAATACAGCACATAACAGCAGGGTGTAAAATGCAGGCAGGAAGTGCATACATGGAACGCCACAAACCCGGTAGCTGTCATAGTGTACAGGAACATCTGCCATGAGTATGGGCTGGAAGTCACAAGGTCAAAATGGAAGACACCTCCTAAGGTAGTTGAGAATGACCGAGCTAAGATCCTATGGGACTTCAAGATCCAGACTGACAAACAGATGATGGCTAACCAACCAGACATCGTGTTGTTTAAACAAACAGCAGAAGAAGGCAGTAGTGATAGATGTGGCAATCCCAAGCGACAGCAACATCAAGAAGAAAGAACACGAGAAGCTTGAGAAATACCAAGGACTGAAGGAGGAGCTAGAAAAGATGTGGAAAGTGAGAGCAGCAGTGGTGCCAGTGGTAATTGGAGCACTGGGGGCTGTGACCCCAAACTGGGAGAGTGGCTACAGCAGATTCCAGGTAAAACATCAGAGGTCTCTGTCCAGAAGAGCGCAGTCCTAGGAACAGTTAAGATACTGCGCAGAACCCTCAAACTCCCAGGCCTCTGGTAGAGGACCAGAGCTTGAGGATGACACATACCACCCCACGAGGGGTGAGAAAACAGTTATATATATATATATATTATATATATATATATATATATATATATATATATTATATATATATATATATATATATATATATGTATAATTTATCGACGATCAGAGTCTGAGTGATGTTTTACTTTAAGAAATATTAAAAAATGCGGTATTCTCTCCCAATTACATCAGTCGGTGCATCTGTGCCTCTTGACACAGGTTAATTCAGTTCAAGACTCATCCTCTCTATAACATCCTATCTTTGTGAAGCGTGATTTTCTGCGATATCAGGAGCACACTTCGTGTGTCATTGTCTCCGATTACGCCTAGATGGGACCGGCTTGTTATTTTATTTTATTGCTGTTTGTATTTGATTTTATGCCAGTCGTATCATTTTACTTGATCGCATTTACCCCCCTCGGCCGGTCCGAGAAAATATTGTCTGACATATAGCGGTCCGTGGTGCAAAAAAGGTTGGGGACCGCTGCTCTAAAGGCAAGATTCGTTGGCCGATTACGTCATAGCATTAGAGTTATGAAGTGACCAATCATGCATTCTCCATCTGGAAATCTGAGGGACCAGTCTAGGTTTGGTGGTCAACAGGAAAATAGTGATTCTCTGATTGCATTGTGCCAAGTGTAAAGTTTGGTGGAGGTGGGATTATGGTGTGGGACTGGTTTATAGAGCTGGGATTGGCAACTCAATTCCAGTGAAAAGGACTCTGAGGTTTCAGTGCTCCAAGATATTTTGGACATTTCCATGCTCTCCACTCTGTTGAAACAATTTGGAGTTGGGTTCTTTCTCTTCCAACATGGCCGTGCACCAAGCAAGGTCCATAAACACAAGGATGGGACCGACTGGTGTGGATGAACTTGATAGGCCTGCACAGAGTCCAGACCTCACCACTGGTATGAATTAAACTGGAGACTCAGAGCCAGGACGTGAGGAGCGTGTGACCTCACAAATGCGCTTTGAGAGAATGATCAAAAATTCACAGAAGCAGTCATTTAAAAAAAAGGTGGACAGCCTTCATAGCACAGTTGAAGCTATCTCATCAGTTTCTGTCAGAAACAGCTAAGCATCACGTGATTCAACACATAGACTCATGAGGTATAAGAAGCAGGGGGTGATTTTGGGGCTCATTTTCCAGATGCCATAGCTTGCTGACGACTTGAGTCCACAGCTGTGTGTCGACTCCAAGCAATTTCTCTGTCCAGTAACGATCTGAACTGGAACAAAGTCTGTTAACTGTTACTCCTGTTTTTAGTCATTTTTATATAATTTTACCAATTTTTTAATTTAGGAGTAATTAAACAAGTTGCTTGCTGCCAGGAAAAGAACCAGGAGGGAAGTTCTGGGGTGTAATCGCCTTCAGGGGGACATAACTTCCTTTTTAACACAAGGGAGCGAGTCAAGGTTGTCAATATAGTGTATTTCCACTTATTACTATCAAGGATAGCAGAACAATAGTTCTGAACTAGCAGCGTGCTAAAGCTGACAAGTTTGTAAACAGGTTTCACTTGCTATAAAATCATAAACAACAGGGGAATAAGAAAAACTTAAAAAATAACTTTCAAATATCTCAATATTTCATCAAATGATATTAAATATTTAAAATGCAGATGTAAAATGTAAAATATATTTACATATTTATGTCATTTTCTAACTTTTAAATGAATCTTATTTCCACCACTAGTTGGCAGCGTACCATCCAAAAGCTTATAATCTTTATCAGCTGCGGCGGAGCAACAAGATGTCTTGAGATTTTCCAGAGGTACATTATTGAAATAATTGCAATATACCATAATTGTTAATATATCAGTATATATTGGGATAAATCTTATTGTGACGTGTTCAGTCAGTGGCAGTTTATAGACCTATTTTACCAGGGGGGCTGTCAGGACTCTGCACTTTTTGGTTCTGTTTAAGATCTATTTTTTGAATTTTCAGTTATACTTTGATTCATGTCTTCCTGTGTTTTCTAGTTTATTGGTTTCATTTTCATTTTGTATTATTCTTATTTTGATTGTATTTGAGTTCTTAGGTATTCTTTGGCCTCTGCTGCCCTCTTGTGTCAGTTTCTTTTTCCCTAGCTCCCTTCTAGACTCCTCTGTTTGCACCGCTCCAATCTGCTGATTAGCCTGGTCTTGTTCAGTCTCCCTTTTATAAACCTCGTGTTCACTCACTGTTTGCTGGTTCCTCATTGTTTTTTTTGTTGCTCCGCCTTCGCCTTGTTCCCCATGTGTGTTTTTCTGGAGTTTTTCTTGTTTTTGCTTAGCAGTATTTTGTATTTTTGATCTACAAGATTCACCTCTTCCTCCTCACTCTGCATTTGGGTCCTAAAAAACCTCCATTTAACCTTGACAGGGGCCAGAGGGGGGCGAGAGTGTTTATTTGTGGGGGCACAGAACAAAAGCATTTAAAACTAAAAACAGGGCATTAGTTTATTTTTTGATAGATCAAAAGGTATGCACTAAATATAGGCCCTGATTTCCTTCATTTTTGGAGATCAGTGGTTGGCTGATAACTGAAATCAATCTTAACCACCACCCTTACCTACCAAAGATCTATTAATCAACCACTATCATGCTCTAAACATTTCATTTATAATTTAAAGTGTTATTTTGTGCAGTTAAAATAAAATTTTGTTGTTTTACAGATAGATTTCTTTCTAAAGATTATTTTAAAAGATCTCTTATCCGCCAGAAAACTGTAATGAGTGCACCCCAATTGGTGATCCTGCCTGAATGCGACTGGAGCTAAAAGTGAACACCTTCATTTTTAAATTGCTGCTGAAATAAAAGTATAAATATGAAATATATCCAAAGAAGCTGTCAATGGTTTGTTCCATAAGATATATTCATAGGAAAGTATGTATTAAGGGGCGGGAACCAGTTCCGCAGGGACCTTTGCCCTGCTGGAGCCTCTCTAGAACCAACTATGTGTATAGTAATAGTATCATATCAACAAAATTAGATCATGTTAGAAAATATGATTATCCTCTGCCTCTATGGCAGCAGCAAATTAATAAAAACTCAGAAATAATATTTATCATAGAAAAGATTAAAAAAAATTCTGTAGATACAGAAGATATTCAAAAATAAGTATGGCAATATAGCATGCTGAAAAAAGGTAAAATAATCCTTTTCAGTGTATTCTAAGGTTCTTTTCATGGAGAATGGTTCTGTGTACGAGGTAAAGATGACAACTTTTTACCAAATAAAGGATCTTCATCTAATCATAGCTGGACCTCAGGGGGGTTGAGAAACAATGGTGTTAGTCCTGAGTGTGTGCATTTGTCAGATGGCGCTGACAGACTGTGCCATTGTTGGTCAACAGGAAATCCATTAAATCTTCTCCTCAGATCAAGTCAAACACAGATTAATGTGGCTAATGTGTGCACATTAAAGGCCATTACTGGAAATGTTAACCCCTTTTTTTTTCATTTTATATGCAGTGGCTCAGCAGCCTTACACCCAAGCTGCTGGGATTCCCATTTTGTTCAATTCATAGTGCTTTAAATCAGCTGAGGGCTGCCAAACCTTTCCAGCATCTCTTAACCAAAAAAAACAAAAAAACAGTTTAAGTGACAGCGATAAGGGAGAAGAGAGAGTCAATGCTGTCTAAAAACTCACACCCATGCTGAAAAGGAAAAGCGTCTAATTGGCTTGAGATATACACCAATGACTTGCTAGAAAAGAGCAGATGGTATATTATTCGTTTTTTTTTTCTCAGTTAAAAGGTGTTAATTAACTCCATACTAATTCACATTGTCTTTCACATTTTCTTCAGCTAGAAAACTCAAAAATGCCCCCAGATCCAGTCTTTCTCTCATCGTGTCAAGTTTTCAAGTTAACAGTTTTCACTTCACATGAGGCACAAGCATGTGTTTATTCTGTTGAAGAGGAGTACTAACAGAATAGGAGCTGTAATAAATAAGAATAATTAGGTTCTGTCAGTGAATGAACTTTTCATCTGAATCGAATATGCTTCATTAGTCACAGAAAAAAATTTAGAGAAAAATTACTCTCTTCTCTGAAGTCTAAAATAATATTTCTAAGTCATTCTGATTTATTTCTAAAGATAAAAACAATTAAAAAGCCTGAAAAACTGCAAACTGCATCTCTATTTATTATAATCAGTGTATTGTCACAAGTCTATAGAAGGCTAGTAGGGACAAATTGAAATAAATAAAAATAGCATGAAATAAAAAATGTGTAAAAGTATTACAAAATAAATAAATATACCATGAAATAATTAAATGTAAAATGAAATATATTTAAAAGAAAGTTTTTATTGTACCAAATGATTAAATAATA